>NW_021318722.1:218284-221822 GCF_001605985.2 Dendrobium catenatum
GTGATTGTTTCTCTTTGCTTTTGGTGGAGAAATTCCCCATTTTTGGGGGAAATTAGGGCAAAACCGAAATTGTGGAACCCTAGGGCGTATCAAAATCCTCTTAGACTGTTAGGCAAGTTCCATTGTGGACCTTCCTTGAGGGCAAGTCCTTTGTCTTGACCTGCTAGCTACCTGCTAAATACTTGTGAAGGCAGATATTAGTATAGTGCTTCCTTGAAATAAATCGTTGAAAGATTGGTATTTATCTCCCAACAAAAATAAATACTAGCTCTATTTAATGAAACATGCATGATTGAATGCAAACCCTCAAAAAATTTTAATTTATTATTGCCATAAGCTCAGAGTTGTAGGCTTCGTACAACCCAAAAGTTAACAAAGGAATGTATTAAATTTTGATTGAGAAGTTTAGTTGTATTTCCCGTGCAAGGTAGGATATAGCCTATGAGGTTTAGTATTTTAAGTCAACTCATTCATGATCCTCAAGTTCATTTACAAGTTGCATAAAAAACTCTTTAGTAAATCCAAATTATACGGGATCTAGTACTAGCTATTGCATGTTCTTGGAAGGAAATTTGATCCAGGAAGAAGTTACTTGTCTCCAAATCTAGTGCTGAAGTTGAATTTCTTTCATAGCTAATTTGTGAACTATTACAAATTTATATCATCCTAAATGACTTCAGAATGAAGTGTGAATGTAATCAATGCAAGCTGTAGTAATTCCCTTACATATTCTCATAGGTACATCTATATAAATCTTTTTAATTGTTTATATATTCTATCCAAGTGAAAATATCAAGTAATCACTATGTAATTAGTTGTTTCCAAGGGAGAGATTATCTAGTATAGCATAGAATATTGCTGAATAAATAAAGATTTAAGGTTCTCAATGCAATACACAAAAATTCAGACAATCTCTCTCTCTTTGTACAGTAATGAAGATATTATAGCGTACAGATGTAATTGATTTGATTTGACTAAGAGCACTCTATTTGAGAGTTGGATGTGGGTCCCATATTAATGGCATGACTTGTTTCTCCTGGTTTACTGTATCAAAAGCTCTTGTCTCATCTGTTGTGCCATGGATGCTTTTTTATATGATTGTTTGTATCAGCATTGTGCACCCTTCCCATATATTGACATAAAAATGTAATGTCTTTATCTTTGTGCAAAGACTCATGTTCGAAGTATTATTGACATGCATTTAATTGAAATTCTATTCTCTATTAATATTTGAAGCATATAACCCTCCAAAGATGCTAAACAAAAATGATTTTTGAAGGATTATGTGAAGCGGCAAACTCGTTTTGTCTCACGCCATCCTGCAAAAGCAATTATTGCAAATATTGAAGCAGTAGCAGAGTCCTACAGACTTAAGGTTCATTCACAGAATTACAAGGTAATGGTTTTGGTTTGTATAACTGCTCATTACAAACAATTTCTCTTATGTATAGCATTATTTAATTTTTATTATGAAGCAATTGGCTTTGGAGTTTGCAGAGGTGCTTTGTTGTTTTTAACTAATGTTTTAAAAAGTGGTGTAAGGTGAGGCAGTCCTCAAGGTGCTGAGCAAAATGCTATGCGTAAGGATTCCTTTTTGTTTTAATGCGTAAAACATAAGTGAATTGATATTTTTACTAACTAAAGTAATAGTTTTTAATTAACCAAACTTAGACAGTTAGACTTCATTAGGTAAAATTTTTCAACAAATATAATGATACGTTCAATAAAAATAATTTTCAACCATTCAAAACCTAAAAAGAAGTGTCAAATATATAAATAATATAAATAATGAAATAATAAAAGAATACATAAAAATTAAAATATACTAGTGAAGATGAAGCATTGTGAAGCATTCTTGAGAAACTGAGAAGCTAATGGCTCTAGCAATAAGAAATATTGAAAATACATAAGAACTAGTGGAGGATTGAGCGTGAAGAGAACCACCACCAAGAAGCGACTAGCTTCAGCTTGAAAATATAGAGAATTAATGAGAAACAACTCAATGACTATGAGAAACAAACAATTATGTCTACTTATTGTAGATACTAAACTAAACCATGAATTTTGAATTAGGATTTTAGTTTTAGCAAGAGTTGAGTGCGCAATGCTATGATACTATAGGGCAAGCGGTATTTTATATGCTTGCTGCAAGCTTGCGCTTCACATGCAAGCGATGGTAGAGCCAGCTTATTGATTCACTTCGCTCTTGAATCATGATTTGAAGCATGCTTTTAACAATACTGGGTGGAGTTATTCCGCTCAAGATGTGAAGTTTAATGGTCACCTGAATTAATTTATGATTTATTGTTTTTTAAATATTAACTAACAAGAAATAAAGGAAATCAGTAAAAATTAGGAGCATAACACTTAAATAAACCTTACTGCTTTCATTGCTTTTTAAAACACTCCAAGGGTTCCATGTTAATAACAAACAGATGATACTATAACACTCATCTCTAAGGAGTGCTATGCACTATCAGATTCTTGACGTTCAAAAAATTAATATCAATTGTTCTGTTTAAATCCATGTCTTCAATTAGTTTTAAAGCATTTTCATCAAAAGTAGACTAATCTCCTGGTGACGCTTTTCATGCAAGTATAATCATCAAAACTAGTCGTATTTTTAATAATAAATTGATTATTGACTCAAGTTATCTTCAAAAAAAGCAAAATTCAGCTGGCTTAGTGTTAGCATTGTAGATTTATGGAGTTGACTATTGTATTTATTCATATTTATAATTGTTTTTGTTTGATGAAAAAGGTACAGTATGTCAAAAGAGGGATTGATCTAGTGCATCATAGGTTTATCATAAAATCTATAACAAAGAATTAATGGTTAAAGGTCAAAACATTGTGTATTATGTTATTTTAGTTTTTGTGTTGCTGAGAAGGACAATCTATATTGTGTTATTGTACCCTTTGTTTCATGCTTTGTATTATAAGTCATGTAAGTGGCTTGAGAGCATCAAAGAGACCTTCAAATGCACATAATTTCATCATCAATTCACATTATGCAAAGAGAAAATTTTGGAGATCTCATATAAGTTCGATATATAGGGTGGTCTAACAAAGCTTTATATTTTAAGCCTAAATCTTGTTGGGAGTGTAAGGGAGGTTTAAAAAAAATTCCGACATGGGGGATAAGCTAAATAGGGTGCCAAATCATTCTTAGTCAACCAAAATTGTCACATCATCCGCCATCCTACGATGAAGTGGTTGTCTTCTTCACATAAGTTCCAATCAACTCCTACAAACATGGAACCAATCTTAAGCCTTAGGAAATTCGAATTTTTAAGTATAAATGTGGAATAATATCATTTAAATATGTTTTTTTGCTCCAATGAATGATTATTGTGTATTTAAAAATATTGGATAGTGTTTCAAATATTTTTCCTTCTCCTTGGCTTGGTGACCTATTTTTGCCATCCTTTGTGGGTTGGTTATTTTTCTTCGTATAGACCTAATGAGGTGATTCTGACTTTCGGCGATCAAGTCATTAATATGAGTACATGTTTTAGATATTTTGGATCTATTGTTC
>NW_021318722.1:221922-223264 GCF_001605985.2 Dendrobium catenatum
TGATCTGATAAGATAACAGTTATAGGAAGCTGCATTAAATGAATTCACTATTGTAGGGAGCTGTTGTATGAGATTACTGCTGATGAATTTGCTATTGTAGATGAGGGAGCTACTATAAGAAGTAGTTGTTAGATGAGAAACTAATTAAGTGTTGATTAGTTAGAAATTCAGAGATAGTAGAGTAAGGGGATTGTAAGGAAGTGATTTAATTATCTATATACTTCTACTCCATTTTATTTTAATTGTGCATTGATCATTAGTTGGTTTGTGTACATTATATCTTAGTGCGAGATATATTTTAGGAAAAACTCAAGTTGCATATGAAAGGGGACAATTGGAAGGTGTATGGTATAAAAAATATTTAATTATATGAATAGAATGGTATGTTGTGTGAATCGTTGATTAATGATTTGAGTCAGTTTAGGTGCTTTATATGAGTAAGCGGAGTCAAGGGGTGCAACTAGGTGAATAATCACATCAAAATGGTAAGATATGTATTTTTATTACAATATTCAAGTTATAGAATAATCATGCAATGGAATTAGCAGTGAATGACCTATATCTTCATATTGTTACCTTTTATTTAATTAGCCTAATATTATGATCCATTCAACCCTTCATTTAAAACTTACTATAATATTTGATTTAGTTCTATAATGCTTTAATGTACAATTCAGTTCTACTTGCTTATATGTAGATAGAACCAACAAATATATCAGTTTATATACATGTGCATATATATATATATATTGTCAAGTGCCACAAAACTCAAGCATGAACATGCAAGGATCAATATCAATTTGGGAGGGTGTAATGTTAGATGATAGGTTGACAGAGGCAATGCGATATCACTATATGATTAAGCCTACAGGTTATAGAGGGCAATGCAGCCCTGATGGACAGTGTGAACCAGTAGAGGCAATGCGACATCGGTATGATATTAAGCTTATGGGCGATAGAGGTAGAGCGACCTCAAAAAACTATAGGTTGGAGTGCTAGACCTAAAGATCATGACATGACATCTTCTGAGGATTGAAAAGGAAAGTCTAAAATTAATTTATAGTTGCATATGATAAAATGGGATGTAAAAAGTCTAATGTAATGAGATTCATATAAATCTCTACATATATCTTGTGTTTAGCAGTATCTTCACCTTTTTTATTATGACTTGTTATGCATAATTTCAATTTAATAATAATTGACCCTATTGTTACGCCCATATTAATACACTTGATGATTTTATATTTCTATGTGTGACTACTACATTAGATATGCATATCTTTCTAGCATTATTGCTTACTAGATGATTATTCTGATTGTTGCATGTAAAGTTGATTGGAAC
>NW_021318722.1:228327-237831 GCF_001605985.2 Dendrobium catenatum
TGTCTCCCATTACCCATAGTCTATGGCTCATCCTCAAATGACGAAAACCGTATGGATCAGTTCCCATTACGCACTCGAATAATACAAATTTGATTAAAGAATTTTTTTCCAGAATGTCCCTTTATTGTTCTTATAGTGAGATAGCTGTGTCTTAGATTTTAACTTGTTAATGGTCACTTATAACAGCCATTTTTTTTTGGGAATGATTTTAATGCATTTTTTTTAATATTTATTTTATTCTGAATAGTAAAAATCTTGTTTTACTTAAAAATTTCTTACTATATGTTTCTTTCAATCTAACAAACCCGGATGCTGTCTTTGAGTATTTTATTCGTTGGCATTCACCTTGTGACTTGGGAAGAGTGATGAGGTTTGAGAAAATCCTTCCATAATAGTTAGTCCCACTCTGCCAAGGACCCCTAACTGGCCTACAAAAGGAAGACTCTCTTAGCAACACTGGCTGACATGAAAAATTTTATGGCGACAGATTTGGAAATACTTCACCCTGTCGAAATACACTTCTTCAATATACAGAGGCTCTTTTTGGACCCGATCCTATTGAAATAAAAAAAGCACGAAGGTATCTCTACACTGTTAATTTTTTATACAATTTTAAATTTCTTTAAATAGATAGTCTTCTCCCAGGCATTCAAAATCGACATTCAAAAAAAAAAGTATCAAAAAATGGGTGTAATTCAATCATTATTAGTAACAATTAGTTTTGGTTCTTTAGATAAATTCCAAAAGTGATATGAGCATAAATCTCAAATATTTTTTGAATACCAAGTGAATGGATGTTAATCGATAGGGCTATTGTCGATCACAAATTTTTTATTCATATTTTATTTAATGTTCCACATTTAAGTGCTTGACATTTGTCAAGACTACTGAGAAGTACTTGCTCTGTACATTTAATTCTTGCACAATGAAAAAAACAAAACATAAAAAACACAATATTTAAATACATAAAAAAAATAATGAATTTCTCCTTTTCTTCCACTCCATCGTATTATATTAAAAAAAAAAACGAATGGTAAGCTATTAGTTTTTCCTGCGCTATTTCCAATTATTGTGTTACATTTTTTGTAATTTAGATAGGGCAGTAAGGTGTTGATGATTGAGTTATTTTGACTAAATATTATGAGAGTTGAAGAAGAGTTTGGTAGAGTAACAAGTGTATTATTTAGCTAAAAAGAAATAGTACAAATCATTCATGTTTCATTTCTCGGTAGTTGCATAGATGTGTATATCCACCGATTTTACATTAAATAGTATACCACGAGCTCTTAACATTTTATTATATATTTTTAGGAAAAAGCAAGGCTTAATATAATTTAATGCGTAAGAATAAGAGATCAACTTATCAAAGATTGATTCCTTCATCAATTTTATTAAAAAGGGGGGTTTATTCCAAAGAGAAGCTCACCAACTAAAACTACGCCTACCAATAAAGGCATATAGCAACACATGTTTTGCTAAACTCATCTGTGTCACGATTTAACAATTAAAAATGAAAAATTAAAATTTGGTAAAAATCCATACCCTCAACCGATTAGCTTTTGAAGACAAGAAATGACATTTAAATTGGGCGTCCTTCAATTGGAGATATGTGGCCATGTTATACTTTGAACATACATCGTTTATCACGCCTTAGAGAATGATAGCTAGTAAATCCAAAACTACTAATATCTTCCAATTGCCAATGCATCAACCGATTTCCATAAGCATAAAAGAAATCTCCATAAGCCTGCACGGAATATTAAAGCGAAGCTGTCCATTAATCCAACTTATATACGAAAACTGAAAGAAAGCGCACAAAATACATATTATAAGCCAATGCCACGATCGAAGCAAGAAATCCAACATATTGGACTAATGATCAGTATCCCTAAGAATTACAATATGGCTTTTACATCCTCAAAATCGCAAATTTATAAAGTAGATCTAGGAAAGCAGTAAGAAACCAATGGCAAAATCGAGTCATCTCACATAAGTCAATTGAATAAGCTAGTAAACTTCGCAAGAATTATTGTGTTCTCTTCCACTCCTTGCATGTAAAAAAATTAAAATTATTCCAGCTTTTTCAAGATAACCCAAAAAACAGTCCCGTTCAATAGCTCAGAAATAATATATCCACTAAATTTTCCTTCTCATTAAAGCTTGAATTCGTAACGCAATCAGGCAGGCGGTTCGATTGATATAAATATTAGATGAATTAAAATCCCTAATGATTTAGAGTGAATGACAATACGAAATTCTTTAAATTTAGAAACACAGGATCAATTGCGATGAGTATGTCTTTAATAACTACACCTTGGATGTGTGAACATCCTACTGACAATTAACAAAATCGATTGTTAATCCCTCTGAAAAAGGAATATTGAAGAAGTTGGATGCATTTCTACCATCAAAGTCCCCCCAAAATACTGTGTGTAAACCAACCCGCGTCGCATTTGCAAATTTATAACTTTTTTGATTCCATTTTCAGTATTTGAATGTTTCCTGGTTTCAATGGTTGTTGCTTTATTTATTAGCAAGAATCTGTTATATGGTGCCTTGCTCCCATAATTGTTAATCGGTGGTATGCAACTCCATATGACTGCCTCTAACCACATCTCCGATATAATACACTCTCGATTGAAGGATCAAATCACACATGTAATAGCTTCCCAAATTGTGCGCAGACAGCTTAACTTAACATTCTCAAACTCACACTCATAAGGATATAAATTATTTGGATTATTACTTACATTAACGAATTCTTGCATCTTAGAGGAGATAGATTCAACAAATGTGGCCAAGACGCCAAAGTCTAGATATTTGAAACAAGATAGTGTACTCCCATCTTTTTATCAAGCTAATGACAATCTATATAGTCTTTAAAACTTCGAACCCTTTTATCTCCATTCTCGAGAGAGACAACACGGCCTATCTTGACAATGGTTTTCAGCATCTGTAGCCTTCCTGAGTAATTTATCAGAATGATAAATAACGAAACAGTCTTCTCATTCCCACTGTCACAGCTTCTACTCCATATAGATACCAGATATAGAAAGCCGTTAAAAAAGTAAAAGGAATTTTTTCTGAAGTAACATCCCATGCAAAAGTCCGTCGGCTTATTTAAGCCAGAAGATTCGAGCAGTTAAGTGGATTCCGCGGCCTCCTCATTCAGTGGTTTCCACATTTCTGACCAATTGAATGTATATGCATTCCATTTAAACTCCAATTCTTTTACTCGCACATAAAGCTCTGCTAATTTTTTTTGTTAAGTGTCCAGGCTCATAACCGATACCCTCCTTTTAGGAACTTAGAGATGAGTACGCATTGAAAGTAGGTAATCTAATAGCACAGATTCATCTATAGGTCATTTACTCGCAAGTTGATAGCAATCTTATTACCCCCTTGATTCACTTTCAAAGCATTTCCAATGATAACGGAAATCATCAATTGAGTCTTCTTAAACAATCTTTAAACCAAGACAATGAAAGTTCCTCAAACCGGCTTGAATCCCATGATTCTTGATGTCAAAATTTTTTTCCTTCTACTATACCCTTTTCACATTTTTCCAAATCATCAAAGCAGATTTATTCAATTAATTTCTTCTGGCTAGTCTTCCAATGTCACAAAAGTTATGAATATTCCTTAACTTATAACTTCTTCTATCGGCTTCCAGATATGATAACATCGTATGGGCCAGTAAATGAAAATTACTCGTCCATCGAACAGATTTGATTCCACATGAAGCTTTGAACAAAAGCATAGAGAGAACTGAGTATCATAAATAACAAAGGATTGGAGATATGGGACAACCATTGTCTAAAACCCTCTTTGCTGAATCCAGTAGACTACAGCCATTGATAAAAATAGAATAAATTTGAGTCTTCTACATGCTACTCACATAAATCTAATATAATAAAATATGATTGAAGGGAAGTTGAATTTTAGTGATAAGCACTCTTTAAAGAGGCCAAGACACCAAATCTATGACCGGACTTGTCTCCATATATAATATCCAATTCAAAAAAGTAGAGAACAGCTAGACCCTGTGACTGCCACCTTGAGAATAGTGCACCTAAGTTGATGAAATATTCGCATAAAGCTAACGGGAGCATGAATCTGACACAGACCTTCCCCTGATGATCAGCTTCACCTTCCATTTAGTATAGTTGTTGGAAATGACCAAAATCCAACTATCCAAATAATCCTTTTGCTAAAGCCTACCAATTTTATACAGCTGTTACATAAGGCTAATAGGTCTATAATTATTAGTAAATAAAAGATTTGATACCTGTAGGAATTAAAACAATAAGAGTACCTTCCATTCTTGTTAAACACCTCTGCTTAAAAAATTGGTAAGAGAGCTCTTCAAATATGTTTGATCAATCTCCAATAGTTTTAATTTATGAAAGGAGTTTTGTGACTTCCACTTACTGGAGCTGTATTACCATTCCATGTTGACTCTAAAGCAACCTCCATTTCCCTTCCAGGTCAATCTGCTTCAAGGAACAATGCTCTATTTCATCAACAAAATTGTTTTCATCTTCCGGCTACCAGTCGCAGAAATAGCAATGTCTATCTTTTTAATTTTTTGCTGGAAAAATTGAAAGGACAAATTCTTCCAATTTGGTCTTTTTCCTTCCACTATAACATGCCATTTTTCAATCTTTGATTCATTGTTTGCTAGGAATTTTCTTTTAGCAACTTGCATAAAGATGAAGAATTTAGAATTAAACATCTCCTCCATGAGCCGACTGATTTTCTCTTTGCTTCCACCAAGAATCTTAATCTTTCCATAATGGAGTTAAGCCCATTCTTGGTCTTTCACACACTTCCAATATTTAAAATCAGAGAGACTACCATTTAACAGCTTCCTTATTCTTGAAGATCCAAGATTCACCTTAATAACTTCTTGAGTTTTTTCAAATTCCTTCACTTAAATTTGCTGCTAGTAAACAGAGATTTTAAGACAAATATGTAAACTTTGTTGTTCAGAAACACTGGAGTAAATCACCATGCTACTTTTTGTTCCACTCCTTTCTAACAATTGGCAAAAAGACTGATAGAAGACAATAATTTTTTACCTTGTTTTCTTGGGAAGTGGCCGGGCTTAAGAAATGCTGAAAATGGAAGATATGATTGAGCATGATGGCTGAGGCTTACCATAATCTAGCCATAATGTCTCCTATCAACTGAATATGAAGTACTCAAAGCAATGGTGATTAATGAAACACAGCCTAATCTAATCTTTCAAATCTAGCACATTCCACTTTTTTATTACACCAAGGTGAATTGGTCCAAAAACCCAACTTCATGAAGATCATTGTTGAGAACAAGCATTCCCTTCATCTCCTTAGGGGACCCTTGAGAGAAAATGAAAATCTCATACCGACCCATCTTTGTCTTCTTTGTTCATAATAACAATTAAAGTCCTCATACAACTACAGGAACTTCAATTGCTAGCATACTTTCAATCATGTCTTAAACCCGTCTCTTATGTATGAACTTCTCCTAACACCATAATACTATATGCAACTCTCCAATCCCCTATGAGTCTTGAATTTTAAGATCGCCAAAACAATTTGAGAAGAACAAGTTACCAAAACGAAACCTACAAAAAGTAGACAATTCCAATAGCAAGTAATCAACCTCCAAAAAAGTCTGTGAAGATGCACCAGGTAATACTCCCAATTGTTCCCCACCATTTATAATATCAGATTAACAATCACCACATTTTTTTCTAACCGATACCTAGAAAAAAAAACTCCATTATTTTTCACAAACTCCTTGATGTAGAGAGAAAGCACTCTCTTCCCTTGTCCTCACAATCGCAAAAAGCTTGGAAATTTATTAAAACATATTTTTGGGGATTAAATCCTCAATATTACCACCGTCTCCTTCATGTTTCAGTCTTCTACTCTGAATTGGAGTTGATAGGACCCAAATTCTCTCAATTGCTTTAGAATTCTCTCTTGATTATAAAATATAGCAGGAATCTACCACCACCTAATTTAACAGTCTCAGTTCCTCACACCAATGCCCTGTGTCTGAGATTTCTTATCATTAACATCAGATATACTATCAGGACCTTTCTTTGTCTTAGGAAAAAAGCTATCTTCATTGAGCAAGCTAGCGCAACTAGCGTTTGGGATATTTCTCATTCCTCCAGATCAATTAAGCATTGAAGTAGTTTTCAAATCCAAAGGATTGGATCCTCTGTTGTTATTACTGTGGTCACTTCATACAAACTACAATTGACTCTCAGGATTGTTTCTCGCCATATCAAGCAATTTCTTCATTCATCTCATTGTCCTGTGGAAACCACTCCATCATTTTTGTTCTGTTTTACTGGTATCACCGTTGGCTCCCCGAGGAACGGATTCTGGCCATATTGTTGAAAAATTTCTTCTTCCCATAATTACTACAATCCATGGGACAATATAATCATTTCCAGTATTACATAAACTGTCTCATACAGCTGTCCCCTTTGGTGCTTCCATATGATACATCTGAGCAAGTTCATTTTGTAAAAACCATGGACCTTTGCTCCCAAAGCTTAACAGAACATTCAATTCTTTCCCATGTCCGATCTTCCCACATTCAAAAACCAAGATTGGTAGCCTCACTCATATTCCTAGATTCCAAAAGAATTATCATTCCACCTTCCACCCCCTGTGGAAGGTTCAATCCAAGTTTTATGCGAACACAAACTACCAAATTCAACCCTGACCATTGAACATATTAGCCATCTATAAATATGGAGGAGCCCTATCAAGATTCTATAACGGCATAAAATGTTTATTTCACCCAGCAATGCAACGACAAAATTTGCAATCTAATCCAATGGGACAGAAATCTCCTTTAAGAAGTTAGGCATCAAACTTGTGGGACCATAAACTAACAATCCCACAATGTTACCGATAACAAACCATGGACCATCGGTAACTGCCTCCATGTTTCTGTTCATAAAAAAGAACAGTAGAAACCATCCTTTAAACTGAAGCACGTAATGAATTTTCTCATCATTGACTCCATTGTCCCTCAATTTCATAACTAATGGAAGAAGAAAGAGATTTCATTCTCAAATACCTTCACACCAGTGATTTCTCTAGTATTTTTTGAATTTCCTGAACTTTTCACCTCCTTGAGCTTCACATATTGCCATCTATGATCAATCAACTACCCCTCAAATTCAAAATCAAGGCAACATAATGTTTTTATTTTAGTTTGGACAAACATATTTGCAATGATTGTCTTGATTGATCCTTCCTGGCATATCTTCAGCATTTCACAAATATCATTGAATCTCCCAGATCTCCACAGATTCATAGGTACGAACTTCCTCCAACTCATTAACTTCATAAAATCCTAGATAACAGATTTTTACACTTCCAGAAATTCACCGAAACACTTCAATAATGTCATTCATCATTCTTTAGAAAAGTATTAACTTCATCACCTTACCAAATTCATAGCCAGACTGCATTGTCTTTAGTATTGTATCAACACTTGTTTTTTGAAAGATTGAGAAAAAGAATCTTCTCCCGTTCACAGCAGTGTTTCTTCAGAGGTTAATTTTAACGGGATATTCTTCTTCCTCCAATGATACCTTTTCCTTTGCCAGTCAACCACAGGCGAATTTTGTCTTCAGTTAAAAGACCTTCCTTCCATTGGATAATTTAAAGTTTGTTTTGCATTAAACCTTCAATCTACGGAAAATCCTCTGGTATCTCCAAAAATCAACGGAAGGTGATGTCGCGCAAATTGAACTCCTCCTGATGACGTCCAGACCAATCGTTTTCATCCACTGGAGCAACCAGCCGAAGATGGCCGGCACCGTGCTCACACCATATGTCCATGAGAACAACCAAGAATGCCTTTAAAAAAAAAAAAAATAGAATGTTGAAATCCCAGAGCTTCTCTCCTTCTACCTCGTAAACCCTAAAAAAATGTACCGTTTCATATATCTCAATTCTAGTATCTTCTAGGAGTTATGTTTTATAAGTATTTTGGATTTATTCATGGCCCTATCAGATAACTCATACTTTATAAACTGAAAGCCCTATCAAGTTACATAACAAAGGTTTGCAACCTCCATTTAGAGCAACAGCTAATATTTGAATCAGACCAAATTGGTGTTTAAGAATTTGAAAGGAAAACATGACCAACTAACTATACTCTAGCATCTAATAATGAAGTCATTGACAAGTATTACGTTGATTAAATGTGCCAAGAGAAAAATGACAGATTTTTATATTAAGCTTTAATAATTCCTATATTGCCTAATCACTCACAAATCTGTTATACCAACAATTAGTTTTTTTCCTCATTTCTCATCTTTATAATTGTTCAATATAAATTAAATATTTCATAGACTAGTAAGTGATTGTTCCTTAAATTTTTTTGTATTTCTTGAGAAGTTATCATTTTACATTTAGGTAGTTATTAGAAATTTGTAGTGAAAGTGAAAATAATTACCTTTTAATCTTTATTTTCTTTTATTCAGGACCGAGGTGTATGTGTCGCGACTACATTGCTCATCGAGTTTAATATTTTGATGATAACAAACATATTGCTACATCTTTATGTTCATGTTTTTCATTCTATACCTTATTTTTGTGTGTATAACTAACATTTCCAGGAAAATATAACTACAGTTATAGAATAACTTCAAAAAAAATATTAGGATTCATTGAATACATGTTATTATTTTAATTTATTGAGTCTAGAAAGTGGATTGTAATTTGATTTATTGTGCACACCACACTAAGAAATTTTAAAATTTCTTGCATAATTTTTAAACTGATCGTACTATACAAATTCATTTTGTACGAGATGATTTGTTTAGTTATAAAATCCTCTGAACAGATGGACGAACGTCTCGGGTCTGTTCTCGCACGAAATTTTTTTTCTAAGTATGTATCGTGCGGGACAATCCCAGTTTCATACAAGGACGAACGTCTCTGGTCTATTCTCTCACAAATTTTTTTTCTAAGTATGGATCATAGGGGACGATCCCAATTTTGTATAAGAACGAACGTCTCGGCTCCATTCTTGCTTATTTCGTTCTGCGTTTCGCACAGATGAAATATGAAAATTTTCATACTATTAATCCCGGACAAACTTGGTTCGTATGGGACACTATACATTCATACGAGTCATTATATGTTCGTACAGGGACACTATACATTCGTACAAGTGATTCGTACGGGACCTGTATGTTCATGCGAGGACACTATGCATTCATACGAGCAATTTGTACGAGACACTATTTATTTGTAAGGGATGATATGCGATTGTACAGTATGATCGTATGATAGTTTTCTTGTAAATTTTAGTTCTGAATGGTTTTTTCATGTCTTTCCTATATAAAAAGTCCAAAAAACTATTAAAAATGGCCTTTATTGTGAATTTCTCTTTAGAGTGGTCTTTGAGTGTGAGTGTTTGGGAGAGATTGTCAGAGTGAAGTGTGAGAGATCAAGTGAGGGTGGTTGTGAGGGATTCACA
>NW_021318722.1:237931-238847 GCF_001605985.2 Dendrobium catenatum
CCATATAAATCTTGTTAATTATTTATATATTATATCCTAGTGAAAATATCAAGTAATCACTATGTAATTAGTTATTTCCAAGGGAAAGATTATCTAGCATATCATAGAATATTAGTTGAATAAATAAAGATTTAAGGTTCTCAATGCAATACAAAAAAATTCAAACAATCTTTCTTTCTTTGTACAATAATGAAGATATTATTGTGTACATATGTAATTGATTTGATTTGACCAAGAGCACTCTATTTGAGAGTTGGATATGGGTCCCATATTAATGGCATGACTTGTTTCTCCTGGTTTACTGTATCAAAACATCTTATCTCATCTGTTGTGCCATGGAAGTTTTTTATTTGATTATATTTTATGCACCCTTCCCATATATTGACATACAAATTTAATGTCATTTTGCTTTGAGCAAAGACTCATGTTCAAAGTATTATTTACATGCATTTAATTGAAATTCTATTCTCTATTAATATTTGATGCATATAGCCATCAAAAGATGCTAAACAAAAATTATTTTTGAAGAATTATGTGAAGTGGCAAACTCGTTTTGTCTCATGCCATCTTCCAAAAGCAATCATTGCAAAGATTAAAGCAGTAGGAGAGTCCTACAGACTTATGGTTCACTCAAAGATTTACACGGTAATGATGTTGGTTAGTATAACCAATGTTTAAAATTGCGTAATCGGGTATTGATGCATTTTTTTTTTTGTGACGTGAGGCATAAGCCTTAAATCATTTTAAGGTGAAAGACATAAAATCAAAAGATTCTGTAAACATAAAATGATTAAAATTTTATATACTAACGAGCAAAAAATATAAAGCATAAAAAGGCAAAAGTTATGAAGGGAAATCAATATATCCCAATAATAAGACAATATGAAATATAATCCAACTTAAATTTTATCTTTCG
>NW_021318723.1:0-57515 GCF_001605985.2 Dendrobium catenatum
GTAGTTCGTCTGTACGATCATCACGATCGTCCGGGACAAAATATTTTTCAAACGACGGGACGATTTAATGCAGTAGTTGAATGGATAAGACAGTTTTTATTATAAACTTTGTCCGTACGAATCTTTGGTTCGTCCAGACGAACTCATGTCAGTTCATGGCGGGGGACAGTTTTCAACTGCCATTAAAACGAGTTAAATTTCTGATTGTTTGTACGAACACGTGTTCGTCTGTACGATCGTCTTGGTCAAAAGTTTGTACGAAAGGACACTTCGGAAATTGTGTGTTTATGAAAAGTCGTTATTTTTTAAACTCATTAAATCATCCATACGAAATATTTTTGTACGAGATGAATTTAATTCGTACGGGATGAGCGAAAATTTTGTTTGGTACGAACAGTCGTTCTTCTTTAAATTAACGGTAGTTTTTACTGAATAGTCACTTTCAGACATCTCTTTCAAACCTTTCCACTCTTCAAATCGTTCAATGGAAAGTTCTAGCAAGCGACAAAAGACTTTGGCTAAGGGTTCTCCAAGGAATACATCCGAAAACTTCCTTTCTAGAGCCAATAAAGAAACCTTTCCTAGGTTTGTCTCTGCAAAAATCACCCCATCTACAGTTCTCGTACAGGATCAACTAACTTTTAAGGTAATGCACTTGTTTACCTCCACTCAGTTTAGTTTGATCCTCACTTTAGTTCACTTCTACAATAGAGAAACCTTTCACTATTTCTTGGAAAACATGTCATTCAACTTTGACCATTCTGTCATCAATTCTTTTGTTTTTAAAAAGAAAGTTGAAATCACCAAGGATGACTTTGGTATTTTTCTAAACTTAAGGACTGAAGGCTTAAGAGCACAAACTTTAACCAACTCAAGTTTTGATTGGACATAAGTTAATCGTGTGATTAGAGATAGGAGAATTACGGATCATTTGCCTAAAGTTTCAACCTTAGTGCGTGATGCCCGTATCATCCAGCATGTGTTAAGAACTTCCATTATACCTAAAGCTAGTGATAGAGTCAACATCACTCCTCTTCTTTCTACTGTTACCTACTTGATTATGACTAGACAACCTATAGATGAGGCTCAACTCCTAATTGACTACATTTATGGTCTCTAAGAAATTGGTCATATTGATCATAAATAAAAGAAGAACATAGCCTTAGGACATCTGATTGCATATATTTTGTAAAAGAAGTATGATTTAACTCATCCTGAATAAGACTTTGAAGAACCACTATACTACAATGACGCATCCTTTAGGGCTATCTTCAATAAGGACGAGCCCAGCAGAACTCATGTAGTTCTAAGTGAAACAGAAGAAGAAGCTTGACCTTCACATGCTGCTAAACCAAATTATGAGGATTTGGTTCAAACATTTAAAAATTTAGAGGCTCATTTTGATCAAAATTTGATCAAATTGAAACTCACCTGCAACAACAAGATTTTCAGCACAATCAGGATATGGGATATATGCATGAACAAATAAATGCCATTAATTCCAACATGTTCACGATGAGTAGTTACTTCAACTTCTTTGGTGCAGCACCACCTCCTCCTCCAGATCAGGGTCCTTCAGAATGATTTATTCAGTGTTTGTTTAGTGTTTGTTCTATGTTTGTTCTGTGTTTCATTATTGTTCATGTGTTTGTGATTTCCTTTAGTGTGTTGTTTTTTCCATGCTTTAGTTTTATTACTATTGATATCAAAAAGTTTAATTTGTAATAGTTTTACCCGATATCAATATAATTTTCAATGTTTTGTTGTTAAATATTTTAGAAATGTATGTTAGACTTTATGACATTCCTTTTTTATTTTTATCTTAATAGTGCTTTATTTAATTTTGTAAATTAAAATTAATTTTATTAGAAAATATAATTTTTCTAAATGTAAGAAATGCTTATAACTTGATATTATTAGAATTTTCAATTCTATGTCTCTTATTTAGACTACATTATCTTTAATATTATTATTTCAATTTAGATGTTTTCTTATTTTGTACTTCTCTTTTCAATTAATATTTATGCACTTAGAAAAATTTGAAATTCTAGATTATTGATTTTGGAAATAATTCAAATACTCTTGAGAATTGTACAAATGTACAAAAATCAAAAGGATTATGCAAAAAAATTGCAATGACAAAAATAGGCACAAAATAAGCCCAAAGTAAAAAAAAAAGGGAGAGATGCACAAAAGTGTGTCATAAAAATTGAAAAAGATGCGCAAAGTGCCACATGTGGTAATTACTTCTTTCTAGACTTTTTTAATCACTAAATTCAAATTGATCTAATGTTCATTTATAATTTATATTGAAATTTGAAATATAAAATTTTTTATTCATCCTTAGTGCAATGATTCTCTTTATCTTCATGTCTAAATTGACACATGCCCTTGAAAAAATCTTTTTATTTTCTAAGTTATATCACTTCTTAAATTATATGAAATTTTATGTTTTTCTAATATTTTTTAGTTTTATTTGCATATCTTATTTCAATCACTTTCAAGATTAAAATATCAAATGAATTTCATACTTCTGCTTACATTTCTAACATTTTTTTCTTCTTCACTTTTTGATGTTGTCAAAAAGGGGGAGAAATTATTTGTTGCGTACGTTTTCGTAGTGTTTGATTTTTGTATTTGTGTTTTGAATTTTTTTTATTTTGTTGTTTTGTCTTTTTTGTTATTTTTAGTTGTTTAAAATTTTTGAAAAATATTTTTTTTTAATTCAAATGCCTCCTTATTTTCACGAGTTCATCAATTCAGGGGGAGTTTAGGAGAATCTTAGAATTTGAAACCCTACAAACAATAATTATTTTGTCATCATGAAAAAGGGAGAGATTGTAGAGAGAGTTGCTATTTGCATGTTTTACATTCTTGCAACTTGTATTATTTTGATGATTTCAAATATTATTATCTTTATATATCTCCTAACACTTTTTGGGAATTTTATTTTTGCTCTAGTGTGTACTAACATTTTAGGAAATTCAACTCCAAGTGATGAAGACTTCAAACTATTCATTTGTAAATCATAAATTTTTAAATGAAAGGAAGTGATTGTAATTGAGTGAAAAATTATAACACACACTCTTAGGGGACAATTTTTGTGAACTGATCGTACGGGAAGAACCTGGTTTGTACGGGACGATTATGTTAATTAACCCCTCAGAAGAGCAATGGATTGAACGTGCGAGGAGAAAATTTTTTAAGTCCTAATCGTCCAGGACGAATTTAATATTCATCCCGGGACGAACTTCTCGGGATTCTCACTTGCACTGTTCGTCCAGATGAAAAATAAGGTTCGTACCGGGACGAAACTATCTGTATGAGATCGTACAAGACGAATTTAATTTTTGTCACTGGACGAAGCTCTCTGTATGAGATCGTACAGGACGAATTTAATTTTCGTCCCTAGACGAAGCTCTCTGTATGAGATCGTACAGGACGAAATTAATTTTCATCCCTGGACGAAACACTCTGTATAAAATTGTCCCAGGACGAAACCTGTTCGTCTTAGGACGAACTGAACCGACTTACATCAGTTGGTTACGTCCTGTAGAATTTTGGGAACCGACTTATGTAATAACTATTTCGTACCGGACGAACATAGTTTGTACGGGACGATGAGTGTGTACGAACATAGTTCATACCAATATACATTAGGATCGTTTCCGACACTTTATGTAAAATCATCTAGGATGATCCACAATCGTACGGGACGATTCACTGTGTACAGAATTGAAAAACTTGTAGTTTTTTGGGCAGTTGTTCTTGTCTTTTGTATATATACTTCAAATTATACTGCCACCAAATCTTTTTGCCAATTGATCTTCGTGCCTATTGAAAGAAAAGTCAAGGAGAGAGTGTGAGAGAGCATTCAAAGGAGAATTCCTAACACTGGAGCGTGAGGGCTTCACTTGGTGTTCAAAGGTAAGAATCTCCACTTGTGATTTGGGATTACTTCACTCTTTTCTTTCTTCCTTCTAGATTTCTTGTGAGAAGATCTGTCAAGGAGATCGGGTTCTCTGCCCACACTAGGAGAGTGTAAAAAGATGAAGGATTCTCTACCCACACTAGGAGAGTGTGAAAAGACGAAGGGTTCTCTGCCCACACTAGGAGAGTGTCAAAGGACGAAGGGTTCTCTTCCCTCACTAGAAGAGTGTAAAAAGACGACGGTTCTCTGCTAACACTAGGGAAAGTGTAAAAGGATGACGGTACTCTATCAACACTAGGGAAAGTGTAAAAGGATGACAATTCTCTGCCGCACCGGGTAGTAGTGAAAAGAGTGGTTGTAAAGGCTTCTCTGCCTTGCTGTGGGTGCAAAAGGAGAGACAGTATTGATATTAGTGCAATACTCATAGGGTTCCTCTTGAGAGTGGATGTAGGTTTGGTTTAGACCGAATCACTATAAATCGTGTGTCCTTTTATTTTACTGCTTTTTATTTTCCGCATTTAATTTAGTATTTTAAAATTGTGGTTGAAAAACTTTTTATAAAAATTTATTAAATTTTAATTTCGGTTAAACTTATCAAAAGAGGGAAAAATTTTAAATACCAAATCACCCCCCCCCCTCTTGGTAGCTTTGGGACATTAACTTAGGTCTAACAACCTTTTTACTAGACTCAACAACTTCTTCGCATGAAACATATTGAATCGATATCTAAAATGTATACTATGTTTACTTAAATTGTCACCTCACTACATGCCTTAGGAAGAGAGCTAACTAATTATAAAAAAGTTAATAAAATTTTGAGATGTTTGTCTTCTTCCTTTGATGCTAAGATTATTTCAATAACTGAATCTAAGGATTTGAATAGTTATTCTATTGATAACTTATTTGGATCACTCATTTCTTGCGAGCAAAGAGTGAACCAAAGACAACTTGATGCAAATGAGAAAAAGAACGAGAAAATAGTGGCACTGAAGGTCAATGATACGGACACTGATTCCTCCTAGTCCAAAAGCATTGATGTTTTCTTAATCACTAGGCAATTCAAAAGGTTTCTATGGAAAAAGCAAAAATACCATCAGAAGTTGAATAAAGGTAGTAAAAATTTTAAATGTTCTTTTGATATGGTTTGTTTTGAATGTAAGAAGCTGGGACATGTTGAAGCTAATTGTCCTACATGCAAGTCTCACCTAAGTAAGGAGAAGGGTGAGGAGAAACCCAAGTTCAGGAAGGACAAGAAGTGGTTTCAAAGGGTATTCTTGGCAGATTTTGCATATGAAAGTTTTTTAGCCATGTTAGACCCGTTTGAACTGGCTCAAGGCTAACCAAGAGGGGGGGGGGGGGTCTCTCCTCTCTCTCTCTCTCTCTCTCTCTCTCTCTCTCTCTCTCTCTCTCTCTCTCCCCCCTTCCCCCCTCTAGGCTTTCTCAGGTCAAGACTGCAGCTAAAGATTGTTCAAAATGTTGAACAATAGCCCTTAAATAGAAGAGCTTCAAAATAGCTCATTAATTATAAGTTGCCTACATTATCGTCCAGGACGATATGTATATCGTCCTGTACGATCAGTGCAATTTAAGCCTAATCAGCCAGGACGATCTGGGATGATCTGAAGAAATTTGCTCATATCGTCCAGGATGATAGTAAATCATCCTGTACGATTAGTTCAAATCATAGACCATCGGCTAGACAATCGCTCTAAAAAGAGTTTTGGACGATTCCAAAATAGCTTGATCATTTGGGCCGATCTCACGATCATCCCAGACGATTAGTTCTAATCAGAGGAAAATCATCCATAGCATCGCCCGGAATTTGAGCTGGCTGATCCTGATCGGCCAAACCATTGCCTAGAATTTGAGCTATCCGATATTTATCGTCCATGATCAATTAAGGTTTTTGAACTGATCTTCCAGGCCGATCTTACGATCATCCAAGATGATGTGATCATATCAATCATCCTTAATTGCTTTCCTTAATTACCAAATTAATTTAGACATAATTGTATCAAATCGTCCAGGATGATACAAGATTTTTCTGGCTAATTACAAAAAATAAAGAATGCCTAAATAGATCATTGCGACTGATTCTTTCTATTTTAAGCCTATCGTCCTGGCTGATACATGTATCGTTCAGGCCGATCGGTTAATGATGGCTACCTTAACTAAGATGACTGATTAGGGTTTCTATTTTGAACCCTATCAACCAGGACGATAATAATATGATTCGGGATGATGTGAGTAAAAACAAAAATTCTAAGTCAGACAGAAAAAATCACTCAAGTATGTGTGTTTAGGATTATTTAGCATCAGAACAATTCAATGGTTACAATTGACTCAAAAGAGAGAGAAAGAAAAATACAGACTGACTCAGACCTAGTCTACCTAATCTTGAGCTAGTTCTGATTGTCGTTTGATCTTGTGGCCCTGAAATGTTAGTAGAAAAGGTAGTCGTAGAGAAACAAGAGTGTTTGTTAATCATTAAAACATAATCCATAAAAACAGAGTTGCAACAATCTCCCCCTTTTTGATGATGGCAAAACACTCCGATGATTAATTCCAAAATAGCAGTGCAATACATAAAAAAAGCTTTCAAATTTTCAGAAAAAGAACAGGTACAACCAAACTACTCCACCTTTTGACATCTTAAAAAGGAGGAGGAAACTAAAAACAAACTAAAGAAACTAGAACTAAAAGAAAAATACAATGCAGAAAACCAAACTACATAAACAGACACTTAAACTAGAAAAATGAGAGACCCTGATCATCAAACAAAGGTGGTGGCAGTGGCTGCTTGAAGTAACTGGACATGACAGCGAACTGTGAGTCAAACCACCCCATGTCCTAGTCGTGTTGATACTGCTGGTGTGCAACATAGGCATCAAAATGGGCCATGTCCTCTTCGTGCTACTGCTGGTGGTGAGCAACGAAAGTATCGAATCAGGCCTCCAACTGTTCAAATCTCTCCACCAACTAATCCAGCTGTGAGTGCTGGCGGAGAGGAATGGGTTCAGGAACGGGAGCGGGAGCCTCCTCCTCCTCGGCCCCCTGAGCTTTCCCATCTCCTGGGTGGAGACAAGTACTGTGAAGGACATTGAAGGAACTATTTGAGTAGTAGGGAGGCGGATGTTTGGGTGAAGCAGGATATTGAAGATTGCATTTGGTTTCAAGAACATATGAAATAATGTGTCCTAAAGAAAGGTTGAGTTTCCTCTTATGGCTTGGACCATGGATTATTATCAAATGATCAATGTATCGAAAGATAAGGTCAGTAGCATTAAACTCTCTTTGGGCCATGATGTAAAAGGTAATAAGTGAAAGAAGTGGAGTGATATGGATTCGGTCCCTAGCTTTTAGAATAATGGAAGTGCGAAGGACATGTTGGATTGTCCTAACTTCTTTGAGTAAAGAGCTAGTATCTCCAACATGAAAGAGGGCGTTGGTGTGGCAAAGAAAGTGGTTTGTAGAGTACCAATTATAGTCACGATCAGAGACAATGATATACAATTAATCCCCAGTGGTGGATAGCTGCAACAGTTCAGCACAGTCCTGGTGTGTGATCTCTACAGGACGTCGATTCACATAGGAGGTGAGGGCAGTGTAGGAGGAGTTTATGCGAAGGTTTGCAAAAAATTCAAAAATTAGTTCAGAAGAATAGGGTACAGCGAGAGTAAGAATAAAGCACAGAGAAGTGTGAGTGAAGAGGTCTAATATCGGATATGAGAGGTGGAAAGGATTGATTATTCTAGAGAGAGTGATCCTGCATTCTTTGTATCGATGGTAGGCAGCCTGATTTTTTGTCTCCCTGAATTGAGGGTCGAATGTGGCCCTCGAGGAGCTTCCAGAGGTCTGACAAACACGCTTTCCTGTAGCCATATCAAGAAATTAGGAAGTAGATAAGAGATGAGAAGAAGATTGAAGTGAGAAATATGGCTGGAATGGTCTGAATTTAAAGAAACGGCCACATTATCCAGAACAATCGTAGAATCATCTAGGACGATATGGTTCAATAATTGCGTACAGGCCGATTGGTAAAAAAGGAAGTCCGATCGTCCGGGCTGATCAGACATCGGTCGGGATGATTAGACACATACAATCATCCCAAAGAGTCATGCCGGACGACAATTGAAAAAGCAGATCGTCCAGGACGATTAGGTGTATCGTCTAGGATAATGCTCAATAATAAATAACACAGGCCGAATTTAAAGCATTTTAAATCATGCGCCACGTGTATCGTCTAGAAAGAATAGTGGATCGGCTAGGACGATTGTCCAAAAATGGATCGTCTTGGGCGATTTTAAAGATTTTAAATGTATTTACATGTGGATCATCCAGGATGATCGGGTGTATCATCCAGGACAAAAATTTTATCGGCCAAGACGATCAAGATGATTGTAACAGATTTTAATCATATCGTCCAGGACGATGTTGGATAGTCCAGGACGATGAATTTCAGCAAAGTAAAAAATGTCCAACAAATGGATTTTCAATAGAGATAGTCCAATTGTCCAGGACGATAAAAATATCGGTCAGGATGATGTGACAAAATTTGGAAAACCATGGAAAGATGGAGATGATCAGAGAGAATCCATAAACAATAAAACCAATTTAAAAACAACAACGAAAAAAGATAAAAACAAATAAATAATTTTTGTTTTAAATTTCTATTTTTTATTTAAATTTTTGCAAAGCGACATATGATAAATTTTTCGAATAATTATATTTTAAAGATTCGAAAGATCAATGAGTTAACAATGTCAAAATCTTAAAATTATAGAATATCCGATCCTGTTAACTCTAGCTCGGACTTCTTTCAGAGTACAAATCATCTTTTGAAAATAAATTGCGTTACTCAAAATAAATAAATTGAGTAAAAAGAAGATCCTTTCAAAACTTGCTCCAAAGAAAAATAACTTATAGAATAATATACCAAAGCAATTTGTCTCAATCATGGTATTTGAAATCAAGCCTTTGAAAATATCAAGTAATTCATGAATTCTTCTAAAATTTTAAAAGTTTGAAAGAGGGGTAAGCTAGTCTTATGTGGGCTCATTTTATACCTCTTGTCAATTTAAATGGCGCTCTTTGTGCATCTTTTGATTTTTGATACGCTTTTATATATATAAATTTTTTCAATTTGGTTTCATTGCGTATCTTTTTGTTTTTGACATTATTGGCATTTTTCTTTTTCTTATTCTTACAAGATAGATCCCTTTTTCAACAACTCTTAAAATATAATTAGTTGTGAGTAGATCTTTAAGATATTAGGGAAGAAAAAACTTACTCTCTAATATATGGAAGAATAGACCACAAAGTAGACTTTAGCAATTATATGATAAGTGCAATGGCAAGATTTCATTTAACTTGAAAGATATATAAGAGCTTTAATATTATAAATATAAGGTATATTTTTGTAGCAAGATAAAAAAGATCTTAATTTCAAAAACCAATTGTTAATTTGAGATAGACTTTTGTTTAAAAAAGAAAAATTATACTACCAAAAGAGGTTAGAGGGAGGGAAACCATCAACGGTGTTTCTCCCTTTAACCAATTTAGAAATGTTAATCATTGGCTATAAATCTCCAAAATTTAAGAACAAGAAAAAATCATCATAAAGAAAAAGAAATCTAAAGCAAAAATAACTAAAACAAATAAAAAAAAGGCTAGCACAAAAGATAAAATAATCAAAATACAAATCAAGAATTTATAAAACAATAAGTTTAAGCAATTATGAGCTGCGAGCCTCCATTTGTCCAAGAATCATATGCTCTCACGAGGTCTTTGATGAGAGCAATCTTGTAAAAAGCAACAACCTGTTAGATTTAGGAACCCAAACAGGTTTGGGTCCCTTCTTATGAAAGGTAGAATACAATGTATGTGTGATATGCTGTGAATCATGCAATTTGGGTCTCCACACCCAATGGGTACTATAGTAAATAGTGCAGGTGTGTGAGATGTGTCCTAGCATGCCACATGAAAAGCATCTAACACCAGGAAAAGGATTTCATAAATGGTTTGGGTTATAATGCCTCCTCTTAGGTCTTGGCTTTAGATCAAAAGTGGGAGTCATCCAATTTCTCTTAATTGTTTCCAATTCAGTTTTAAACCTCGAGTTAGTACTTTCTAAAGCATCATTCTTAATCCTCAAATTTTGCTCCATCTCTTTAGATTTCTTAAAATCAGATTCAAGTGAGGTGTGTGAAGATTTTAATGAATCATGCTCATCAATCAATTCCAAATGCTTTTTATTTAATTCATCAAATTGATCAAGTAAAGCCATGTGATTTGAATCAATCATTAAATGATATTTGAGAATAATTTCATGCTCTTTTTGTAAATTCAAAAGCTCTAATTTTAAACTAGCATGAGTTTTCTTAAGTTTTTTGTGTGATGCATGAATTTTATCACAAATTTTAAACAGTTGGTCATAGGTTGGTTTACATACATTAGGATGATCTTCTGCCATTAAGCACAAGTTTGTTGTTTCTTCCTCAGGTTCTGTTTCAGATGAATCAGAAGCAGATTCTTGCACAGAACGCCTTTTGAATTCTATTCTTATCCTTCCTAAACTTAGGTTTCTCCTCACTCTTTTCTTTGCTAGAGTGATCCTAAAGTGTAGGACAATCAGCTCTGAAATGTCCAGGCTTCCTACATTCAAAACAAATAACATCAGAAGATCCTTTAGAATATTTATTATCCTTACCTTTTCTCTAATTTTGATGATGCTTGTGACTCTTCCTTAGAAATCTATTGAATTTTCTTGTGATTAAGGCAATGTCATCACGTTCAGGCCCGAAAGAATCAGAGTTCGTGTTGTTGACCTTCAATGCCATAGTTTTCCCCTTTTTTCTCACCTGCATCATAATTTCTTTTGATTCACCGCCAAGTAAGTTATCAATTGAATAGGTATTTAAATCTTTAGATTCAGTGATTGCAGTGATTTTAGCATCAAAAGAGGAAGGAAAATATCTCAAAATCTTGTTCACTTTTTCATAATTTGAAAGTTCTCTTCCTAAGGCATGCAAAGACGTTATAATTTGAGTAAACATTATATACATATCAGAAATTGATTTAGACGGTTTCATACAAAAAAGTTTGTAATCATGCAAGAGAATATTGAAACGATATTTCTTAACTTCATTGGTTCTTTCAAAAGTAATGCACAACCTATCCGAAATCTCTTTTCCAGTAGAGTAAGTAAAAAAATGCATGTAGACTTCAAATTTTAAAGCACAAAAAAAATAATTCAAACACTTTACATTAAGTTGAGCTAAATCTCTTTCATCAAAAGTCCATTCAGTAAAAGGCACTTCAGTTTTAATTCCATTAAGTTCAAGAGAAGGTGGAGAATATTCTTCTTTAATAAGCATCCACATACGATAATCAGTTGATTGTAAAAAAGTAGACATGCGAGTTTTCCAAAAATAAAAAGGTAGATTATCAAACAAGGGTGGTCTAGTAATAGAATATCCTTCCGTTGTATTATGATTCCCAAAGTTAGCAATGGATCTAAATTCAAAATGTTTTTAAACTCAGTTTTTATGAATCCCATTCTGAAACAACTTGAAATTTCGTTAGGGATGTTAGGCTCTTATGAATTAGCCCAAGGCTAACCAAGAGGGGGGGAGGGGGTGAATAGATATTTTAAAAAATCTTTTAACCAAAGTACAACAAAGCTCAAACAAAAATCACCACAAAAAATAAGTGCAAAAAAATTAAATGCGAAAGCAGAAAAAATAACACAAAGGTTTATAGTGGTGCAAGCAACTCGACCTATGTCCACTCCCTAGAGGCACCCTCCGAGTATTGCACTACCAAAGTGACTCTCCTTTTGCTCCCACAGCAAGGTGGAGAAGCCCTTACAAAAAAACCTCCTTTTTGCCACCCCCGACAAGGAAGAGAACCCAACTCCTTTTGGTTCCTCCTGAAGCAGGCAAAGAACCTTAATCGAACGCTGAAGCTTACCTCTCCCAACCCTTCCAAGAATAAGAGACTCTAGTGGAAGAAGAAGTGGAACAATGCTTGGAGCAATCCTTGTGAATCTCCCTCATAAGCTCCCCCTCACAAGATCCTCTCTCTCTCTCTCTCCTCTAGGCTTTCTCAGGTTAAGACAACAGCAAAAGATTGTTCAAAATATTGAACAATAGCCCTTAAATAGAAAAACTTCAAAATAGCTCATTAATTGTAAGTTTCCGACATTATCGTCTAGGAAGATATATATATCATCCTGTACGATTAGTGCAATTTAATCCTAATCAGCCGGAATGATCTGGGATGATCAGAAGAATTTATTCATATCAACCAGGACAATAATAAATCATCATGTATGATTAGTTCAAATCACAGACCATCGGCCAGACAATCACTCTAAATAGAGTGATGGACGATTCCAAAATAGCTTAATCGTCCTGGCCGATCTCACGATCATCCCGGATGATTAGTTCAAATCAGAGGAAAATCATCCAGATCATCACCCAGAATTTGTGCTGGCCGATCCTGATCGGCAAAACCATCGCCCGAAATTTGAGCTGTCCGATATTTATCATCTAGGAGAAACTAAGGCTTTTAAACTGATCATCCCGGCCGATCTTGCAATCGTCTAGAACGATGTGATCATATTAATCATCCTTAATTTCTTTCCTTAATTACCAGATTAATTTAGGCATAATTGTATCAAATGGTCCAGGACGATACAAGATCGTCTAGGCCGATTGCCAAAAATAAAGAATGCCTAAATAGATCATGGCGATTGACTCTTTTTATTTTAAGCCTATCATCTTGGCTGATAAATGTATCATCAAGGCAGATCAGCTAATGATGGCTACCTTAACTAAGATGACTGATTAAGATTTATATTTTGAACCCTATCAACTAGGACGATAATAATATCGTCCGGGATGATGTGAGTAAAAATAGAAATTCTAAGTCAGACAGAAAAAGTCACTCAAGTGTGTGTGTGTAGGGTTACTTAGCATTAGAACATTTCAATGGTTACAATTGACTCAAAATAGGGAGAAAGAAAAATGCAGACTGACTCAGACCTAGTCTACCCAATCTTGAGCTAGTTCTGATTGCCGTCTGATCTTGTGGCTCTGAAATGTCAGTAGAAAAGGCAGTCATAGAGAAATAAGAGTGTTTTCTAATCATCAAAACATACTCCATAAAAACAGATTTACAACATCATCTATTTCCTCTGAGACTGAAGCTGAGGAGGAGAAAACAAAATTGTGCTTGATGTCAGAAAATTATCTTGGTCAGTCTGACAAAAGAGAGGTATATGAACTATTTTACAATTAATTACTTGAAGTTTCTTAATATATTCATCCATCATATAGAAAACTTAACAAATTACATGCTAGCCTGAAATTTGATTTTATAAATTTGTAAAAAGGATAATGAAATTTTCTTTAAAGATCACTCTATATTTGATATCAATCATATGTCATTACTTGATGAGTTTGATGAGTTAAATAAAAAGTATTTTGAGTTGTTCATTAATCACGATTAATTGAAAGCATCCTACACTGCACTTGAAAATGATTTTAAAATATATATTGATGAATCTAAAAGTAGGTAGCACTATTTAAAAGTTGATAACGTTGTTTTAGAAAGTGCTAACTCGATGTTTAAGCTGAATTGAAAGCAGTTTAAGAAAAAAGGACTCCTCTCACACCTGAATATTTTTTCAATCCTAATCTAAAGCAAAAATTTTTGAAACCTAGGAAGAGGCATTATACCCCAAATAGATTAGTAAAACCCTTTTTTGGAGTTAGATGATTTTTATGTGCCATGCTATGACACATCGCACACACTTGTACTATTCCTCATAGTACATATTAAGTGTGGAGACCCAAACTGCATGATTCACAGTATAACATATATGCATTGCACTTTTCTTTCCATAAGAAAGGACCCAAACTTCATTGGGTTCCTTATTTTAACATTTGATGATTTTGTAGGTATGCTCTCACTAAAGTCCTCGCAAGAGCATCTGATACCTCAACTGTGGATGCTCCTGACACATGACTGTAGATGCCAATCAATTTTTTTTCATTGGAGGCTAGGGCTGGAGGCAAGGTTATTCTTGTAGACAATACTACCAAGAAAGTGGTGGGCGTAAGTATAATAAAAAACTCTAAGAACCTTTTGATTGAAAATATTCTTATTGTAGATGGCTTGAAACACTATTTCCTCAGCATCAGTCAGCTTTGCGATACGGGATTTATTTTAAAGATTTTAGCAAATACATACATCATTAGCATGAATAATAATAGTATTTTACAGGGAAAAAGGATTATCAATATTTACATGCTTGACTTAAATAACATTGAATGTGTTAGTTCATTTTGCTTAAAAACTATCACTAATGAGTCTTGGTTGTGGCACAAGATGTTATATCATGCCAGTACGAAAACCTCTTAGGAGAGTGTACCTAAAAAGACCTAGTTAAAGGTGTTCCTAAGCTTAAGTTCACTAAAGACCACCTCTGTGATGCCTGTCAACTTGGGAAGCAAGTCCAATCCTCTTTCCATTCCATTAAGGACCCATTCACACTGCTAGCTTAGGTGGAAAGTCTATGGATTTTTTATTATCGATGAGTACTTCAGGTTCACTTTTATTAAATTTCTATCACATAAGAGTGAGTATTTTGATGCATTTAGATCATTCTCCACTTAGATTTAAAAAAAGTTTGCTTGTGAGATCTTAACCATTCATAGTGATTATAATGGAGAGTTTGAAAATGAGAGATTTTGAGACTTTTTTAAGGATAAAGGGATTATTCATAACTTCTTATCTTTTATAACCCCTAAGCAGAATGGGGTAGCTAAAAAGAAGAATAAGACCTTAGCTAAAGTTGCTAGAGCCGTGCTTAATGAGTATTCACTTCTAAAGTACTTTTGTGCTGAAGTAGTAAACACAACTTGTTATGTGTTGAATAGGGTGAACGTTAGAGCCAAACTTGATAAGACACCCTATAAGATCACTAAGGGTAGGACACCCAACCTTTCTCATCTCCATATCTTTAGCTGTAAGATTTTCAATCTTAATAATAGGAAGTCACCCTTAGAAAGGTTTGACCCAAATTTGATGAAAGAGTGTTCTTAGGATATTAAAGTGTTGGGAAATCCTTTAGGGTGTTTAACAAGAGGACTTTGGTGGTGGAGGAAACTACACATGTAGTATTTGATGAATCTGATTCTAAGAAGTTAAGAATTGAAGATGAATATGAAGTTGGTAAGATTACCCAAGGAGTTGGAGAAAAGGGTACAGCCTCAAAACATTAAAAGAGTAGGTGAGATTACCCTAGGAGTAGAAAATGCAAATATGAAGGAAAGGGTAGAAGCTAGACACACTTTGCCTAAAGATTAGAGATATTCTTTGAGTCATCCTAAAGAATTGATCTTAGGAGACCCTTTTGAAGGTGTTAGAACTAGGCATGGACTTAGGATGGAAGTGAACCACTCTACCTTTATCTCAATGACTGAACCCACAAACATCAATCAAGCCCTGTCTGTTGAATATGGAGTGTAGGCACCACCCTTTTTATGAGGAAACTAACAGATGAGTTACTCATTATTCAGATCTATATTGATTATATACTTTTTGGATCTTTTGATTAAAAGATATGTGATGATTTTTCTAAAATAATAAGTAAGAAATTTGATTTGAGTATGATGGGAGAGTTGTCCTACTTTTTGGGGTTTAACATAACATAATTAGATGATGGAATCTTTCTAAATCAATATAAGTACATTAAGGAAATCTTGAAGAAAAATATGAAATGTATAAAGCCAAGCTAATAAATACTCCCATGACCTTCATTATTCAGTTGGATAAGAACTCAAATGAAGAATCTGTTGAACAAAAGAAGTATAGAGGAATGATTGGATCACTTCTTTACTTGACTGTTAGTTGTCCTGACATAGTATTTAATATTTATCTGTATGCTAGATTTCAAGCTGATCCTAAAGAATCTCAGCTGACTGCAGTTAAGAAAATTCTTAAATATCTCTTAGGGACCCAAAACTTAGGAATCTGATATCCTAGGCACAACACTTCTTTTGAGATTTCTGGATATTTTGATTCTGATTTTGTAGGATGTAGGGTTGATAGAAAGAGCACTTATTTATCAATTCATATGATAGTCCTTAGTCTCATGATCTAATAGATAACAAAAATCTATTGCACTTTCTACTTCTGAAATTGAGTACATTATCTTAGGAAGTTGTGTGGCCCAAGTCCTTTGGTTGAAGCAAAAAATTCGGGATTTAGGATTACCAGTATGCACAATTTCAATCCTTTGTGATAACACTAATGCCTTCTTCATCTCTATGAATCCTATCCAGTACTCAAGTACCAAACACATTGACATATGACATCACTTTATTAGGGACCATGTGACCAAATGAGATATTGAGTTACACCATATGACAACTGAGAATCAACTGGCTAACATCTTTACTAAACCACTAGCCTTTGACATATTCATCACCTTAAGGATCAGATTGTGTGTGATTGAAATAAATGCATGAATTGATGTTTATTAAATTTTGAATTTTATGTTTTGTTGTTTGTTGTTGTTTTCTACTCTTTCTTTTGTTTCAGACTTTTTGTTTTACTTTTTATATGTTATTATTTTTCATGTTTCATTTTTGTTGTTTTAGTTTTCTTCTTTTTCTTTTTCTTTTATTTTTTTCTTTTTTGGTCACTATTGAAATGATATTTTATGCCTTGTTTTTATTTTTAAAAATTTATAGTCAAAATTTGACATCCCTAAATCAGTTAAAGTGAGAAATACTGTTGATTATTTTCCTTCCTCTATCTTCTTTTAGCGGTGTAAGTTTCAATTTTAAATAAAAGTCTATCTCAACTTAATAACTAGACTTTATGATTGAGATATTTTCTATCTTGCTACCGTAATATATCTTATATATATAATGTTTAAAGTCATTAAGTCACTTTCAAGCTTTTATAATATTATCATTATATTTATCATATAAATTTGATTCTTCTTTGTGGTTTACTCTTTCTTATATTAGAGAGTCAGTTTTTCTTCTCTAATATCATGAAGATATTCTCACAACTAAGAGAATTTAAAAGTTTCAAATGGGATCAAGCCTGTAAAAATGACAAGAGGCATAAAATAAGCCCAAAGAGAAAAAAAAAAAACTAAAAAGATGCGCAATGACTGCTAATTTTTTTTAAAGATACATAGTGTATCAAAATATTAAAAGATGCACAAAGTGCACCAACCAATTGACAAGAGTCATAAAATGAGCCCACAAGAAAGCAAGTTTCATTCCTTTTCAAACCTTTAAACCTTAGAAGAATTTAATGGCTTATTTTTGAAATTAATGATTGTGACTAATTACTTTGGTATATTATTCAACAAGATATTTTTTATAAAACCAAGTTTTGAATTGATCTCTTTTTCTTATCCAATTAATTTTTCTGAGTTAAATCTTTATTTGCAAAAGATGGTTTTCCCTATGAGAAGTCCGAGCTAGGGTTAATAGGATCGGTTGTCCTACAATTGATTCTTGCAAATTTTAATTCAATCACATGAAAATATTATCATATTCATGCTTTGATAAAAAAAACTTTATTTTCATTCTTTTTGTCATATTTTTATTTTACTATTTTTTTCCTTATTTTTTGGCCTTCTCAGATCATTTATATCCATCCACAAATTCTTCAATTTTTTATCACAACATCCTGGACGATATTCCTATCATCTTGAATGATATCTTCACACCCCCCTTCATCTTCCATCTAACTGCTAATATGACCTTTTTGCTTAAATCATCCTGGACAATCCATTATCGGCCTAGATTATTTGATCATATTTTGTTTTAATTATTAGTGATCTATCTGGAAGATCCTCCTCATCCTGGATGATATTTTAAATGTTTTCTCCATTATTGGTGACCATCCTGGACAATCCACTTGTTTGTCCTGGATGATCCACATGTCAATGTTGTTACACATTTTAAATTTAGCTGGTACGGTATGATCCATTATTGTCGATCATCCTATATAAGCTATTACACTTTTTAAAAGAGTGTTTTACAACATCTAATTTTGTAAATGATTAAAATATGTGTTTATTTATCAAAAATATAATTAAGATGGAGATTCCTTGAGGACTTATATTATTAGAAAAAAATTTATTATCAGGTAAATGTTTATTCAATAATGAGACTCATGCTATTATGACTATAGGTCAAAGCTTCAAACTAAATAGGTTTAGTGCTATTTTCTATACTAGAAAGTTAGCAGCAGTGAAAAATTCCACCACAAAATAAAACTGTTGGAATTTTTTGTTTATAGTAGATTTACAACATAGTTAATTTAAATGGTAAAAGTCAAGTCAAAAAAAGTACTTGTGGCATAAGGAGTCCTACATAAATGTTTTATGATGGATTTTCAAATGGAATAAAATATGAGAAAATAATTCCTTCATTTTAACAACACACAAAAAGTTCTACCTCAAATTATAAAGGAATTGCAATGAAAAGTCTACTATAATTTGCAGTGAAAATACCGTCGTATATTATGGAAGAAAATTTTCTGGAAATCGACCAAAATTTGAAGCAGATTGCTCCATCTCAAAATATGCTATAAGATTGTCATAAAGATGTTTGAGGTAGAAATTCGGCTACAATTCTATCAGAAACCTACAACATAATTAAAAATTACATCTATAATAAATTATTGATCTTTTCAGCAATAATAATCCATGCAGTTTAAAAGAAGTAGTTTGTGATGCTAATACTTTAAAAAATAATGCTAAAATAAATAAAAAATATATATGTTTAAACTATCACAAATCAATTGCTCAAATAAACAATTACATTCTAATTATTCTACAATTATTACAAAATTGCTAACATAAATATAGTTTGTATATATTACAAAATAATTAAAATGAAAAAAAAAAATCCTTATACAAATAATCTAAGTGGAATATGTATCCTAACTCTAATGCTCAGCCGATGCAAGTGTAGGTTGGTTTCCACCAGTATGCTCTTTCAATCTCTGTAGCTCATACAATATCTAAATGTTAATATCTATTTGTAATTTTTAGATATTTTCTAGCTCTGCTGTCAAGCTAGCCACCTTTTGACTGTATAAAGTCTCCTAACTATTTAGAGAGTAACTTAAGCTAGGAAGAAGAGGACTACCTCTCGTATTTGTAGTCATATAAGCCTAATCAAAGAAATTATCACTTCTACTTTCTGCATACTGCTTGTGACAAAATGTTGTAGTCGAAAATATCTTCAAAGCCCCCAATGGATCCCTGACTATCTACATCCTAGCTCTATTGAAGCTCTATACTCATCCTATAAAATATAACATAGTATAAATCATCATATAATTATCAATTACAATATATTTTTTTATGTATTATATAACCTTATATTCTTATATATGCCTTCAACACTAGCTCATCTACCCACAGTTGGTCCTCCTTGTATGTGTAAGTGTGACTGTACAACTCAACTGGAGTGGTTCTCTACCTAGAATCTCCTTATATAATATAGATAGATTAGCATGCATAACCAAAGAAATTATTAAAATATGTTAAAATTCATATCAATCTATGCATGTGCTCAATATGTGAAATTGAGTCCTTAGTATGGAGGGAGCTACCCATGCCCCCAATGTTAGAAGCTCAATTCTGTTTGTTCTGCTCCAACCTCGCTATATAATTTTTTGTTCCCCAAACACTGCTAAGGTTGGTCCATACACCCTCTCCAATCTAAAGAAGTTGCCAGCTTATCCTCCAAATGCGTGTGAACATGTCTCGCATGTAAGTTACCCTGTATTTATCAAAATTTGTTCTGATACGAGTACCATGCTCTAGAAAATACTGTATAAAACAAATTAAAATAAAAATTATTTGATGATTGCTAAGTAAACAATAGACAGAATTAATAATACAGTAATATACTAACATCCATGAAGGAGGCGGGTGAAGTAAAAGAGGTAAATGGCGGAGGAGAGCAGTCGAGAACAGAACGAAGAAATAAAATGAAAGCCAATTAGTCAAATTTGAAGCAGAAATTTTGCCACAAATTTGTGGTAAAATTTTGCAGCAGAATTTTTGCTACAAATCCAATAACAAAAAGAAACAAAAATTTAGGTTGCAAATCCTTTAGAATTTTCATAATAAAAAAAAATTTCAGCCAAGTCTATCACAAATGTGCCACAAAATGCTAACTTTCCTTCAATATATTACTGTGATCACAAATTTTATTTGCAAAAAATGTGACAAAATGCAAGGAGATAGATAAAATCTTTAATTTCCTAACTTAATATTGAACTAATTATGAGTACTAATAAAATTTGAGACATAGAAAAGTTTTAGAGATTCAAAAAAATAATCTAAATGTCTAAAATGTATTGTAAATCAAAGTATAAATAGTTTACCTGAAAAAGAAAAAGAGTGGCCTAGAGTCATTAGGATACCGAAGTTAGAAGATGTCCAATCCTAGGGTATGATTGAACAAAGTATTGTATGGCTAAGGCTAATAGGTATTCCTATAAGGTAAGTCAATAAGTTGCATTATAAGATTAAATTTATTGAAACTTATTGAATATGAGTTAGGTTGTTAGACCTAAGCTTATGTGCCAAAGGCTAACCAACAGGAGGGGGTGAATTGGTAATTTAAAAATTTTCCTCTTTTTGTAATTAAAAATTCAAAATGAATTAAAAAAATGAACAAATTGGTTTTTATGTTTACAAAAATAATTTTTCAACCACTGAAAAATAAAAAGCAAAAAATAAAGGAAATATAAATAAAAAAGACACAAAGGTTTATAGTGGTTCAGTCAAACACGACCTACATCCACTCCTTGAAGTATCACACTTCAGGTATTGCACTATTACCACTGGTGTCTCTCCTTTTGCCCCCCAAACAAGGTAGAGAAGCCTTCACAAAAACTCTCTTCCACAACTGCACAGTGCAGCAGAGAACTATCGTCCTTTTACACCTTCCAAGTGTTGCAGAGAACCTTCCATTTTTTACACTCTCCAAGTGTAGGCAGAGAACCTTCCACTATTCACACTCTCCAAGTATAGGCAGAGAACCTTCAGCTGTTCACACTCCTCGAGTGTCGGCAGAGAACCGAATCTCCTTAAAAGATCTTCTCACAAGAAATCTACAAGGACAAGAGAAAAGAGTGAAGAAATTATAAAGAACACACAGAGATCCTTACCTTAGAGTAACCAACTTAACCCTTCATGCTCCACTAGTAAGAAATCTCCTTCAAACACTCTCTCTCACTCTCCCCTTCAAATTCCCTTTAGTATTCATGAAGATCAAACGACAAAAAGATTTCATGACAGTCTTAGTGGACCTTTTATAGAAAAGACATGAAGAATCATCATAAAAACTGCAATTTTCAATTTTTGAGCTTCCACGATCATCCCGTACGATCAAATTTCATATGTATGAACAGTATAAAAATTGTTGCGTATGAACTCAATGAAAATTGGTAAGAAATGCCTTCATACCTGATGATCTTCCTGTACGAACATGGTTCATCCGGTACAAACAATTATATACAAACTTCATTGGTATGAAATTACAGGATGGACTACAAGCTTTCAGAATAGAGAAGATCATCCTGAGATGAATAATATGTTGCAAACCTATTTTCATGACCTGTGTTTTAATGATTGACAAACACTAATGATTCTCTTGGACTACTTATTTCTTCTAACTTTTTAGTAATCAAAGATCGGACTAACAGACGAAGCCAGTTCAGGAATGCGTAGGTTTAGGGTTGAGTCCATCTGTACTTTTGTTTTTCATTTCTTGAGTCTACTTGTAATGGTCAAAGAGACTGATGCTAAGTAACCCTACACACACACACTTGAGAGACTTAAAATTTTTGTTTTTACTCATATCGGCCAGGACGATTTTTTACATCGGCCTTGACAATCAGGCTTAAAATAGAAAGTATAAATAAGGATTCTTAATTAAGGCAGCCGTCATTAACATAAATATAATCAATAATAAGTTGGGCTTCATCAATTAGTTGTCCAATCATGATAAAATAAGTAATAGTGGACAAAAGAGGAGTAATATTAATACGGTCATCAACTTTGGGAATTATGGAAGTTCTAAAGACATACTGAATGATTCTTGCATTTTGGTTTAAGGTATAGAACCTAAGCAAATGACCTACTTGTTCAACCCCTTTAATGACTTTGTTTATTTTGGACCAGTTAAAATCAAATTTAGAAGTCATTGTGTGGGCTCTAACTCCTTGAGTTCTTAAATACAAAATGGTTCCCAAATCTTCCTTAGTTATTTCTACCCTTTTCTTCAGTAACTAAGAAGAGAAGGAATGAAGGAGGTTGTGAAGTGAATGAAAATGAAATCTAAAGCTCTCCTATTTAAAGAAAAAAATGACCACACGTACATACGAAATGAGGTTCGTACAGTACGATAGATGGTTCATCATGTATGAAAATAATTTTGTATGTATGATCAAATATGTTCAAAATGAAATGACTTTTCGTAATCATGCAAGTTATGAAGCATCCTTTCGTACATTATTTTTGACCAGACGATCATACAGATGAACAGGTGTTCGTCCAGGATGAATGGTAATTAAAGATCATTTTAATGAAGGTTAGGTTCGTCTCCCATATTAAATGACACGTGTTTCATACATACAAAATAAATTTTTGTACGTACGATCAGTTTTAATAACTGATTTTGTCCAGATAACCATCTAGGTACGTACAGAAGAAAGAATATAAATTGTATGAGATAATATGGATATCGAACAATTTGATATGTATTGGAAAATAAAAACTTTATGCAATCAGGCCAAAACATCTATCGACATGCTACATAATTCGTACATGACAAAAATAATTTTGTTAAGTACAAGTAAACACTTAAAAAATCATCACGATCAATCAGATACAGGAAATTCGACTTTGAAAGCATTTCAAAATCACACAAAACATAAAAAAAAAAAAACTAGAAAAATAGTAACACAAACTAGCACATTAAATACAAAAATAAAAAAAAAAAACACAAAGCCACATATCATGTTTGCAAAAAATTTTAATTAAGCATTAAGATCAATCACACCAAGCCTTATTTTTAATGTGCTAAAAGTATCAAAGGTTAGTAGTTTTGTAAAAATATCTACTAGTTGATTTTTAATAGAAATATGGTTTAATTAAATATTTCTTTTGGATACATGATCCTTTATGAAATGATGCTTTATGTCTATATGTTTGGTTCTAGAATGTTGAATAGAATTTTTTAAAATGTAAATGGTACTAGTGTTATCACAATAAATTGAAATTATGTCTATTGTAAATTTTAAATAATACAATTGTTGTTTCAACTAAAGAACTTGTGCCATATAACTTCTTAAGGCAATGTATTCAACTTTAGTAGTAGATAGGGCTACGAAATTCTTTTTTCTACTGGACCAAGAAACTAAAGAATTTTTAATAAATTAACACATTCTAGATGTAATCTTTCAATCAACCCTACAACCTGCAAAGTTTGAATCTATCATTTTATTCTTAAATATTCACTTAGTTCCAACTACACTTTGATCCTTTGGCCTTGCAATTAATTTCCAAACTTTATTTCTTACAAATTGATTTAATTCTTTTTGCATTTCCAAAATTTAAAATTCATCCAAAAGTACTTGATTTATATATATGAGTTCTAATGTTGAAAAAAAGGTAGAATGATTCACTTCTTTGCTTAATCCACTCCTAGTTCTAACACCCTCACTTGGTTATCCTAAAATAAAATCCTTAGGGTGATTTTTAGAAAATTTCAAATCTCTAAGCAAAGGGTTTTTTTATCTCCAAATTTTCATCCAAAATAATATTTTCAATCTTTTAGGAGTTATTTTCTATTTCATCCTCTTCCAAATTTAGCATTTTCAAAATTTCAGATTCATTAAATATAACATGTGTGGTCTCCTCAACTACCAAAGTTCTTTTGTTAAATACTCTATAAGATTTTTCAATACTAGAGTATCTAAGAAAAATTCCTTCATCTGATTTTGGATCAAATTTTTCTAAGATATATTTTACATTATTATGAATGAACACCTTACAATCAAAAACATGTAAATGTGACAAATTAGATGTTCTCCCCTTAAGAAGCTCATAGGATATTTTGTTTAATTTCGATCTAATGTTTACCCTATTCAGAATATAACATGCAGTGCTAACCACTTCAGGCCAAAAATATTTAGGAAGTGAATATTCTGCTTACATGGCTCGAGCGGCTTCAATTAATATTCTATTCTTTCTTTAAACTACCCCATTCTGCAGAGGGATTATAGGTGTAGAAAAATTATGATCATTTTTTTTCTTTATAAAAATCCTCAAATATCTCATTTTTAAATTCTTCTCCGTGATCACTTTGGATTGTTAAAATCTCACATCTTAATTTCCTCTGAATTCAATTCAAAAAATTTCTAAATTCCTCAAATGATTCACTCTTATGATATATGAATTTAACCCAAGTGAATCTAGAAAAATCATCTACCATCACAAATTCGTATAGCTTCCCTTCTAGACTTATAATTCTATCCGGTTCAAACAGATCAATATGTAAAATCTCCGAAGGTTTACAAGTTCTATGATTCTTATTGGAATGAAAAGTGAATTTCACCTATTTTCTTAACTGACATGCATCATAAAGGTGATTCTTAGTAAAGTCTAGTTATGGTATACCTCTCACCAAATTCTTTTGGGTAATTTTCTTAAGATTTTTCATGTTAGAGTGACAAAGTCTCCTATGCCATAACCATGATTCATCAGAAATAATTTTCAAACAAAAAACATTAGGAGTTTTAATACAATTTAAATCTAGAAGATAAACATTATTTACCCTTAATCCATTCAAAACATCATTTCCATTTAGGCTTAATATGCAGCTAGTACGAAAAAAATTTACACTGTATCCTTTATCACATAGCTGGCTAATACTCAAAAGATTATACTTTAAGCCTTCTACAAGTAACACATTTTTAATAATTTTTTTTTAAATTTCCAATCATACTTGTGCCAACCACTTTCCTAGTGGTATTTCGAGTGTAACCCTGCCTCCATTCCTGGCTTCAAGTGTTATAAATTATGTAGCGTCTCCAGCCATATCCTTTGAGCAACTGCTATCTAAGTGTTGAAACTTGTTTACTATGAATTAGGTTGTTAAACCTAAACTTATGTCCCACGACTAAACAAAGAGGGGGGGGGGGGGAATTTGTAATTACAAAAAAATTTAACCCTCTTTTTAAATTAGGAAACGAAAATAAAACTTTAGTGAATTTTTCTAGAAAACATTTTTGAACCACAGTTTTAAAAGTAAAAACACAAAAATAAAAAGCAGCGGAAAAATAAAGACACTAGATTTATAGTGGTTCGGTCAAAACCAGACCTACATCCACTCCCCGGAGGCACCCTCTAAGTATTACACTAATACTACTTGTGACTCTCCTTTTGCACCCACAACAAGGCGGAGAAGCCTTTATAAAACTCTCTTCCACCACTACTCGGTGCGGTAGAGAACCGTCGTCCTTTTACACTCTTTCTAGTGTTGGCAGAGAACCATCCTTCCTTTCACACTCTCGTGGTGTAGGCAGAGAGCCCTTCATCCTTTCACACTCTCCTAATATGGGCAGAGAACCCTTCGTCCTTTCATACTCTCCTAGTGTGGGCAGAGAACCCTTCGACTGTTCACACTCTCCAAGTGTCGGCAGAGAACCGGATCTCCTTGACAAATCTTCTTCATAAGAAATTTAGAAGGAAGAGAGAAAAGAGTGTAGTAAACACAAATCAAAAGTAAAGATTCTTACCTTTGAACACCAAGTGAAGCCTTCACGCTCGAGTAGTAATAATCTTCCTTCGAATACTCTCTTACACTATCTCCTTGACTCTTCTTTCAATAGTCACGAAGATCAGTAGGCAAAAAGATTAAGTGACAGTCTAAATTGGACTATTTATATGATAGACAAGAAAAACCATCCAAAAACTGGAAATTTTCAAGTCTGTCAGCAGTGGATCGTCCCGTATGATTGTGGATCATCCTGGACGATTTTACTTAAGTGTGTGGAAATGAACCAAATGTATATTGGTATGATTTCAAATCATACCCGAGCATCGTACCGTACAAACTAGGTTCGTCCGTTATGAACAGTTATTCCATTGGTCGGTTCCCAAAAACTGCAAAACATCGCCAAAATCTTCAGAGTCTGTTCTCTTCATCCTGGGACGGGTTCGTCCGGACAAAATTTTTTCAGAGAGCAACTCATCCTGGCACGATTATAAATTTTGTCTGAATAAAAATTATCCAGAGGAGATTTCATCCCGGGACGAATACACTTCGTCATGGGCGAAAATACTCTAGAGAGCAACTCGTCCTGGAACAAATATAAATTTCGTCTGAACAAAAATTTTTCAGAGAACATTTCATCCTGGACGATCAGGACTTAGAAAAATGTTCTTCAAATCCTGTTCGTTCCATTGCTCTTACGAAGAGATAACTGACCTGATCGTCCCGTACGAACTATATTTTTCCCGTACGAACTATGTTCGTCCCGTACGATCAGTACAAATTTTTAAAGATCTCCTTAAGTGTGTGTGTTTATTCACTCAATTACAATCACTCCCTCTCAAACTTAATTCAAAGAAAAATACAAGCTTTAAATCACAAAGTATCTCATGCTGAATTTGATTTGAAGTCTTCGTAGTCTGTAGTTTAATTTTCTCGAAATGTAAGTACACATAAGAGCAAAAATAACTCTTTTAAAAAGTATTAGGAGATAACTACACATAAAATAATAATATTTAAAATCATCAAAACTATATAAGTTGCAAGAATGTAAAACATACAAATAGCAACTCTCTTAACACTAGGTACCAAATACTCTCATGAGTCCTTATATGAGAGCATTTCTACAAAACTATCAAATGTTAGACTTGAAAACTCAAACAAGTTTGGGTTCTTCTTTTGGAAAATTAAAACTAGATGCATATATGATATGTCTAGGTTTATGCATTCTAGGTTTCCACACTAAATGAGTTTATCTATCTTAAGTACAAGTGTGTGTAATATGTCTAATCATGTCACAAGAATAACATTTAACTCTAGGAAATGATTTTCTTAATCTTCCATAATTATTGTATCTTCTTGGGTTTTAAAAATTTTGGATACAAAATAGGATTAGTAAAATCTTCAAGTGTTGGTGGTTTCCTGTTTTCCTCGAGAGCTTGCACTTTCAAGTTAAAAAATGTGTTCAAATATTCTAGTATATTCTTATCAAAATTTAAATAGTGCTCTCTATTCTCTAATTCATCCTTAAACTTTTTAAATTTTTTTTCTAATTGAGCATATGATGATTTTAAAAGATTATTCTTTTTGTTCAAGTCATCAAATTCATCAAGTAAGCTCATGTCGTTGTTATCTACTAATGCATTATCTTTCTTAAGGATTTCATATTCTTTTTGCAATTTTTGCATTTCAAGATTTAGACTAGCATGCATTTTCTTAAGCTTCTTATATGTGTCATGAATCATTTCAGAAACTTCTAACAATTCATTATATGTCAAGTCACATACCTCTTCTTGATTTGACTGATCAAAATTATTGGTCATTAAGCATAAGTTGATGACTTCCTTCTCATTTTCTATTTATGATGAATCCAAAGTTGAGTCTCCCAAAAAGCTCTTTGGAATCTTTTTTTGCCCTTTTTTACATTTGGTTTCTCCTCTACCATCTTCTTACTAGGAGTGGCTTTTAGGTTTGGGCATTTTGATTTTATGTGTCCCAGTTTCATGCATTCGTAGCAAATTACATGATTAGAAAGCTTAACATTCTTGTTAAACTTACCTTTGTTCCATTGTTGGTGTCTCTTTGACTTCCTTTTATGAAAACTTTTAAATTGCATAGTAATTAAGACAATGTCGTCCTCATCCTCAGGTTGTGATAGATTACTATCTAACTCCTCCACTTTCAGTGTAATGTTATTCTCCTTTCACTATTCACCTGCATCAACGTTCCTTTAACTCAATCCAACCAAGAAGATTGTTAATAGAGTAAACATTCAAATCTTTAGACTCTGTAATAGTAGTTATTTTAGCATCATATACAGTAGGCAAACAATGAAGAATTTTATTAATCATTTTAGCATTCGTTAGTTCCTTATCCAATGCATATAAAGAAGTGATAATTAAAGTAAATCTTATATATATTTCAGAAATGGATTCAATTAGTTTCATGCCAAAATAATTCATAATCATGTAACAAGATGTTTAGCCTAGATTACTTTACTTCATTTGTCCCTTCATAATATTGCAAACCTATTTTCATGACCTGTGTTTTGATGATTGACAAATACTATTGATTCTCTTGGACTACTTGTTTCTTCTAACTTTTCAGGAATCAAAAGATCGGACGAACAGACAAAGCTAGTTCAGGATTGCGTAGGTTTAGGGTTGAGTCAGTCTTTACTTTTATTTTTTAATTCTTGAGTCTACTTGTAATGGTCAAAGAGACTGATGCTAAGTAACCCTACACACACACACTTGAGAGACTTAGAATTTCTATTTTTACTCATATCGGCCAGGACGATTTTTTACATCGTCCTGGACGATTAGGCTTAAAATAGAAAGTATAAATAAGGATTCTTAATTAAGGCAGCCGTCATTAACATATCGGCCTGGATGATACGTGTATCGGCCAGGACGATAAGCTCAAAATAGAAAGAAGTTGCCGCCATAGACAATTAAGGTATACTGTATTTTTAAATTATCGGCCAGGACGATCATTGATCGGCCTGGACGATATTCACAAATTATGTCTTAATTGATCAGGAAATCAAGGGAGTAATTAAGGATGATTGATATGATCATATCGTCTTGGACAATCGCAGGATCGGCCATGACGATCCAATCAAAAACCTTAAGTTACTTTAGGACGATAAATATCGGCCAGCTCATATCCAGGGCTATTCTCAGGATGATTTTCCTGTGATTTGAACTGATCGGCCAGGACGATCAAGCCAATTTTCAATTGTCCAGGAGTGCATCCAGGGTGATGCTCTGGCCGATCTTCTGTTATTTGTACTGATCGGCCAGGCCGATATCCATATCAGCCTGGATGATAAAGTCGGCAATTTGCAATTAATGAGCTCCTTTGACGCTCTTCTATTTAAGAGCTCTTGTTCAACGTTTTTAAAAATCTTTGGCTGCTTCCTTGACCTGAGAAGGCATTGAGGAGAGAAAGAGAGAGAGGGAGAGAGAGAGAGGATCTTGTGAGGGGGAGCTTGTGAGGGGATTCACAAGGATCGCTCTGCTTGTTCTCGTCTAGAGTTTCTCATCCATAGAAGGGTCGGTAGAGGTAAGGAGTTAGCTTTTGGTTGTGGTTCTCTGCCAACTTTAGGAGGAAGCAAAAGGAGATAGGTTCTCTGCCTTGCCGGGGTGGCAAAAAGGAGGTTCTTGTGATGGCTTCTCGACCTATCCGTGGGGGCTAAAGGAGAGTCACATTTTGTAGTGTAATACTTGGAGGGTACCTCCAAGGAGTGGACGTAGGTCGAGTTGACCGAACCCCTATAAATTCCTGTGTTCTTGTTTTCTTGCTTCCGCACTTTTATTTCCGCATTTATTTTTGTGGTGTGATTTTGGTTTATGTGATTTTCATTCTTTGTGAAAAGAAATTTTTAAAATACCAAGTCACCCCCCTCTTGGTTAGCTTGGGACTAAGTTCATAAGGGCTTAACATCCCTAACGAACTTTCATAACAAATATCATCTGGTTGAATAGTAAACAGAGCCGATCATCCTGAGATGAACAATAAATATCATCTAGACGAATAGCGATAGAGCCGATCATCCTTGGATGAATGATAAATATCTTTTGGACGAGCGGTAAAAGAGCCGATTGTCCTGAGACAAATCATAAATATCATCTGGATGAACTGTACTTTGAAAAAAATTTAGCTCTCTATTCGTTCCATTTCTCTTTTGGGAATATATAACTGGCTAGTTCGTCCTGTACAAACCTGGTTTGTACTATACGATCAATTTTTTAGAAAAAAATGTGAATTTTAAAACTCTTCCCCAGGTGTGTGTGCTTAGTTACTCAATTACAATCACACTCTCTCAGACTCAATAAAATAAAAAATACTAACTTCAATTTATAAAATATTCTAAGCTGATCTTGATTTGAAGTCTTCAACAATTTGGAGTATGATTTCCCAGAAATGTTAGTACACACAAGAGCAAAAACAAATCTTCCAAAATGTGTTAGGAGAAAATAATAATTAAAACAATAATATTTGGACTCATCAAAAATATACAAGTTGTAAGAGTGTAAAACATGCAAAGCTAAGTAGCAACTCTCTCAAACAATCTTCCCCTTTTTTATGATGGTAAAATAATTATTATTTGTGCAAATTTGAAAAACCTATGTTTCTCCTAAACTCCCTCTGAATGAATAAACATGTGAGTATAAGAAATATTTATTATGAACAAAACAATTTTTTAATTTTAAAGTATTTCACACATAAAAATGACACTAATACAAGAAAAAAAAAATCTTAAATAAACCTAAAAAACAAAAAATACACAAGATATGAACAAGAAAAGATTAAAATAGGACAAACACAAAAAATACATAAGAGATGAACAAGATAAGAATAAACAAGACATAATATTTCTCCCCATTTTTGACAACAACAAAAAGAGAGGAAGAAAGAACAATAGAAATATAAGAAGTCATGTGAGAAGCCCTTGATAATTGATGCTGAAAGAAATGAAGTTATGATAACAATAATATAATTAAAGTTCATTTAAGAAAAATAAAAATTTATATCATTTAAAATAAGATATAACAAAAACAAGATAAATATATCAAAGTCATGAATCAGCCTAGATAATTTGATAAAGAAAATTATTACAAAAGAGATGAATTAAAAATTAATGTAAGTCAAGTTCCAATATTAATTATAATTGAATATTTGATTTGAAATTGAAGATTAAAAGATAGAAGAAAGAACATGTACATGTGGTGACATTGCGTATCATTTCAGTAGTTGTGGCACCCTTTGTGCTTCTTTTTACTTTTGGGCTAATTTTATGCATCTTTTAAATTTGCGAACCATTGCATATTCTTTTGATTTTTTATACCTTTCTATTTTTTTCAAATGTTCAAGTTGTTCTTTCAAATATCAATAATCTAAAATCTCAAATTTTTTTAAGTACAAAGATAATTATATTAAAATAGAAAATAAATAATAATAAAACATCAAGATTACAATAATAGTACTAAAATTTTGTATGCCTAAAAAGAATATGAGAATGATATCTTTAACTTGATTAAGTTATAAACTAATTTAAATTTATGAAAAATTAGATTTTTCTAATGAAGTGAATTTTTGTATTACTTTTCAAAATATACCACCTTTTAGAACACTTATCTCAAGATCATCATATAAACTAACAAACATTTCCTGGCAAGATCAAAATTAACTAAAATAAGACAAGATAATTTTAATTGATATCAAAGTAAATGATATTACAGTTTAGCACATTTGATATCAATTCAAACTAGAAAAATAAAAATAAAGACAATGAACATAAAAACACACAAAAAAGACGATTACAAAAACTGCAAACATCAACATCTCACATCACATCACATCATAAGAACTGATAAAGAAAATCATAGAAGAAGTACAATCATCATTCAAAATGGCCCTGATCTAAAGGAGGAGGTGGCTAGTTCAAGAAATTAAAATAGCTTCTCATCATAGCCATATTTGAGCACACAGAGTCAAATTGACCTCGTATCCATCCCATATCCTGCTGGTACTGTGAATCCTACTATTGTAAATAAGTCTCAATTCGATCAAAGTGTTTATCAAAGTAACTCTCAAGATGATCAAAGCGATGAACCAACTCCTGAAAGTTTGGTTCACCAGCAGGCGCAGGTGCAGGTACTCTCTCCTCTCCCTCAGTGTCAGCACCATTATCATGCTTAGCAAAAATAGATCAGAATGAACCATCATTATAGTACAAGGGATCTTCTAGATGAGACACATCAGGATGAACTAATTCATACTTCTTCTAAAGAATGTATACCATAAGATATCCTAAGGCTATGTTCTTCTTTCCCTTATGGGATTCATGGACACTTTTAGAAAGCCCATAAAGGTAGTCAAGAATGAGTCAGGCTTCGTCAATAGGTTGTCTAGTAATAATCAAATAAGTGACAGTGGAAAGAAGTGGAGTGATATTAATTTTATCACCAGCTTTTGGAATGATGGAACTCCTAAGAACATGCTGAACAATTCTAACATCTTGGTGTAAGGTGTTTACTTTAGGAAAATGACATTCTTGCCTAATTCCACTAAGCACATGGTTTATCTCAGTCCAATCAAAGTTAGATGCAGAAGTCAAAGTGTGGGCTCTTACTCCTTTAGTCCTTAAATTTAAGAAAATCCCAAGATCCTCCTTGGTTTTTTTTATATTCTTCCTTAAAACATAGGATCTAATCCTATTTTGATCAGAGTTGAAAGACATATTTGCAATGAAATAATGGAATATAGCCTTGTTGAAAGAGTAAATAAGAGTGAAGATAAACTTGATTTGGGTAGAGGCAAAAAGTTACAATATTTAATAGATTGTATTTTCCTGAATAAAAACTCTATAAGGGTTGATTTTTGCGGATTCAAACCTAGGAAAGGATTCTTCATTTACTTTAGACAAGAATGTTTCATTAGCATTCCTAGAGGAAGGTCCCCTAGTCAATTCCTTAGCGTGTCTAACCCATTTGCTTGAGCTTGTAATAGAAAGATTGAAGGGAAAGAAGGTTACAAAAGGGTTTTGAAAAGAATTAAGTTTGAGTTTTAAAGCCCTTCAATTTAAAGAAAAAAATAATATTTCATACAGATGAAAAATGGTTCGACCTATACGATGCTTGCGTTTGTATGGATGAAGTAGAATTTCGGACGTATGAATGAATGAAGTTAAAATGAAATGAATTTTCGTAATCATACAAGTCATGTGGCATCTTTTCGTACAGACTTTTTGACCAAATGATTATACAAATGAATAGGTGTTCATCCAGGATGATCAATTATTTAATATCGTTTTTATGACAGTTTGAATTCTCCCCCATTCAGAATGACACGTGGTTCTTATGTACGAACTCCAGGTTCATACGTACGATCTGAAATAATAATTACTCCTGTCCATAGAACCGTCTAGATGCATACATATGATTGAATACATATCATCTAGACGATCTTAAAGATCATACATACAAACTGTATTAAAAACTGAAAAAAAAAAACTATATGCATTCTATTCTATCCAATTGATCCATAAGCTATAGGATTTGTCCAGTATAAAATTTAATTCATGCAGACGAATATACACTTAAAAATTTCATATTATTTCTAAAAAAACATGGATTTGAATGTAAAAATTTTGAAAACACACAAAAATAAAAAGATAAAAACAATCATGCACAAAAATAGAAAACACACAAGTAATATCAAACAAAAGCACACTTACAAAAACACATATCAATATTGTATAAACCTTTAATTAAGCATTCTAATCAATCACACCAAGCCTTATTATTAATATGCTTAAAATATCAAAGGCTAGTGGTTTTGTAAAAATGTCTGCAAGTTGATTTTTAATTGAAATATGATTGTGTTCAATTTCACCTTTGGATACATGATCCCTTATGAAATGATGCCTGATGTCTATATTTATGGTTCTTGAATGTTGAATAGGGTTCTTAGAAATACAAATGGCCCTAGTATTATCATAATAAATGGGAATTGTGCTTATTGTTATTCCTAAATCAATTAATTATTATTTCAACTAAAGTACATGTGCCACACAACTTTCTAAGGCAATATATTCAGCTTCAGTAGTAGATAGGGCGACAAAATTCTATTTTATACTAGGCCAAGAGACCAAAGAATTTCTAATAAATTGCCATTTTCCAGAAGTACTCTTTCTATCAACCCTACAACCTGTAAAGTCAGAATCTGAAGATCCAATTATTATAAATGAAGAGCTAAACTTAGGATATCAAATCCCTAAGTTCTAAGTTCCCAGGAGATATCTCAAAATTCTTTTCATTGCTGTCAAATGTGATTCTTTTGGATCTGATTGAAATCTAGCACATAAACAAACACTAAACATAATATTGGGTTGGCTAGCTCTTAAGTAAAGTAAAGATCTAATAATTCCTCTAAGTTTCTTTTGATTATAGATATTTCATTTGGGTCCTTATCCAATTAAACTAAGGAACTCATAGGTGTACTAATAGGTTTTATATAATCCATCTCATACTTTTTAAGGATGTCCTTAATATACTTTGACTGATAAAGAAATGTTTCTTCCTTAAGTTGCTTAATACTAAAACCTAAAATGTAATTCAAATCTTCCATTAGGCTAATCTCAAATTCACTACATATTGTTTTAGAAAAATTATCACAAAGATTTTTATTAGTAGATCCAAAAATGATATCATCAACATAAATTTATACAACGAGTATGTCATCTCCCAATTTCTTTAAAATAGAGTTATGTCCACACTTCCTTTTTCAAAAAATCTCTCAAGTAGAAAGGTACTCAACCTGTCATACCAAACTCTAGGTGTCTATTTTAATCCATGCAATCCCTTCTTTAATTTGAAAATATGATTTGGGTATTTTGAATTTTTAAAGACTTGAGGTTATTCAACATAAACATCTTCTTGAACCACCCCATTAAAAAAGTAACTTTTAACATCCATTTGATATAATTTATATCCTCTAAAATAGGCAAAGGCTAACAAAACCCTAATTGCTTGAAGTCTAGCTACAGGGGCAAAAGTCTCCTCAAAATCAATCCCTTCAAACTAATTATACCCGTTTGCCACCAATCTAGCCTTATTTCTCATAACTACTCCTGAGTCATTCATTTTATTCTTGAAAATCCACTTAGTTCATCCTATACTTTGATCCTTTGTCCTTACAATTAATTCCTAAACTTCATTTCTTATAAATTAATTTAATTCTTCTTACATTACCAAAATCCAAAATTCATCTGAAAGTTCTTGATCAATACTTGTGGGTTCTATCATAGAAATAAAGGTTGAATGATTGACTTCTTTATTCAGTTCTCCTAGTCCTAATTCCCTCATTAGGTTCACCTATAATCAATTCCTTTGGGTGATTTTTAGAAAATTTCAAATCTCCAGGACACGGGTTTTTAATATCTAAATTTTCATCCAAATTTATTTTCTCAATCTTTTGGGAGTCAATATTTTCTCAATCTTTTGGGAGTCAATTTCTATCTCATCCTCTTTAATAATCAGCTCTTCCAAATTACCATATTCATCAAATATAATATGTGTTGTCTCCTCAACTATCAAAGTTCTTTTATTGAATACCCTATAAGATTTTTCAACACTAGAGTATCCAAGAAAAATTCCTTCATCAGATTTGGGATCAAATTTTCCTACGACAGATTTTCTATTATTATGTATGAACACCTTACATTTAAAAACATGTAAATGTGATAAATTAGGTGTTTTATCCTTAAGTATCACATAGGGTATTTTATTTAAACCTGATCTAATGTTCACCCTATTTAAAATATAACATGTCATGCTAACCGCTTCAGCCTAAAAATATTTTGAAAGTGAATATTCCGCAAACATGGCTCGAGCGGCTTCTTTTAATATTCTATTTTTTCTTTTGACTACCCCATTCTGTTGAGGGGTTTTAGGTGCAAAAAATTATGATCAATCTCTTTCTCCTTAAAAAAATTCTTAAATTTCCCTTTTTTAAATTCTCCACCATGATCACTTTGAATTGTCAAAATCTCACATACTAGTTTTCTTTGAATACAAGTCAAAAAATCTCTAAACTCCTCAAATGATTCACTCTTATGATTTAAAAATCTAACCCATGTGAATCTTGAAAAATTATTTACTATCATAAATACGTATACCTTTCCTCCTAGACTTACAGTTCCACAATGTCCAAAGAGATCCATATGTAAAATTTCTAATGGTTTACTAGTTCTAAGATCCTTATTGAACTAAAATGAGGACTTCACCTATTTTCCTAATTGATATGCATCGCAAAGGTGATCCTTAGTAAAGTCTAATTTTGGTATACCTCTCACTAAGTTCTATTAGGTAATCCTCCTAAGGTTTTTCATGCTAGAGTGATAAAGTCTCCTATGCCAAAGCCATGATTCATTAGAAACAATTTTCAAATAGAAAGCATTAGAAGTCTTGATACAATCTAAATCTAGCATATAAATGTTATTTACCCGTATACCATGCAAAACATCAATACCATTTAGGCTTAATATGTAGCTAGTAGGAAAAAATTTAATGCTATAACATTTATCACCTAACTGGTTAATACTCAAAAAATTATGCTTTAAGCCTTCAACTAGTTGTACATTCTCAATAAAAGAGTTCTCAAGATTTTCAATTATACCTGATCCAACCACCTTCCTTGTGGTATTATCTCCAAGTGTAACCCTGCCTCCACTTCTAGCTTCCAGTGATATAAATTACTTAGTATCTCCAGTCATATGCTTTGAGCAACCACTGTTCAGGTACCATATGCTCTCATGAGGCCTTGTGTGAGAGCATTCTTGTAAAATCATCAAATGTTTGACCTAGGAACACAAACAAGTTTGGGTTCTCCTTTTGGCAATTTTAAAACAGATGTATGTATGATATGTCTAGGTTTATGTATCTTAGGCTTCCACACTAAATAAGTTTTTCTATCCAAAGTACATGTGTGTGCTATATGTCCAATCAATCCATAATTATGGCATTTAACTCAAGGAAATAAAATTATTAATATTTTGTAATTATTCATTCTATTCATGGATTGTGTGAATTTTGGATACAAAATAAGATTTGTGAAATCTTGAAGTCTTAGGGGTATCCTATTTTCCTCAAGAGATTTTATTTTCCATTTAAAAAAATTATTCATATCTTCCAATAAACGATTAGTATAATTCAACCGATATTTTTTACTCTATAATTCATCCTTAAAATCTTTAAATTATTTTTCTAATTATAAATAGGATGACTTTAAATTTTCATTAGTCTAATTTAAATCATCAAACTCATCAAGTAATTTCATGTCGTTGCTATCAACTAATGCATTATCTTTTCTAAGGATTTCATATTCTCTCTATAGTTCTTGTAGCTCTAAGTTCAGACTAACATGCATTATCTTTAACTTCCTATATGCAGTATGTATGCATTCAAAACACTTCTAAAAGTTTATTATAAGTAAAGTCACATACCTCTTATTGATCTGACTGATCAATATTATTTTCCATTAAGCACAAGTTTATGACTTCTTCCTCCTTTTTAGTTTCTAACGAGTTTGAAGCTGAGTCCTCCTAGAAAGCTCTTCAGAATTTCTTTTTACCCTTTCTTATAATTGGTTTCTCCTATACCTTCTCCTTGCTAGGAGTGGCTTTGAGTTTTGGGAAATCTGACTTAATGTATCCAGGTTTCCTACACTCGTAGCAAATCATATAATTAGAAACATTGACATTCCTATTTAACTTATCTCGATACCATTGTTGGCGTCTCTTTTGCTTCCTCTTCAGAAAGCTTCTGAACTATGTAGACATCAATGCAATGTTTTCCTCATCCTCAGGTTATGATATATCACTCTCTGATTCCTTCACTTTCAGTGCACTATTCTTCTCCTTTTATGGCTCTCCTGTATCAATCTTTCATTGACTCACTACTTGCTTGTAAGCATTATTAATCCAAGAAGATTTTCAATAGAGTAAATATTTAAGTCTTTAGACTCTATAATTGCAGTTATTTTTAGCATCATAAGTAGTAGAAAAATGATGAAGTATCTTATTAACCATTTCACCGTTCATTAGTTCCCTACCCAATGCATGTAAAGAAGTGAATATTTGTGTGAATCTTGTGTACATGTCATAAATGGATACATTGCATTTCATGCGAAAAAGTTTATAGTCATGCAACAAGATATTAAGTCTGGATTATTTAACTTCTTTAGTTCCTTCATATGTTATATAAAGTCTATCCCATATGTCCTTTCCACTTTTACAAGTGGAAATCAGTATATAATCTTCAGATTTAAGTGCATAGAAGAAACTGTTCAAACATTTAGCATTAAGTTGTACTAGTTCACGTTATTCTACAGTCCAGTCTGCAAAGGGAATTTCAACTCTAACTTCGTCAACTAATCTAGTTGGTTTTGTATACCCTTTATGTACTAAGATCCACATATGATAATCAAGAGACTGTAAAAATATTTACATGCATATTTTCCAAAAATCTAAAAGAATATAATCAAACAAGGGAGGTATAGTTATACAGTAACCTTCTGGTGTGTTTCAATTTCTAAATATAGCCATGTTCGTCAATCCAAAAGTAGTTTAAACTTATGATTTTGAAACAAAGCTCTGATACCACTTGTTGAAATTTGTTGAATATGAGTTAGGTTGTTAGACCTAAACTTATGTCTCAAAGGCTAACCAAGAGGGGGTGGGAGTGAATTGATATTTTAAAAATTTCCCTCTTTTTGTAATTAAATATTCAAAATTGATTAAAAAACTAAGCAAGTTGACTTTTATGTTTACAAAAAAAATTTTTCAACCACTAAAAAATAAAAAGCTAAAATTAAAGGCAGCATAAACAAAAAGATACAAAAGTTTACAAAGATTCAGTCAAACATGACCTACATCCACTCCCTTAAGTCTCCCACTTCAAGTATTGCATTATTACCACTAGTGTCTCTTCTTTTGCCCTTACAATAAGCCGGAGAAGCCTTCAAAAAAACTCTCTTTCACTACTACCCGGTGCGGTAGCGAAATCATCGTCCTTTTACATCTTCCAAGTGTTGGCAGAGAACCTTCCGCTTTTTACACTCTCCAAGTGTAGGCAGAGAACCTTTTGCTATTCGCACTCTCCAAGTGTAGTTAGAGAACCTTCAATTGTTCACACTCGAGTGTCGGCAGAGAATCGGATCTCCTTGAATGATCTTCTCACAAGAAATATAGAAGGACGAGAGAAAATAGTGAAGAAATTATAAAGAACATATATAGATCCTTACCTTTGAGTAACCAAGTGAACCCTTCACGCTCCACTAGTAAGAAATCTTCTTCAAACACTCGCTCTCACTCTCTCCTTCAAATTCCATATAGTATTCATGAAGATCAAATGATAAAAAGATTTTATGATAATATTAAGTGGACATTTTATATAAAAGACATGAAAAATCATTAAAAAACTATAATTATCAATTTTTGAGCATCCACAATCATCCCGTACGATCAAATTTCGTACGTACAAATAGTATAAAAAACTGTTGCATATGAACTCAATGAAAATTGGTATGAACTTCCTTTGTACCCGATCATCATCCCATACAAACATGGTTCGTTTGATATGAATAGTTATATACAAACTTCATTGGTATGAAAATACAGGGCAGACTACAAGCTTTCAGAATAGAGAAGATCGTCCAGGGTCAAATAATAAATATTATTTGGATGAACAATAAACAGAGACGATCATCCTGAGATGAATGATAAATATCATTTGGACGAACAGCAATAGAGCCGATTATCCTAGGATAAATGATAAATATCATATGGATGAACAGCGATAGAGCCGATCATTCTAGGATACAACAACAACAACATCAAGCCTTTATCCCACTATGTGGGGTCGGGTATAGGAATCCTTTTTCTCCATTGTGTCCTATTAAAAGTCAAATTCTCGTTTAAATCTAATAAAGAAAGGCCGTTCCTAATATTTTCTAACCAAGTCTTTTTAGGTCTACCCCTACGTTTCTTAACATAAGTCAAATCTAATACCTCTACTCTCCTTAACGGGTCATCGCAAGGCCGCCATTTTATGTGACCAAACCATCTAAGGCGACTTTCTCTAATCTTATCTTCTACTGGAGCTACTCCAACCATTTCACGTATATGCTCATTTCGTATCCTATCTCTAAGGATAAAGCCACTCATCCACCTGAGCATCCTCATCTCCTGAGCATCCTCATCTCTGCCACACTTAACTATGCTTCTCTTTTAATGGCCAACATTCAACACCATAAAACATTGCAGGCCTCACTACCATCTTATAGAATTTCCCCTTAAGTTTGAGGGGTACATTTCTATCACATAACAAGCCCGATGCATTCCTCCACTTCAACCATCCAACTTGAATTCTGCTAATAATATCCCCATCTATTTCACCATCACTCTGAACAATAGATCCAAGATATCTAAAACGTGTACTCTTGTTAATGACTTGATTGCTCAAAGTCACAATCCCCTCACTAGGTCTATTAATACTAAAATTACACTCCATATATTCCGTTTTAGATCTACTCAAGAGAAAACCTTTAGACTCTAAGGTTGACCTCCATAATTCAAGTTTACCTTCAACTCCCTCTCTAGTCTTATCAACAAGAAGAATATCATCAGCAAAAAGCATACACCAAGGTACATCCTCTTGCAAATGTCTAGTGAGAACATCCATGACTAAAGAAAAAAGATATGGGCTTAAGGCTGATCCTTGTTGTAACCCAACCTAAATAGGGAAATACTTGGTCAATCCACCTTGTGTTTGAACACAAGTAATAGCTCCTGCATACATATCTTTAATGATTTGAATATAAGCTTTGTTGACTCCTTTCTTTTCAAGAACTCTCCATAGCACTTCTCTTAGAACTTTATTATATGCTTTTTCTAAATCAATAAATATCATATGTAGATCCTGCTTATTTTCTCTATATTTCTCCATCAAACCTCTTAATAAATGTATGGCTTCCATAGTCGACCTACCCGGCATGAATCCAAATTGATTTTGAGAAACATTAGTATCACGCCGCAACCTATGCTCCATAACTCACTCCCATAGTTTTAAAGTATGACACACTAACTTAATACCTCTATAATTCGCAAAATCTTGTGCATCACCTTTATTCTTAAAAATAGGAATTAACACAATCATTCTCCACTCATCTGGCATCTTCTTAAAGCTGATCGTTCTAGGATGAATGATAAAAATTGTCTTGATGAACTATACTTAGAAAAAAATTTAGCTCTCTGTTTATTCCATTTCTCTTTTGGAAATATATAATTGACCAGATCATCTTGTACAAACCTTGTTCATATTGTATGATTAGTTTTTTACAAAAAAAATATGAATTTTAAAACTCTTTCCCAGGTGTGTGTGTGCTTAGTTACTCAATTATAATTTTGCTCTCTCAGACTCAATAAAATGAAAAATACAGACTTCAATTTAGAAATATTCTAAGGTGATCTTGATTTGAAGTCTTCAATAATTTGGAGTATGATTTTCCTGAAATGTTAGTACACACAAGAGCAAAAACAAATCTTCTAAAATGTGTTAGGAGAAAATAATAATTAAAACAATAATTTTTGGAATCATTAAAAATATATAAGTTGCAAGAGTATAAAACATACAAAGCTAAGTAGCAACTCTCTCAAACAAAATTAATATAATCTTAGTCAAATTTACTTATCTAAAGAAGCATAAAATATTAACCAATGGCTTACATAAAAGTATATCACTATAATGAGGAATGTTCTAGCTAAGAGAGTATGACTAATATTGGGTAAACTTTACCAAAATATTATAAACAAATAAAAGATAAATCTAATGGAAAAAGGTATAATCGGATAAGGATAACATAGTCAAAACAGAATAATTATACTAAGGATAAACACATTAAAATAAGCATAGTAGGTTCATTATATTTCCCTATCAAAAGGTAAAGAATTAGAAGGTCGATAGTATGGTCAAAAAGTGTAACCATATTCATACCATGTTATTTAAATTTTTAGAGAGATAAAGTTAGAGAAAGGGGATCCTGATTATGAAATTAGCTTTTTTAAATTTCTTCTTCTTCAGCTAGTTGGCAAACTTTCTACTCTTGATGTAGGACCACCCGCCGACCAACTCTGACAGTCAGAACTCTACTGCACATCTATCATTTAGCTCCTGGGTCATTCCTGATAAAGCCAAATCTTCATTAGGTGTTGGGACTCCAATGTTTGGTCACTTTAATGCTCCCTTGTTCATCAGAGAACTGGATAATGCCAAGCTTGATTCTTCTCCATCGGTGTCCGGTAGGGTTATGCAAATCATAGATGATTTTAAGACTACTACTCCTCTTAAAAGCGGCACCTATAAATCAAAGGATTTTGGATATTTTTCTTCAGATATGAAACTTTTTGTCAATAGACTTGATAACAATCCCAAGTCTGGTTCCACTTTTGAGGGAACTCCTTCAATCCAAAATAAGGATATTAATACTTCAGTTGTTTGTGATAATGCTCCAGCTATAAGTTATGTTGATGAGATTCCAGGAGGAAGCCATATTGCTATTCTTAAAGTTATTGATAAAATCATGGCTAATCCTTGGCTTAAGTGTCCTTATATTAATGTTGATTTATCTAAGGAAAAACATTTGTTATCTGAGGATGGTTTTGCTGTTAAACTATATGAACCTAACATTAATATTAACTCGAATAAGTTTTAATATTCGATTGCGGTGAAGGTGTCTTTTAGATTCATTCCAATTTAGGTGATTGCGAATGAATTGCGACGTCAATGTTCAGTTTGGTAAGTTCCATTTGATAGTTCATGGTTTTGTATGAGTGCTATGTTCATTTTTTAAATTGAAGCTATGGATAATATCTTATCTTGTTGCCCCAGGTTTGTGAACGGTCACATTGTAGGTCTTAACAAATGGAGCTCAAACTTCTTACCATATTCCTTGAAGGGCTTGTCATCTCTTATTTGGGTGAGAATGCCAAACATTTCACTATATTGCTGGGATGAAATCAATGTGTCCGGGATTACTTCTTTGATTGGAACTCCTCTCCTTATATATGGAGATATGCTTCAATGGGAGAGGGGAATTTGCAGGAGTATGTGTTTGGGCAGAGCTTGACAAATAACTTCCTTTGGGTGTTTGGGTGGAAGGGCTAAATGGATGATTCTTTCAAAGGGTTGAGTATGAGAAGATCCATTGCTCTGTTTCAAGTGTGGAAAGATTGGGCCCCTAAGTGATGCTTATGGTTTAAAGGTGGGGATATGAGGGAAGGAGGAAAAGGGGAAGCAAGATGAATTTGAGAGTGTTATGTCGAAGATCAGTTGAAGACCAACTCTATTGACGTAGCTTATAAGCCTTGAATGTTGGTTAATCATAAAAGAAGAAGCAAAAGGAATATGGGAACACATAATATAGTGAATTTGCCGAAAGATAAAACTGTTTTCAAAGTTTACGTGCATGAAGTGTCTCCTCCCGATCTTGAAAAAGTTCAAAATGTAGCGATTAAAGACTCAATCGTGGAAGAAACAAAATGAGCTCTAGTATGAACAGTTGAGCAAGGTGGCGATAATCAGATTTTTTGTGGAAGAAAATGTAAATCCAAAATCAGCGGTTGTAATTTCTTCTGATAAGGGGAGGGATTTATCATTTAGTATGGATAATAGTTTATGTTCTTCTCACAATGTTGTTGCTAATGATTGTAATAACTTTACAATTCTTGGTTCTTTGTGTGGAGAAGAGGATATTATGAATGAAGCTGCTGTTTTTATTTCATAAGATGTGGAAGAAGGTGAATTGGTTGATGCAGGGGCTTTTGTTAAAGCTCCAGAGGACTATTCTTTATATATTCTCGTTGAAGAGGTTAATATGGAAATCAAAATAGATGGCCAATAAGCTTTGGGTGTTGCTATTTCTAGAGGTAATAAAACAAAACTTCTTAAAGAGCTTAGGTGTTTTGGACCTTTAAATTCATCTTCTAGGCTTAAAAAGGTGAATGTTTTGAACAAAAAGAGGAGCGGGGGTCCTTCCCTCTTGTTGGATGAATGAGTTCCTTAGCTTTTTGGAACTAAAATATCTTATATTATTAGATAGTTGGAACTAAAAAGAGAATTCTCCTTATATTTAAAAGATTTTGTTTAAGATTGGGATATTTTGTTTATTTGAATAGTTGGAACTAAAATATCTTATAGTTCTCATTACAAAATTTTTTAACCCTCAACTTCCCTCCAACTTTTGACCTATTAGTCTTTGCTTGTCAATCTATATGATTGTTGCAAAGATTTTGTTAAATAGGTTCTTAAAAGTTATTAATTGTTTGGTTTTTGATGTTCAATTGGCTTTTGTCAAAGGAAGATCTTTATCTAATCATATCCACCTTGCACAAGAGCTCTTCTACAAATTTAGATATTATAAATATAAAAGAGGTATGGTTGCTATTAAGGTGGACATGGAACAAGCATATGATAGTATGACATGGGATACTCTTAGGCATGTGCTAGAGTATTTTGGATTTCCATTAAAATTTTCTGAACTATTGTTGGAGTGTGTGGTGGATCCTTCTTTTGCTGTCCAAGTGAATGGGATTGGTTCAGAATTGATTAAGGGAAGGAGTGGATTTAGATAAGGATGTATGCTTTCACCTTTCTTGTACATTTTATGTTCTCAGCTTTTAACTAATGCTTTTGTGATGAAGGGGAGTAAGTTGGGGATAAAAATTTCACCATTGGCTCTCCTAAGATTTCTCATCTTATATTTGCTGATGATATCCTCATATTCTTGGAAGCTAAGATTTAGAATTTAAATAAAGTAGAAAAACTCATTTATGACTATTGTTGTTGGACGGGCCAGCAAATCAACACACAAAAAATAGCTTTACTATTTTGGAAATTAGTGGATCAAAGTTTGAGAAAGTATATTTCTAATGTGATGGGATTTAAGGAGGTAAAAGAGATGCATTATTTAATTGGGTATCAAGATGACTTTGAGGAGGTTGACTTCATTTGATTTATTAAATCTAATGGAAAAAGATGCATCTAAATTGGATGTGTGGGGAAGGAAGTTAATCTCATTATAGGAAGGCTGGTGCTAATTAAATCTGTTATTCTTTCCATCCCTTTATTATACTCTTCGCACTCTTTGGTTCCCTTAAGCATTTTAAGGATTTAATAAGATGTGTAGGGATTTTATATGGAATAAGAAAGGTGGCAATCATGGTATTCATTATGTAGCATGGGAGGATCTTTGTAAAACAATGTGTCACTACAGGAAAATCATTCATTTCCGGCAAAATTTCTGGCGGATTTTTGGCTGACTATTTTTTAGCGTATTTTTTGGCGGCCATCCGACTGATAAAGAATAAATATTTCCGATAGATTTAGATTTTTAGGAAGATTTTCCAACGGATTTATAGCAAATTTATTTATGCCGGCATTTCCGACAGACTTTCTAGCGACAAATTTGCCGGATTTAAATTATTTCTAAAAAAGATTAACTATTTGTAATTCCATTAATTAATACTTTTATTACCTATTTAAATCTCACATGTGATGGAGGCCATGAAATTCATTCTTCGGTTGCTACAGTGGGTCCACTAAGAGCTAAATTCACTTGGTGATTTCTAAATAATCCTCGTTCTCTACTCAATAAAACTTTAGCTGCTTGATATGGTAGAGATATCATGTGTTCAGATGTAAGGAGAAATACTTCATCAACCTGGAAGATCATAATCAGCGGAGCTAAAGCTCTCAAGCCAATTATGAGATACAAGATTTTTGTAGGGAATTCTAGTAACTTATTAAAGGATATTTGGGTTTTAGATAAAATCATGGATAGATGGCCGACGTTCAATACTACAGTGGAGTGTGACTTTCCTTCTTTGGATAATTTCATTAAGGATGGCTACTAGAATCAGGCCGAGTTACATAAATACTTTGGTATGATGTTGGTAGATGTCATTCTTCAAGTAAACATATATCCAGATCTGATTCATAATGAATTGGAAGTTTTTAACAAATTTTTTGTGAAGATGATAGCTGCTTTGGCTATGCATACTATAGAAAATAATTCTTAAATTTGGAACCAGTAAACAAAATTGAAGTTTCATCCTCGTCTTGATTGCTTTTTGTGGCGTATGTTGAGGGAAGCAATACCAACTACAAAATTTTTCAGAAGGTTGTTAAGCTATAATCTTTGTCCTAGAGGGTGCTCTTTGGTGGAAAATTCAGAGCATCTTTCAGTCAACTAATCCAAGTTAATTCAAGCCATAGCATTGGTAAATAGATGGGGCATCTCTATTCCTGGGTTTTCTTCCTTACCGGACTGCAAGGTGCACTTGAAAATTTTATTAAGGCTTAATCCGTTTATTGCAAATTTTTATTGCTCGTTAGTGTTATTTTCTTGTAAAACTAGAAAAAATTTGGTGCATGAAGGTCATGAGCTTGGAATAGAATTTTTTGGTATCTAATGCAATTAACGTTGCATCTATTTCATTAAACTTTAATCATTTTTCATACAACTGGGGTGTTAACCGGCCTTTGCAGCTGAACTCCTTTTTTTGGCACCCCCCTCCACCCAAATGGATTATAGTTAACATTGATGCAACTTTGTCAAGTTCTAATGAAGCTGGAGTATGTGGTGTATTTAAAGATCACAGAGGGGGATTCCTTCTTGCTTTTGGATTCAGATGTATGCATTGGGACAATGGTTATCTGGAATTAGTTGCTCTCTGTTCACTAAAGAATATATTCAAAGAATGGATGTTAGATACGAAGGGTATCATAATTGAGGGTGATAATTTTAATGTTATGAAGTACTTGCAGGCGTCGGTTGGTAAAGCTATTTGCCCTCTTCAGAATTGTGAAATGGAAGATTTGTTATTTCTTAATAATTTTGAGAATTTCTTATTTCATTGTGTTAATAGATATTATAATAAGTTAGCCGATTTTTGTTCTAACTTGGCCTTGTTGGGTGATTTTTTGCGGGAAGATCTACATTGTAATAATGTTCCTCCTATTTTCTTTTCCTTGTTAAAGGACGATTGTGATAGGTTTTCAATCACTTAGTAGTTTGTAACAGGTTTTTCTTTCTAATGCAATTTGAAGTTTTTGAAAAAAAAAAGTATATATATACAATTAAAAGTATATAACAATTCAAAGAAGATTTTCAACTAAAAGGATATGGCTAGAGGGATGAAAAGCACTATACATAAAGCATGATCAAACTTTAGACAAACTTAGATAAATTGGTGTGGCCAATTTCAATGGAAAGCCTCGTTAAGATTGTATAACTAGATTAACGAAAAGCTTTATGTGCATAAGTTATAGAAATTAACAAAATTCTTGTCAATGAGGCAAAATAAGAATGATTAGAATGGTTTCCAAAATTGGCTCAGAATAGGTTTTACGAGATCTAATGCCATTGGAGCATTAACAGAACTAGGTTTAATTAAATTAGAATGTTGTGTTGGTCATGCTAATAGTTTTTATCCCCTGTCGGCTAACTGATAGTGCTTTGGTTTTAAGCAGTTAAAATATTATAAAATAATTCAAACTATTTAAAAACAATGGAAATATTTAAGAATTTTTGAATTCTTAAAATATTTCAAAATTTTTGTTGATGTTATATCCAATGATTTGAACTTTCATATATTTTAATGTTCAAAGTCAAATAGGTGGTCAAAGTTATCGTCAAATTCAAACCCTATTTCTTAATTACAAAAATAATTAAAGAAAGTAAGAACTAATTAGGAAAATTTTGAGGAATAATCAATTTATGTTCAAAGTTTATAGACTTCACGTCCGAATGTCAGTAGATAGGCTGCATCCAAAAAAATTTAAACCATTTTTTGGAAAAAATAATATTATTTATATTTATTCACATAAGAGGTTAAATTCAAGAAAAATATTAAATACTTTATAAAATTTTCTTAAATATTTAAGGAGGACCAATGCTTATCATTTGACATTAATAAGCTCAACTTATGCCTAAACTAACTTGTCTAATTGAAAATTATATTTTTTATAAGTTTTCTAACAATGAAAATACCTAACATACAATGCATATGTTCAATGCTTATGTAACCTTGGCATATGATCATGCTTATGAAACGAAAACTCCTAATTTTTTTTAGATCTTTTTTTCAATAAAATTTATTTAAAATTTATTGGTTTATTTATTATATAATATAAAAAAATAAGAAAAATCCGAATAATTTAGAATAATTTAGACATGCATAACATTATGTTTTTACTTGAAAAACATTTGTTGATCAAGTCAATAATGCATGAGAATTAATTTTCCTTAATTATCCTCTTTTTAATATTAGAAAATTTTGATTTATAAATCAGAAAATTAAATATTGACCTTAATGATCTTTGAAAAATCATGTAGATGCATTAGTTTAATTTCATGATATGCATGCTAAAACAAGCCCTTATTCCATTAGGATATTTAGAACATATTTCAAATTTAAATAATTAAAATAAAAATTATTTTAATTATAAAAATATAAAGGTATCTTAAAACAAAATCCAAATATATTAAGTTAGGCTTAAAAAGCCATATAAAATACTGATAAACCTGCCAAGGTTATATGCAAGCATCAAGGGAAAAATGTTAAGCTAGGAAATAAAATAATTTTACTAAAAAATTCAAACTGTTTGTAAATGGCCAAGACAGACAATAAGGGATGTGTAGGTTGACTCATACAACATCTCGAAATTAATTTAGAGTTTTTGTATTTATTTAATCTTTACTTAAAAAAATAGTGGTGAAAATTATTAATTTTTTATGAATCAAACATATTAAATATGAACAATAAAATCTGAAATACTTGTCCGAGATATAAGAAATTATAAGAACAAAATTTCTAAAAAATTGAAAATTAAAATCCTAGTTAGTACGTTTTTTAAAAAATGATTTTTGTACTTCAAGAAATCCCAACAAGCAATTAGTACATGATTCATTATGTATAAAATTTTATCAGAACATACTAGAGTCTATTTAAGGTCTCTTATGAGCGGGAAACTTAAAAAAAAATAAGTACGTTAATTACTTAAAATAGGGAATTAATGATAGATTAAAATAAAAATATAAAATCATTTTAAAGTTACAAATTTTCGGTTATTTGTGATATCTTAACGCTACCAAGTTTAAAATTTTTTTAGATTTCGTCCTTTGGTGAACCCACACCTAAAAAAAAAAAATATCCACAGAATATTATCCTATCCTCTTCCTCTTCTCAAGTTCAACCAGGTGACGAGCTGCATTCTGGTCAGCAGTTCTTCCTGCCTCATACGATTTATTCCTATAAAAATCACCAAATTGCATGGAATTAATTGGGTTGGAATCAAGGAAGCCAAAGCAAGAATCTGATGGGCCTAATTTAGTTTGTTGTGCCTATGGTCGACCGTAAACAAAAGGTTCCTTTTTAATATTCCTAGCAGCATGAGCTTCCAGTGCTCGAAGCAAAGTGTATCACCTTCTGTTAGGTGACAAGACAAGAAACCTCTCTTATTAGATAGATCTTGCATGCCCAAGTTTCTTTTTGTTAAATGTGGTCAAGAAAGAAAACTCCTACATTTTCAGCATCTTACTGAAAGTTATTCGCGGAGGCCTAAGGCTCTTGAAACGTTCACAATGCTTGAGAAAGAAGGAAAGAACAGAGCTGATCAGAACTCAGTTCCCTTGGGTTGTTTTATTGTCATAATTGAACTTTAACAACGGTTTAACAACTGTTAACTTCATTAGTCAGCGCCAACTACCCTCATCAAGATGGATGAAGACTGTTACGAGGTGTTAAGCAAAGTACTATACTTATTGGGAAGTATAGAGAAATCCTATTGGTTCATTGTACTAATACGTACGTATATTCTATTAACAATGGCTTAACCTATTTAAAACTGATACGTTACCAAAAAATAAGCTTGATCCAGCACGAATCTTGACAAAAATAGAGATGGAAATTAAATCTGGAAGCACCCGAACTCCAATTTCAGCAAACTTACAGTCAAACTGATCGTCTCGGAAACACAAACCCAACTACACCAAAATCGACCCAATCCGAGCCCAAATGGGTCCGAATCGAAGACTCGAAGCACTGTTGGAAGGTTCGAATCACAAATTGAGTTACCAAACAGTCTCCGAATTTGACGAGCTTATAATCAAATCGAGCGTCTCGACGAGACAAATCCAACGAACCAAAGATCACCAAATTCCGACATCATTAAGACCTTCAAATATCTGATGAACGGTGCACAATCGTGGGATTCATTATCAGCCATCCATTCAACTACTCCTCATTTGCCCCTGATCTCACACCTATTTACAAGCTATGCCACTTCAGAAAATCTATAAATAGAGCCCTCATTTCTAAAGAGAGGGGGGGAAGCCAAGAGATAAAAAGGAAGAGAAGGAAGAAAGCTCCAGCTGCCTAGCTCCTCCTCGACAACCGTCGTAGTACTGTCGCACCACCGCCGGACCACCAAGGGATGCCGGAGTGCTGCCGCACCAACACCAGAGTACTACTGCACCAACATCGTAGTTCTATTGCACCACCGCCGGGCCACCAAGGGACGCCGGAGTGTTGCCGCACCACCGCCGGATTACTACCGCGCCACCGTCGGAGTACTGCCGCGCCACCGCCGTAATTCTATCGTACCACCGCCGGACCACCAAGGGACATCGGAGTGCTGCCGCACCACCGCCTTAGTTTTGTCGCACCACCGACAGACCACCAAGGGATGCTGAAGTGCCATCCGAAGCTGAAGAACCCCCTGACACTGAAGTGTCACTACCTGTCTTCCGCCTGACATCGGAGTTCTACCGGATCGCCACCTGACATGGAGTGACGTTGGACTCTTGCAAAACTCTTAGTTGATAATTGTAATCTGGTTGTCTTCAAGGATGAGTCAGACCATTGTACTTTTCTCAAATTCTAGTTGAATCATTTTCAACTGGGCTAGGCCCCGTGGTTTTTCCCCTTTCCCGGGTTTTCCAAGTAAAAAAATATTGTGTTCTCTGTGTGTGAGCTGGATATCCGTGCAACGCTAAGACGTAGAATTATAACTCTATCGGCGCATATATTCTAGCCTGCAACAAAAACCATTGTTAATTGTTATATTCCACGTTGAACTGACTGTTAGTGTTACAATAGGATTTATGTGACCAGTTAAAATTAATTTGGTTGATTAAATATGAAATTTTTCCCATGCTAATTTTAAATTTCCATACTTTGGTCTAAATAGGTCATGCTGACCTATTTGGTCGAATTTTCTTGGATTGAATTTGGTTGTGCTTCTACTAGGTTGAGCTCCTACTACCCTAAGAAAAATTCAATCCCAATTTTTTGGTTTTGTTAAGCCATTTAGGCAGGAAAATATTTACTTGTCTCTAAGTAGGCTCAAAGAGGAAAGGCGAACCTACTTGGCAAAATTGACATACTTTAATGGGTTAGTTGAGATTAATAGTGTTATCTTTTAATTATTTTAAACAAGATTCTTAAGATTTTGTTCAAACCAATTTGACTAATTGGTTAAGTTAATAAGACTTATGATGTAACACCAACAAATTTAGTATTCAATTCAACCCATTCTGAATCAAATTGAAAAAAGTAAATTGTTATGTTTTAGTATTTAAACCCCTGTGCACGTATTTGAGACTGTTTTGTATGCATGTGAGAGTTTACACATGTTCTGGAGAGGATCTTAGAGGTCTATTTACATATTTGAAAATTTTGAAACTTTCCCCTAAGGGCGCCGTGCTGCTAGCTAGGGTTGGAGGTGCCACGACGCTAAGCTCTCTAGATTTTAGAAAAAAATTCTACACGATGGTGCTGGTGGCTTTGTTGGGTTTTGTGGGTTCTTTAAAAGAGTGTTGTACCACATGCTACGAGGCTAGGTCATATTTAATAATATTAGAAATATCCGAATTCAATATTCATACCATTTCATTTTCTTTTAAGGTCGCTATTTACATAGGAAGAGAGGGTATTTTAGAGAGTGTAAGGCCAATTTGGGCAACTTCGGTTCTTTTTTATAGATGATTCAGTTTTAAAAGTTGCTCGAAATTGAGGTATGCTATATTTTGACTATCTAGATTTTTAAATATATGAAATTTTTTAAAAAATGATTTGATTTATATATTCATAGAGAAAAAATAAAGATAATTGTGTGCCAGCAAAGCTTTCATTGTATAACATTTTAAATATCATAGAAAAAGTAGTTTTGGACATATAGATTTTTTCTAAAAATTAAATTCTACGGAATTTCAGAATTACACAATTTTAATTGATTAAAAAATTATCTTGGCTCTGCAAAATACTACTATAGTACAAGTAAATCTTCAAAATGGTGTTTTAGACAATCTTTAGTAATTTAGTTATTTTTTTTTAAACAATGAATTTATGCTAGGTAAAAAATTTTGCTACCTATTGTTAACTCATTTTGACATATTTTGAAATGAGTTATTTATGTTTTTTTTTTTGCACCGTATTGGATTATATGTATATCTCATTTAATGTGAAATTCCAAGGAGATATATTTTGTGTGGAGGAGGAAGTTCAACTCTTATGCTAAATGCACATTATGGTGCCAAGAGTACATTTTGTGCTATTTGCATAATTTGACTAATGTGAAATATAAGAGTTAGAATTATATGAGTTATATATGTTCGGAGGCATAAGGACTAGAATCCTAGGAATTCTTTCAATTGGGTGGCTTTTGGGTCAACATTTTTTAATTGGTTTAATTGTTTCTAATAATACATTATAATATATTAACTGCTTATATATTTCATTTATAGTACTGTAGTTTAAATTTTGATAATCATGATTGCTTTTTTGCCCAGTTAAGTACAAAATAACATTGGTTTTCATATTCAGTTAAATGCTTTATAAATAGCTTATTTGAAAATCTTGATAAGTAAATGTGGCATGCTTAGCTATGCTAGTTCACAGATGTTTCTCTTTCTATATCATGGCCATGAAAAGAGAAGCAACCAGTCGAGTAGCAGATTTAGTATTTGTTATGAGTCTGTATAAGTATTTTCATTTTTTTTAATTTTTGTACAATCATGTCTAATCATTATTTTGTGAAAGTTTGATATGGATGTTAAGCCTATATGAACTTATCCCTAGGCACACTAATATGAAAGAACTAGTTTAACTATGATGGAGAAGCTAATTAACTTTTAAACAATCATAATGATGGTGGATATATTATAATCATCACAATGAAATATTAAGAAAAATTTCACCAAGAAGTTATCACAGAAATAAAGTGTAGAAAAATTAAAATGTGAAAGTTGAAAATTAGAAGAAAAACACCAGAGATTTTTAGTGTTTCGTTCAAATAATGACCTAAGACCACTCCCAGAGTCATCCTCTCTGGTATTGTACTATCACTATAGTATCTCTCCTTTACCACCTACATCTAGGTGGAGAAGGCCTTACACAATTTTTTCCACCAACCAAGTGAACCTAGAATCCTTTTAGCCCACTTGGTGAGGTAGAGAACCTGGAATCTTTTTCATCCTCCTACTGAGGCAGCGAACCTGGAATCCTTTTAACCATACTTGATGTGGTATAATAGTTGGGTCCTTTGTCACCAAAGAGAACTTCATCCCTAAAACATCCCTCGAGATAAATCTTGATGCATATATAAACATAGGTACAAGTTCATGAGATCAACCATATGGAACTACCTCTCAGACTCGCTTGATACCCTCATGGATCATCTCCCTCTTTCACAAACTTCACCCTTTCTCACAATAGCTCAAGATTCTCTCTTTAAGATTTCTTCAGAAGAAATAACTCAGAGATTGAAAAAAAGACTCATAGAAAGTTTAATGAGAAAGATTAAATAGAGGGATTCAAGAAAACCTAAAAACTAAATTATCATCTCAATCATATAGTACAATCACAGATCTTATGGTGTGATTAAAACAAAATATTCCTATTAGTACTATACGACTTGTAAGGCGTTGTACAATCAATTCAAGTATTTTAGATGAACATCCACTATGAGATAATCATCTTCTAATTCCATTATCACAATCAAATTGGATTATCTTCCTGTATGGTTGCCGATAAATAATTATCATCCCAAGAAAATATCAGTTCGTACAGTATGATTTATCCAATCATACAGAACGATCTCACTAGACAAATTAATCCAAATTTGATCCCTAATTATAAGATTATTTTAGGTAAGATTTAATTATGTTGTATAGTACAATAGTTATCATATAATATTGTTGAGTCTAGTGAATAGGTTGTTAAACCTAAGTTAATGTCCCAAGGCTACCAAGAGGAGGGGTGAATTGGTAGTTTAAAAATTTAATCCCTCTTTTCTATCTTTTGAACCGAAAGTAAACTTTAATGAAATTTTTTATAAAAAGTTTTTTTCAACCACAACTTTTTAAACAAAAAAAATGCAGAAAATAAAAAGCAGTAAAAATAAATGACACAAAATTTATAGTGGTTCGGTCTAAACCAGACCTACATCTACTCCCCAGAGGCACCCTCTGAGTATTGCACTAATACCAATAGTGTCTCTCCTTTTACACCCACAGCAAGGCGGAGAAGCCTTTACAAACACTCTTTCCACCAATACCCGGTGAGGCAGAGAACCATCATCCTTTTACACTATCCTTAGTGTTGGCCAGAGAAACCTTCGTCCTTTCACACTCTCCTAGTGTGGGCAGAGAACCCGATCTCCTTAACAGATCTTTTCACAAGAAATCTAGAAGGAAAAAAGAAAAGGAGTGAAGTAATCTCAAATTATAAGTAGGAAATCTTACCTTTAAACACCAAGCGAAGCCTTCACGCTCCAGTGATAGAAATTCTTCCTTGAATGCTCTCTCTCACTCTCTCCTTGACTCTTCTTTCAATAGGCATGAAGATCAATGAGCAAAAAGATTTGGTGGCAGTAAAAATTGGACCTTATATAGGAGAGACAAGAAAAACTGTCCAAAACTCTTAACAATCTCCCCCTTTTTGATGATGGAAAAATAATTATTATTTGTAGGATTTTAAATTCTAAGAATCTCCTAACCCCCCCTGAATTGATGAATACATGAAAAATAACGAGGCATAAGTTTATTCAAAAATATTTTTTTTTTCAAAAATTTTATACAAATAAAACACACAACTAAATCAAACAAAAACAATAAAACCAAAATTTCAAATTTTTCTAAGTGCAAAAATACTATTTGAAAAAAGAAATACAAAATAAGAAAACATCTAAATTGCAATATTAATATTAAAGATAATGTAGTCTAAATAAGAGACATAAAATTGAAAATTCTAATAATATCAAGTTATAAGCATTACTTAAATTTAGAATAATTAGATTTTCTATTGAAATTAATTTTAATTTACAATTTTGGTTAAAGCACTATTAAGATTAAAAAATAATGAATGTCATAAAGTCTAACACACATTTCAAAAATACTTAAACAACAAAACATTGGAACATATATTGATATCGAATGAAGATATTACAATTAAGTTCAAGATATCAATAAAAATACAACTAAAACAAGGAAAATACAACAATCTAAAGGAAAATAACAAACACATAAACTACATAAACACATAATAAATACATAAACTACAAAGAAACACAGAACAAACACAACAATCATTCAGATGGACCCTGATCTGGAGGAGGAGGTGGCGGTGTTGCACCCAAAAAGTTGAAGTAACTACTCATCATAAGCATGTTGGTATTTATGTTATTTATCTGATCACAAATAAATCCCATATCTTGATTGTACTAAATATCCTGCTGCTGTAAATGAGTATCAATTTGGTCAAACTTTTGATCAAAATGAGCCTCTAAATTGTCAAATCTTTGAACCAAATTCTGATAATTTGGTTCAGTAGCAGATGTAGGTTCAACTTCTTCTTATGTTTCACTCAGAACAACATGAGTTTTTCTAGGCTCTTCCTTATTGAAGATAGCTCTAAAGGATGCATCGTTGTAGTAGAGTGGTTCTTCAAAATCTTGATGGATGAATCAAATCATATTTTTTTTCCAAAATATAGGCAATCAGATGTCCTAATGCTATGTTCTTTGTTCTTTTATGATCAATATGACCAATTTCAGAAGGGCCATAAATGTAGTCAATTAGGAGTTGGGCCTCATTTATAGGTTGTCTAGTCATTATCAAGAAGGTAATAATAGAAAGAAGAGGTGTGATATTTATTCTATCACCAACTTTAGGTATAATGGAAGTTGTAAGTACGTGCTGGATGATACGGGAATCACGAGCTAAAGTTGCTACCTTAGGTAAATGATCCTTAAAGTTTACTCCTCTAATTATTTGATTTACTTCTGTCCAATTAAAATTTATGGAGGTTAAGGTGTGTGCTCTTAATCCTCCAGTCCTTAAGTTTAGGAAGATACCAAGGTCAGCCTTGGTTATTTCAACTTTCTTTTTAAAAACAAAGGAACTGATGACAGAATGGTCGGATCTGAAATACATGTTTGCTAAAAAATAATGAAAGGTTTTCTTGTTGTAGAAGTGTACTAAGGTAAGGATTAAGCCAAATTAAGTAGAGGTAAATAAGTGGATTACCTTAAAAGTTAATTCTTCCTATAGGAGTACTCTAGATGGGGTAATTTTTGCAAAGATAAACCTAGCATAGGATTCTTCATTGGCTTTAGAAAGGAAATTTTCAGAAGTGTTTCTTGGTGGACCCTTAGTAAAAGACTTTTGGCGCTTGCTAGAACTTTCCATTGAATGATCTTGAGAGAAGAAAGATTTGAAAGAGATGTGTGAATATGACTGTTCAGTAAAAAATGCTGTCAATTTATGGAAAAAAGACTGTTCGTACAAGACAAAATTTTCGTTCGTCTCGTACTAATTCGATTCGTCCCGTACGAAAAAATTTCGTATGGACGAACGAATGAGTAAAAAAAGAAACGGCTTTTCGTAAATACACAACTTATGAAGCATCCTTTCGTAAAGGCTTTTGACTAAACTGATCGCACAGACGAACACGTGTTCGTCCGGACGATCAGGAATTCAATTCGTTTTTATGGCAGTTGGAAACCGTCCCCCGCTATGAACCGACATGTGTTCGTCTGGTTCACTGCCTTATGTACTGAAAGTCTTATTCTTAATGTACTGAAAGTATCAAAGGCTAAAGGTTTTGTAAAAATATCTGCAAGTTGATTTTCAGTTGAAACATTGGTAAATTCAATTTCTCCCTTGGATATATGATCCCTCATGAAATGATGCCTTATGTCAATGTGTTTGGTTCTTGAATGTTGAATAGGATTTTTAGAAATGCAGATAACACTAGTATTATTACAATAAATTGGTATACTGCCTATAGTTAATCCTAAATCAATCAACTATTGTTTTAACCAAAGAACTTGTGCCACACAACTTCCTAAAGCAATGTATTCATCTTCTGCAGTAGATAGGGCCACTGAATTTTGTTTTCTACTAAACTATGGAACTAATGAACTTCTAATGAATTGACATGTTCCAGAAGTGCTTTTCCTATCCACCCTACAGCCTGCAAAGTCAGAATCTGAATAACCAATAATTTCAAATGAAGAGCTAAACCTAGGATACCAAATTCCTAAGTTCTGAGTTCCTAGCAAATATCTTAAAATCCTTTTCACTGCTGTCAAATGTGACTCTTTTGGATCTGATTGAAA
>NW_021318723.1:59876-112357 GCF_001605985.2 Dendrobium catenatum
TTAATTGACATGATCGTCCCGTACGAACTAGGTTCGTCCCGTACAATCAGTTCAAGAAAATTGTTCCCCCAAGTATATGTGTTATGATTTTTCACTCAATTACAATCACTCCCTCTCAATTCAAAACTTATAATTTATAAATGAATATTTGCTAAATTTGATTTGAAGTCTTCATAGCTTGGAGTTGATTTTCCTTAAATGTTAGTACACACTAGAGAAAAAATAAATCTTCCAAAAAATGTTAGGAGATATATTTACATAAAACAATAATATTTGAAATCATCAAAATAATACAAGTTGCAAGAATGTAAAACATGCAAATAGTAACTCTCTTAACAAGTATAATTAATATATAATTTTATTTCAAAATATTTTCTAAATTATTATTGATGTTTATGATCATGATTTTAATTGATCATCCTATACAATTGAGATACTTCAGTATGATTAGTTCAAATAGCTTTAATTACATAATTAACCATTTTAATGATTTATTGAGTAGTTGATCTTATAGTATGATACATATCATACAAAAAAATTATTTCAAAAAATTACTCTTTTAATTTTTCACTCTATCACATTCCTATAAGTATGTGTGTGCACGATCACCAAGCTAGCATACACCTTTACAGGACTTGACTAAAGAAATTGAAAAAATACATAAATAAATTTCACACTCTTTCAGAATATCTTATTATACCCAATCTTGACCCTTAAATCTTCATGGAATAGTATTTGACATTCCTAAAATGTTAGATACATAAAAAAATACATAGTGTAAATGCTACAAGCACATTATTAATCGAATGAGTATTCAAGTCTTTCGATTCACATATAACAATGACTTTGACATTAAACATATTAAGTAGACAACAAAGAATTTTGCTGACCTTTTTTGAGTTTGAAAGTTCTCTATCTAAAGCATGCAATAAGGTCACTATCTTAGTAAATCTTATATACATGTCTAAGATAGTTTCATAGAATTTTATGGAAAAAAATTTTCTTAATCATGCATTAATATATTTAACCTAGATTGTTTGACTTCACTAGTACATTGGTATGTACAGTATAATCTATCACAAACCTCCCTGGTAGTGGCATATGTAGAATCTATCATATAATCTTTAGACTAAAGTGCACATAAAAAGTAATTTAAGCATTTAGCATTCAGTTGTGCAAATATTTATTCTTCTCAACTCCATTCAGTAAAAGGAATATTAGTTTTCACTCCTTTAAAAATTTGTGATGGTACTAAATAACTAGTTTGATTCATTTCCACATTCTGAAATCAATAATTTATAAAATATAAACAAGCAGATTTTCCAAAAAAATAAAGGGAATGATTTCAATTAATGGTGAACAAGTAATAGAGTAACCTTTTACATAGTTCCTATTTCTAAAATGAGTCATTTATTATTTTCCTCTAGGTTTTCTAAAACACTACTTTTGAGAACTGCTCTGATACAAATTGAAGGTTTGATATGGATGTTAAGCATAAGAGAAATTATCCCAAGACACACTAATATGAAAGCAAAACTTTCACTTTTATGAGGAAGCTAATTAACTTATAAGAACTTATAATGATGGTTATTATATTTTAATCATCATAATAAAATATTAATCACATATTTTCACAAAGAAATTATCACAGAAATAAAGTGCAGAAAAGTAAAGTACGAAAGTTGAAAATAAAAATAAACAAACAAGAGATTTATAATGGTTTAGTTAAATAATGAACTTCATTAGATCCTCAAAGTCCTCTCGGTGTATTGCTCTATCATTATAGTTTCTCTCCTCAATCCCCCACAATTAGGTGGACAAGCGTTTATAAAATCTCTTCTACTAACCCAATGCAGTAGGGGACCATAATCCTTTTTACCCTCCTAGTGATGCAGAGAGACTGGAATCCTTTTCACCCTCTAGGTGTGCTTGAGCACCTAGAATTCTTTTCACCCTCCATGTTAAGGAGAGAACCTGGAATCACTTTCACTTTCAATGTTGTAGTAGATTAGCTAGGTCCTTTGTCATCAAAGAGATCTTCTTTCTTAAAACTTTCCTCAAGTTAAACCTTGGTAATTTCATTCTTTGCTCCAAAATACTTTATTGTCCTATTTCTTTTTTTTTTTCAAATCCTCTGTTCTGATAGAATCTTGACACTTATCTTTAATTCATATGATAAATATTATAGCAGTAGTAGGTTGTACTAATTCACTTAAATGTTAGCAAAATATGTTCTCGTGGGGTTGACACTCACTCGATCTCTTTATTATTTGATCAACATATGCACTTTCATATTTTTGAGGTATTACATATCAAAGAAAACCAAAGAACAACATATTTTATCCCATAGCTTAAGCTTAATTCAAACATTAAACACAGACTATACAAACTCATTTATACACACCACATCAATATTCATAAGGGGGAAGTGAATAAACTTTCTTATGTTAATAGAGTGCCCCTTCTAAATGGTATTCCAAAATAATTTAATCTCTAATAACTTCACTAATATTTCTACTTGGTAAAGATGGGAAAAAATTAAATAATGCCATGATTTTGAAACTTTGGCAAAAGAGGTTGTTAAAAAATTAATTAATTTACCATCTCTGTCCTTCCGGATAGGTCCACTCCAAGGTTCACAGATCAATCTTAAAATCTCTCGATGGTTAATGGGTAACAAACTAAAATGATAATATTCTTCATCCTCCATATCCCATATCTTATAAAGATGATTAATAGATGATGGATCGAAAGGAACCCACTTACTCCGGATATAAAACTTATTTTGGGCTTCTTTAGCATTGGAAAAAAACTCTTAAACAATAATGACTACAGTGGAAAAGGCTCCACATAAAGGGTTTCCTAATCCCGGTTCAAAATCATTTACAAATAGCTCCACCTTGGTTTTTATTCCATCACACTCCTTTTCCATCAAGCTCAACCTCACCTTCTCCTTCTTCTAAAATCCAAAATTTCTTAAAAGCTCCTTCCTCAGAGTTCCTTCAGCAAACATAGAACCCTATCAACAACTTTAAAGAGAATCTCTATGCTATTCTTAAGATTTGAGATTCAATAAATCATACAAATTCATGTTAGCTGTCATAATTTGTATAGTACAATTTAATCTTGTACAGTACGATCAATTCAAAATTAGACCCGCCAAGTACAATGTAAATAGTTACTCAGACGAACTTTTAAGGTTTTTAAACACATTGTATAATATGATCCAAATATAGTCTAGTATGATCTATTAGCTTTCCCTCTTGTTCATATAGAATGATTACCGGGATGATTAGAAATCATCTCTGAAAGTCATCCCGTATTATTATCATCATACATTATGGTTAGTTGATTTCAAGTAGGTCATCTCATACAATATGAATATCATACAATTTGATTAGTTCAAAAATCATGATTTTGTTTTGTACGATCTTCTGAGGATCAAATTTTGTCTCTAAAAATTGTTTCGTATGATACTATCATTAATTAAACCATTATTTAATTAACAAATTATAGCAATTAATTTAAGTGAGATTTTAAATAATCATATAATACAATTCAAATCATACAATAGGATTAGTTCAAAAATTAAAATATAAATATCTTACTTAATTTAACCAATGGCTAGGGTTTTTAAATCATAATAAAATGTATAGTATGATCAAAATTATACAGTTTGATTTGTTCATAAAAATAATTTTTCTAATTAGTTGTTAATTATTCTTTTTATACTAATCATACATTACAACTATAAGTCGTACAACATGATTAGTACAAAAATTTTAGCTTTTAAAATTTATCTCTTTCCCTTTGTCTGTGTGTGTACCGTCCCCCAATTACATACACCTTTATGTGACCAGACTCAAAAAATTACATACTTTGTCTACTTGTCACTCCCATTCTACCCATTCTTGAGCTTTCAGTAGCCTTGATCAGTGAATGTCTTAACTGCAAAATTACTGCTCACAGAAAAAATAAATATCTATAATATTCAATGAGAAAAATAACAATTTAGTCAATAAATATTGTTATTATCAAAATCTCAGGCTAGGTATCCTGGATTTCAATAATCTTTCCTTTTTTTATGGTGGCAAATAATGTTGGTTGATAAAAAAGATAAAAAATTTTCTTCTAAGGTCCCCCTCATTATGTGATAGATATAAAATTAGGGGTTAAAATTTTTTATTTTTTATTTTTTTAATATGAAGTATTTTTTAAATAAAAGATAAAAAATACACTAACATAAGATTATATTAAAACATACAATCAAAAGATATGTTTTCATATTCTTTTAATATCAGTAAAAAGAGGAGGAACAAAAAATAAGGAGAATATTACAAGAAATAAAAATAATAAGAATAGAATAAACAAGCACTAAAGGTAAGGTGGATCCTGATTAGGTTGTGGTGGTGGTGGTTAGAAGTATTGATGGATGGAGGTATGTTGATTATTAATTGTGGAAAACCATTATCTAAACCATCTCATTTCTTCCTCATATTGTTGTTGTTGTTTAATGTGATAGTTCAGCCTAGTTTCTAATCACTCAAGCCACTGAATTATGTCATCGTGAGGGTATTGTTGCAAATCTAGGATCCCTAGCCTGTGATTTTTATGATGACAATGCTTATTGATTGAATTGCACATTCTCATGAAATATATAGGATATTATTTGTGTCTTGTCCACTAATAATTAAAGGGACAATACTCAAGAAGATTTTTCTTTTTTTTAGTTGAAACCCACAGACGGGCCTACGCATTAATTAAGAACAAAAAATACAAAGCCCATAAAGGGGCATTAAGCTTACTAATGCTCGAAAGAGATACAAAAATATAGTAAAATTAAAAAACCTAAAAGCTCGAGTTCCCATCAAAGCAAAATTACAAAACAACCTAGATACATTCTACTGTGCACAAGAACGAGCACCCAAAAATGAATGAAATAGCAAAAAAGGCTATTAGATCCTGCTCTTGTCTATCTCCTTGTCTAGCTAGTCACCAGCACTAAGAAAGACTTGCACAAATGATTGATACCACAAAGTATAGCAGAGTAAAAATACCAGACCATTGCAAGAAATAACCATCCATCTTATGAACCAGAAGAGCATTTCTTATAAAAATGCAAAATTGGTTACCATCCTTGTTATCCTCTATAGTAAGACAAGCCAAAACATAATTTAATGAAATTAACCTGGCACGATTAATCCCATCAGAGGAAAATAATATCCTGGTGAAATTTGGCCGGGGGATGGTAGAAAATAATTCCAACCAACAGATAGAGATGGAAAAGTAAGGAAAATGAGAATAATAATGCATCAGGCAAGCCATTGACACAACTATCTTACCACAATCCATAAGAAACTTGCAAGAACAATAATGAACAAATTACCTGGGCCAAAGTAACATGAAGAAAAACCAATAATTACATTGAGAATCACTTTCACAATAGAGTAGGAAACTTGGAGAAGTCCCATTAAAGCACGGTAAAACAAACCCAAAAACCCAAGCCACCAAAGAATAAAAAAAATTCCAACTCATGTAGGAGACCTGGGAGACCAATATAAGTAAGAAAATACTAGAATGAACCAACCCTAGGAAAACAAGTAGCAAAAAAATAGATCCAAAGTAAAGCGGCAATATACTCCTTCCAGTTCCAAATCCAGGCATAGAGTAACCTAGAACTAAAACCAAGAAAGCCCCCCAACAGCACAAAAATTAACCCCAAGGTACTGATACATGCCCTCAGCCGGCATTGAACATCCAAAAATAAATACCGCATGCCAAAACCTTCGTCATAGCCAAAACCACATGGCTACCTAGCAAACTAAATCTCTGAACATCATTGCAAATTGTACAGAAACAATACCAAACCAAGGAGACAGAAAGAAGGGTAAGACCCCGCAGGGGGATAGGTAAATTATTAGTAGTAATATCAGTCATACAATCGAGATCTTTCCCCCAATTGACAAGCCAGTTAGCAGAGGCGTTATAAGCCTTACGAATCAAAGAAATGGAGAAATTCAAAAAAAATCAACAAATTCTTAATCTCCCTAACCAAATAAAACAAATGGAAGTTATAAATCGACTCATCAACACCATTTAATAATTATTAACAAAATTTAGAATCCACCTAAATAATAATGTTAGTTAAATCTAAAGAGATGCAAAGCCTTAAACCATAGAAAAGAGCCATAGTGACAACATTGTTAACATCACAATTTTATAAAGGACCAATAAAAGCCAAAATGTAGTTACCCAAATTTCTCCGATAACCCCATCATAGGCCGATAAGGGCCCAAGATAATCACCATCAATATTAAGCTTATAGAAATTAGTAAGGGGCTTAGACCAACAAAAAAACATAAGATTGTTCGGAGGAGGCTCCTCCTCAAGCTTAATACCTAAAGTAGGAGTGACAAAAAACAAGTTTTTAAAATTCTTTTGAGAAAGTAAATTAACCAAATAAAGATCCTCCTTTATGTCTTTCACATTTTGAAAACTCAAGAAGATTAAAGACTCAAGATTAGGTGGGTTTGGATGTCAAGAAACAGACTCTATATTATTTTTTTTTCTTAATTTTCTTAAGTCAGGCTACATTAGAGTGTATGTAATTAGGTGATCGTGCACACACAAAAAGGGTGAGTGATAATTTTTTTTAAACTAAAGTATTTTAAACTAATCATACTGTATGATTTTAAATTGTACTTTATGATCAAGTGATTTAAAGATTAGTTCAACTGTTAATTGAAAACTCATGCTCTATGTACTAATCATATGGTATGATATATATCATACCATATAATTTATTTCATTATGGAAACCTTAGCCACCATATTAATCTAAGTAATAATTTCAAATTAATTTTTAAACTAATTGTATATTATGAAGTTAATTTTTTTTACAAAAATTTGAAATATTATTAAAATTAACCCACATAATTAGCTAATCAAATCATGGTTTAATTAATGATAGAAGATCATACCAAAATATTAACAGTAAAATATGGTCATCTTGGAGATCATACCAAACAAAATCATGATTTTTAAACAATCATACTGTACAATGATGATTGTTCCAAATAGCTGGCATAGATGATTTTGGTCATCTTGAAAATCATGCTAGATAAAGCTTCAATTTTTGAACTAATCCTACTATAAGATATTCCTAAAAATAAAAACCATACTATATGATGAGAATAGTACAAGATGAAGAACAAAGATGACTTTCAGTCTTCCCAAAAATCATCCCGTAGAAATAGAGGAAATTAAACACATCATATTGGATGATATTTGGATCGTAATATATGACGTGTTCATAAAATTTGAACAGTTTATTTAAATGACTGCTTACATCACTCTAGATTGGACTAGTGTTGAACTAATTGTATTGTATGAACTTGTATCATACTATATGAATAGTGATGGCTAATTAGAATTTTTAGGGTTTCTTTAAGCCTATAATAAAATCCGTACATTAATCTTTTCTCTAAGGAAGAAAAGAGAGGAATATGTCTGAAAGATGATCTCTAAGAGGGAGCTTTTATAAAAAAATCAGGGTTTGTGAGAGGATGGAGGATGTGAGCTTGAGCGTGAGGGAGAAGTAATATGAGGGGATCATATGGTTTCTTTGGGCTAGCAGCACACTAGCTTTTCCTGTGGCCTTGGTGAGTGTTTTCGGAGCTCTCTAGGAAGAGGGGATTCTTAGTATAGTCCTCGAGGTTTTCTGCCTTCTCTAGGAGAGAGAAAAAAAGTTAAAGTTCTATTCCTTCTCTAGGAGAGAGTAAAATGAGTCAGGGTTCTCTTCCTATGAAAGAAGCTTCAGTCTTCAGCTGCACTAGGTTGGTGGAAGAGAGTTTGTAAAGTACTCTCCCCCTTACTGAGGGGGAAAAAGGAGAGTTACTTAATGTTAGTGCACTACTTAGATTGGAGGACTATATGGAGTGGACGCAGACTAAGGTTGATTAAACCATAATAAAAACTTTTGATGTACTTTTTCATATTTCACATTTTACTTTTTTTTGCTTCATTTTTGTTATAACTTTTTTTTGAATTTGTGAGATCAATATTCTATTATGAAATTTAAAATTTCATTATCTTCACTAAAATTATTAGCTTATGTATTATACAATTAAATTGCTTATTTCAAATGTCAAAAAAATCTACAAAATGTTAGTATTGCTGTTTAGGTATATTTTTAAAAAGTACCAATTCACCCCTTCCTTTTGGCGCATCTCAAACTTTCAAGTGATATCAGAGAGGGTCTCAAAAAAAGTGTTTTAGAAAACCTTGATGAAAATGATCGATGGCATATTTTTATAATCATAACACTGTAGAGGGTTATTCATTAATCCGTACTCCTTTATTTGAAAACATCCCATTTGATTTTTGGATAATTTGCATGTCTACATTTCTGTAATTGATTGACTATAAAATTTTGCTTATGATATTATTCGGTTACTCACCTCCATAAAATATCATTAATGGTGACAAAATGATATTCCTTTTAATTAATAGATTAATGAGGATAGGGAAGTCACACAGTTAAATGTTAAGTGTCTTAATTATTTCTTTTGTACTTTAAAATATGATGACTATATGCGAGTTTCTGCATGCATAACTGGGAATGAGATTTGGGATAGATTGTGTATTAACTACGAGGGAACTAGTGAATTTAAACAGTCTAGGATAAACATTCTTTTACATGACTATGAACTCCTCCGCATGAAAAATAACGAGATTGTGTCTAAAATTTACACTAGGTTCACCCAAATAGTAACATTTTCCATACACTAGGTAGAGAACTATAAAATTTTAAAAAAAGTTAATAAAATTCTATGTTATCTACCTAGTTTTTATGATGCAAAAATAATTGTAAGTAATGAATCAAAAGATTGAAATATTTACTCTATTTATAATTTGCTTGGATCAGTCATTGCCTATGAGTAAGGAGTGAGTTAAAGGAAAAATGATGTAAGAGAAAAAAACAAGGAGAGAATTGTAGCACTAAAAGAAAATTATTCTAATAGTGATAGTTCTACAACAAATGAGGATGAAGAAATAGGCTTGATGACGTGCCAGTTCAAGAGTTTTCTGAAAAGAAAATAGAGGCATCATTAAAAAAACTCAAGCAAAGGTAAAAGCCACAAATCTATTAAAATTTTTTCTTATACATTTTGCTTTCAGTGTAGGAAACCAAGATCCTTCAAGCTTACTACCCCAACCTGAAGATTCATTCAAATAACGAGAAGTGCGAAGAGAAGCCAAATTATAAGAGGGGCAAACAAATGACACAAAAAGCTTTTTGGGCCGACTCTTCCTCAAAATTGTCATAAGAAGAAGAAGAGGAGGAGATAACAAACTTGTGTCTAATGGCTAATGATAATCTTGATCAATCAAATAAAGATGAGTTATGTTAACATCGTCCAGTACTAAACTATTTGATTGTATAGTACGATTAGTTAAAAATTTAAGATTTAAAAACATAAATTAATCTAGCAGCTAGGGTTTCAAATTAAAAATAAATCGTAGAGTATGATAATAATCGTATATTATGATTAGTTCACCGATAATAGACATTTAGCCACATTAGTTCGTATAATATGATTTAAAATTATATAGTACAATCTATGGAGAATAAAATAAAATTTCCCTTAACAAAACTCTCCCCCTATGTGTATACATGGTTGCTCGATTTGTATACACTTTTTCTTGCTAGACTCAAGAAAAGAAAAAATGAAAATAAAAGAAAAATACAAATTATAGACTTCACATCCTATTCTACCAAGTCTCGAGTCTTCTATTGTCTTGAGCAATATGTGGACTCCCTGAAATGTTAGTACTCATAGAAAAGAGAAATATTCAAAATATTCAATAAATAGTGATATAATTCAATCGATATTATTTGTTATCATCAAAATCTCAGGCTAGCGGTCATAGAATGCAATAATCTCTCCCTTTTTGATTTTGTTAAATAACATTATCGATAAGCAAGTTAGCATAAAATTTTTGTTTTGTTTTTGTTTTATATATTTATTCTTATTATTATTATTTAAAGTAAACATAAAAACATGAATAAAAACATAAACAAATACGCATTTCATTGGAAGTAAAATACTTGATAAACAAGAAGGTATACTAATTAAAGTAGACACCAGACTTCTCTCCCTTCTGACATTACTAAAAAGAGGAGTACCAAAAAGACATAAAAAAACATAATATAGTGACATAGTCAATAAGTAGGATACTGATCAGGTGGTGGTGGAGGTGGCTAAAAGAAGTGGTGGATGGATGCAAACTATTGATCAATTGAAGAAAAACTTTCCCCAAACAATCGCATATCCTCCTCATGTTTTTGGTATTATTCTTGGATGTGAGAGTCAAGCCAGATTTAGAGTTGATCGTGTTGTTTGACTATATTGTCATGAGGATAAGTTGGTGCAGTTCTTTATTATGGTGCATGTCTTCTTGATGGAGCAGGTTCTCCTACTAGAGCAGCCTCCTTTTCTTCATCAAAATCCTCTTCATCATGCACTTTCCCTCGATAAAATAAAATATAGAAGGAGGCATCTATATAGAAAATATGTAGATTATCGGGTTCACCAGGATAGGTTAACTAGTACTTGTGGTGAAGAATATAACCTATAAGATGGCCAAGAGCTAAATTGACTTTTCTACGGGTGCTAGGAAGCCGAATTAGGGTCATGTTCTAGATATAGTCTAGAATTAAGTCGGCTTCATCAAACTTAGTATTTGACATAATTAGGTAAGTGACAAAAGACATTATTGGGGTCATACGTATCCTATCTCTAGCTTTGGGTATGATTGAAGTTCTAAGAACATGTTGGATGAAGCGAGCATTTTGGGTTAGAGACAGGACAAGTGGTTGGTGTTGGTTCAAGGCATCATTCTTGAGAGTTATATTGACAAAACTCCAATCAAATTCATTTGTTATGAAAGAGTAGGATCAATACAAAGCCCGATGTATTAAACGTGGTCTGCTTTGGTGATTTCTATATTTTGATGGTAGATAAAAGAGGCGAGGGTCAAGCATTCTACATTATGCATTAGATATGAATGGAATTCAAAAAGGAGCTCAAAATAAAAGGGAAATGCCAGTGTGAGAAGGAACTGTAAGGTAGTGGAAGCAAAGAAGCTCTTCACCTCAAAGTTTAAGGCTTCTTGATTTAACATACGAGAGGGGGTTATCTAGCAAGCCTTAAAATTTTGGTATACTTCCTCATCCTTAGTGGAAAAAAACATATCATCATGATAATGAGAGGAAGAAGAGCTTCTTAGGATGAGTCAATTGTGTTTTCTTGAGCTTGCCATCAAGTAAGAACAAGTGAGAACAAGTGTACTGAGGAGAGGTTGAGTGAAATAAGCTTAGTTCCTATCTAATTTATTGATATTTTGACTGATCATACAGTACAATCGAGTATCATATAGTACAATCAAAAACTTATTTTGTCTAGACAAACGGTTGGGAAAAGGTGGTCAAATCATACAATATGATTGGGATTATGTAGTAATATCTGAAAGAATTGTGTTTGTCCCGAGGAGTCATCAGAATGACCTTTTAAAAAATTATTCGTATAGTACCATCGAGTGTTTGTATAGTATGAAGTTTAATTATATCATACCGATCAATTTTAATTCATCCCAATATGTTTGTACACGTGGTTTGTATAATACAAAAAAGATATATCATACAGTATGAAGTACAATTATATCATACCATAAGATTTGAATGCATAACCATGTGTATCGTACAACATGATGAGAATCGTACAGTACGATATGCATATATAAAATTTAATATGGATGGTTGGAATAACATAGAGCTATGATCTATACAGTTTTGATAGATTATACAGTATGAAAATAAGTCGTATAGTATAATGGTGACAACAAGTTTTGGAGTTCGGTGACGTGAGGGTGTGACAGTCAGGAAACACCTTAGACAAATTTTTTTGATTGATTTTATATGTTTGTAACTTTTTTTTACGCATGAATGTATATGACACCAAGTTTTATCTCAAAGTGCTAAAGGTGTCATAGGCTAGTGATTTTGTGAATTTGTTTGCCAATTGATCTCCTGTAGCTATATGTTGTAATTCTATGTCCCCGTTAGCTACATGATCACTTATGAAGTGATTTCTAATGTCTATATATTTTATGCTAGAGTGTTGAATTAGATTTTTAGAAATAAAATTGCACTCGTGTTGTCGCACATGATAAGAATGGTTCCTATGGGTAATTCAAGATTAAGAAATTATTGTTTCAACCATAGTACTTGTGCAACACAACTTCTTACTGTTATATATTATGCCTTGGTCATGCAGAGGGCAACCAAATTTTCCTTCCTACTAGACCAAAAAATATGAGATTGTCTTATGAATTGGCAGGTTCTAGAGATTCTTTTCCTATCTACCATACATCTTATAAAATTCGAATCTGAGTACCCTAATATTTCAAAGGAAGTGTTGTGCCTAGGATACCAAATTCCTAAGTTCGGGGTGCCTAGTAGATATCTAAGGATTCTCTTGATTGCAGTTAAATGAGGCTCTTTAGGATCAACTTGAAATTGGGCACAGAGGCGCACAATAAACATTATGTCTGGCCTACTAGCAGTTAAGCATATGATATATCAAATTATCCCTCTATATTTTTTCTGGTCTACTGATTTTCCATTCGATTCTTTGTCTAGTTGAATCATAGAACTCATTGGAGTGTTCATGGGCTTCGCACTATCCATTTCATATTTTCATAGAATATCCTTTATGTATTTTGTTTGGCTAAGAAATGCTTCATTTTCCTTTTGTTTTATACTGAACCTAAGAAAATATTTATGCTCTCCCATCATGCTCATTTCAAACTCATTACTAATTATTTTTGAGAATTCATCTCATAAGTTTTTTTTTTGAAGATCCAAACAAAATGTCATTCACATAAATCTAAAAAATGAGAATATTATCTTTAACCATTTATAGAAAGAGAGTGCCACACTACCCTTGATAAATCCTCTATCTAGTAAGAATGAGTTAAGTCATTCATACCAGGCTCTTTCTTTAACCTGTACATTACCTTTTTTAATTTGAATACATTGTTTATAAATTGTAAGCTTTCAAATTTGGGGGGTTACTCAACATAAATATCCTCTTTGATTATCCCATTCAGAAAAGCACTCTTACATCCATTTGATATAATTTAAAACCTTTAAAGCAAGTAAAGGCTAACAGCACCCTTATGGCTTCTAGTCTAGCTACTGGGGCAAAGGTTTCTTCAAAGTCTATCCCCTCATTTTTTTTTATATCCCTTAGCTACTAGTCTGCCCTTATTTCTTATTATAGTTCCCGAGTCATTCACCTTATTTTAAAAGACCCATTTTGTTCCCACATCACTCTATTCTTTAGCTCTCTTGACAAATTCCCAAACATCATTGCTGGTGTATTTGTTCAATTCTTCTTGCATTACTAGGATCTAGAATTCATCTCCTAAAGCTTGATCTATACTTGTGGGTTTTATCATTGAGATGAATACAGAATGACTAATCTCCTTCCTTAGTCCATATTTAGTTCTTACACCTTTTGATGGGTCTCCTAAAATTAATTCTTTAGTATGACTAGAAGAGTATCTCCATTCTCTAAGCAAGTCTTCATGAGGTTCTCCTCTTTCTCCTATGTTCATAGTTTCTAATCCATAAATTGCCTCTACTTCATCTTCTTCAAATTTAGGTTTATAGGACTTATCTAACTCATAAAACACTACATGGGTGGAATCTTCTACTACTAGGGTTCTCTTATTGAAGATCCTATAGGCCTTACCTATAGATGAATAACCTAAAAAGACACCCTCATCAGACTTGGGATCAAATTTTCCTAAGGAAAGTTTACCATAAATTAAAATAAAGCACTTGCAACCAAAGACATGTAAGTGTGAAAGAATCGATGCCTGATCCTTAAGGAGTTCATAAGTAGTTTTATTCATCTTTAACCTAATTTTCACTCTATTTAAGACATAATATGCCATGTTTATCGCTTCTGCCAAAAAGTATCTAAGAAGAGTGTACTCAGCTAATATTGCCCTAGCAGTTTCTACTAAGGTTCTATTCTTTCTTTATGCTATTCCATTTTACTGAGCTGTTTTAGGGGCAGAGAGGTTATGCTCTATTCCTATATCTTGATAGAAGGATTCAAATCTTTTATTTTGAAACTCTCCACCATGATCACTATGAATTATTTAGATTTCACATCCTAATTTTATTAAATCCAAGTGGAAAAAGTTTTGAAATTCCTTAAATAACTCATTCTTATGTGCTAGAAATCTTACCCAAGTGACTCTAGAGAAGTCATCTACAATAACAAAACCATAATTCTTCCCACATAGGCTAGTTGTGCTAATGGGTCCAAATAGGTCCATGTGAAGGATTTCTGGTGGCCTACATGTTTTCACATCCTTGATTGAATGAAATGTAGATTTTATTTATTTTTCTAGTTGGAAGGCATCACATAGATGATCCTCAATACAATCAAGATCTAATATATAAATATTGTTTATTCTTTTTTCTTCTAATACAAGTTTGTCATTTAAACTAATCAGGCATTTGTCGAAAAGAAATTTTATGTCAAAACCTTTATCACATAATTGACTAATGCTTAATAAATTATGCTTTAAATCATAAAATAATATAACTTTCTCAATTAAAAAATTCTTAGCATTTCCAACAATACTTATGCCCACCACTTTCTTGGTGGTGTTATGTCCCAACGTAACTTTTCCTTCGATCCTGATCTCTAGTGTAATGAATATCTTCATGTCTTCAATCATATGTCTCGAACAGCCACTATCCAGGTACCACATGATCTCACTAGATCTTTTATGAGAGTACCCCTACAAAGTTAGTCAAGTGTTAGATTTGGGAACCCAAGTGAGTTTGGGTTCCTCCTTATACTTGTATAAATGAGATGTATGTATTTTATACTGTGATGAATGCAATATAGGTCTCCACACTAGGTGTGTCCTATAGTGAATCATGCAAGTGTGTGCTATGTGACCTACCATGCCACAAGAAAAGCACCTAACACTATGAAATGGTTTCACTAACCGATATGGGTGGTGATGCCTCTTCCTAAAGTTGTGTGAAGCATGCAATGCCGGGGGTTTACATGGTTGGGCTAATATGGATGATGTCTTATCTTTTTCAATTGCTATGATTTTTTCTTTCAATGCTTTATTTTCATATTCATATGCCGCCACTTCAACTTTTAGCCTATATTCATTGTGATCTATCTCCTAGGCAAGTTTCTCCAGTTTGTCAAACTCCTTTTCTAATTTAATATGTGATGTTTTCAAGGTTTCATGTGTATCGGTTAATTTAATATGCTTCTTATTTAATGCATCAAACTCATAAAGCAAGGACATGTGATCTCTATCTAAATAATATTTTCTTTAACTAAGTTAGCATGCTTAGTTTGTAAAGTACTAAACTCAATATTAGGACTAGTATGTATTTTATTTAACTTTCTATATGAGTCATGGATTTTTTTATAAATAACTAACAAATCCTCATATGAAAGATGACATACCTCATCTTGATTTGATTGATTAAGACTATCAATAGCTATTGTTGAAACTTATCAATTATGAATTAGACTGTTAGACCTAAGCTTATGTCCCAATGGCTAACAAAGAGGGAGGGTGAATTAATAATTTAAAATTTAAATTTTCTTCTCTTAATTTAAAATTCAACAGTTTAAATTTTTTTTTCAACCATAGATAATAACAAGTTAGTAAACATAAAAGCAACAGAAAATAAAAGACACAAGATTTATAGTGGTTTGGTCAAACACGACCTACATCCACTCCCTTAAGTCTCCCACTTTAGGTATTGCACTATTACCACTAGTGTCTCCTCTTTTGCTCCCATAGCAAGGCAGAAAAACCTTCACAAAAACTCTCTTCCACCCCTACCAGGTGCGGCAGAGAACCGTCATCTTTTTACACCCTCCAAGTGTAGGTAGAGTACCTTCATCCTTTTACACCCTATAACTGTAGGTAGAGAACCTTTCGCTATTCACATTATCCAAGTATAGGTAGAGAACCTTCCGCTATTCACACTCCTCTAGTGTCGGTAGAGAATCGTATCTTCTTGAAAGATCTTCTCATAAGAAATCTTGAAAGACAAGAGAAAAGAGTGAAGTAATCACAAATTACATATATAGATCCTTATCTTTGAGTAACTAAGAAAATCCTTCATGCTTTAATAATAAGAAATCTCCTTCTAACACACACACTCTCTCTCTCTTTCAAAATCCATTCAATATACATCTAGACCAAGTGACAAAAAGATTGCATTACAGTCTTAAGTTGACCTTTAATAGAAAAGGCATTTAAAACTATCCAAAAATTACAATTTTCAATTTTTGACCGTCCATGATCATCCCGTACGATCAAATTTCGTACGTACGAACAGCATAAAAACTGTTTCATATGAACTCAATATAAATTGGTACGAACTACCTTCATACCTTATCATCATCCCGTACAAATATGGTTCATCCTGTATGAGCATTTATTCTCAAGGTTTGTTGGTATGAAAATGCATGACGAACAGAATAGAGGTCATCATTCTAGGAAGAATTGGATAAATCATCTGGACAAATCATTCAAATGACAAATCAAGAGGACATCTTCCTGTGATGAATGGGATAAATTATCTAGACGAATAGTTCAAATAACAAATCCAGAGGAGATCATCCTTGGATGAATGGGTTAAATTGTTTGGACGAATAGTTTAAATAACAAATCCATAGGAGTTTGCCCTAGGATGAATGGGTTAAATCGCCTGGATGAATAGTTTAAATAAAAAATCTAAAGGAGATTATCCTGGAATGAATGGGTTAAATCATCTAGAGGAATAATTCAAAATGAAAAATCTAGAGGAGATCTTCCTGGGACGATTGGGTTAAATTGTCTAGATGAATAGTTTAAAATGACAAATCCAGAGGAGATCATCCTAGGATGAATGGATTAAATCGTCTGGACGAATAGTTCAAAATGAAAATTCCAGAGGAGGTCATCCTGGGATGAATGGGTTAAATTGACTGGACGAATAGGGCTTGGAAAAAGTTTTACCCACTATGTTCGTTCCATTGCTCGTTTGGGAGTGTAACTCATCAGTTCGTCCCATACGAACATCGTTCGTATTGTACGATCAATTTTAAAAATTAAGAATTTTAAAGCTCTCCCCCAGTGTGTGTGCTGACTTACTCAATTATAATCACACTCTCTCAGACTTAAATAAAATAAAAAAATATCGACTCCAAATTTACAAAACATTCTAAGCAGATCTTGATTTGAAGTCTTCAACAATCTGGAGTATGATTTTTCTTAAATTTTAGTACACACAAGAGAAAAAACAAATATTCTAAAAAGTGTTAGGAGAAATAATAATCAAAACAGTAATATTTGGAATCATAAAAAATATACAAGTTACAAGAATGTAAAACATGCAAAGCTATGCAGCAACTCTCTCAACAATCTCTCCCTTTTTATTGATGGCAAAAAAATTATTATTTGTGTACGTTTGAAAGTCCTATGTTTCTTCTAAACTCCCCTTGAATGAATAAGCATGTGAGAATAAGGAACACTAATTATAAACGAATCACATTTTAAATTTTTAATGTTCTTTATAAACAAAAACAAAGTTTTCATACACAAAAATAATCACACAAAAATTGACACTGAAATGCCAAAAACAAATAAAATAATAATAATAATAATAATAATAATAATAATAATAATAATAATAATAATAATATGAACAAAACATATAAAGAAACGAAGGAGACATGAACAACACAACAATCAAATGTCAAACACGAAAGAGACATGAACAATACAACAATCAAATGTCAAACACGAAAGAGATACGAACAACATAATCAAATGTCAAATAATATTTCTCGCTCTTTTTGACAACAGCAAAAAGAGAAGAAGAAACAAAAAAACACAGAAATGTAAGAAGTCATATGAGAAGCCTTTGATGATTTATCCCTAAAGAGTTTGCAATAAAAAAGATAAATGTCATTAGAGAAAAAGAAGATTTTAAATGATTTAAGTATAGATATAGCATAGATAAGAAAAAAATATCAAAGTCATGAATTAGTTTAGATAATTAGATAAAAAAAATTATTTCAAAGTAGATGAAATGAAAATTTGTATTTCAAATTTCAATAGAAAATAAAATTGAATAGAAATTCATTTGAATTTAAATATTAAAAGATAATGGAAAGAACATATGCTTGTGGTGCTTTACGCATCTTTTCAATATTTGTGGCACACTTTGTGCATCTTTTTATTTTTGGGCTAATTTTGTGCCTATTTTTTAATTTATAAACCATTGCACATTCTTTTAATTTTTATATATTTGTACATTTATAAAATTTTTAATTGATCTTTCAAAAATCGATAATATAAAATTTCAAATTTCTCTAGGTACAAAGATATTTATATTAAAAAGAGAAATAAAATTAAGAAAATATCAAAATTGTAATAATAATACTAAATATATGTTAGAATAACAAGAGACATGAGTTTGATAGCCTCAACTTGATCGAACTATAACTCAACTTAAATTTTTAAAAAAATTAAATTTTTTAATGAATTCAATTTTGTGTTGCTTTTGAAAATATAACACATCAATTTCTCAGGATAATCATATAGGCTAACAAACATTTTTGAAAGAGATAAAACATAATTAAGACAAGATACGATATGTTTTATTGATATCAAGTTAAAATGATAATACATTGAGCACGATTTATATCAATACAAAAACATCTTTAAAATATAAAAATATAAAAACTAACAACATCACATCATATCACATCATAACTGGTAGACAGAATCACAAAAGAAGTACAGTCATCACTCAAAGGGACCCTGATCTGGAGGAGGTGGTGGGTTGAACAAATTAAAATAGCTACTCATCATAGCTATGTTCTGATTGATCGAGTCAACTTGATCTCTAACCCAACCCATATCCTGCTGATATTGATAGTCCTGCTATTTAAGATGAGTTTCAATTTGATTAAAATGTTGATCAAAGTGGCTCTCAAGATGATCAAAGTGTTGGACCATCTCCTGAAAATTTTGTCTACCAGCAGGTGCAGGTGGAGGTCTTCTCTTTTTCTCCTCAGAGTCAGTACTTTCTAAATGAGCATCTTTATTAAAAATAGCTAAGAATGATCCATTATTATAGTAGACAGGCTCTTCAAGATTTTGAACAGGGTGAACTAAATCATACTTCTTTTCCAGAATGTAGGTCACAAGATGTCCTAAGGCTATAATCTTCTTTCTTTTATGGGAGACATGGCCAATCTCATAAAGTCTATATATGTAGTCAATGATCAGTTGGGCTTCGTCTATTCATTGGTTAGTCATAATCATATATGTTACGGTGGAAAGAAGAGGAGTAATATTTACTCGATCACCATCTTTAGGAATAATGGAAGTATGAAGAACATGCTGGATGATTCAGGCATTTCAATTAAGAGTGGACACCTTAGGCATATGATTTACCTCTCTAATCCCTCTAATAACTTGATTTATAACAGTCCAATTGATGTTAGATGAACAGGTCAAAGTATGGGCTCTAATACCCTGAGTTCTTAAGTTTAAAAATATAACCCAAATCTTCCTTTGTTATCTCTACCCTCTTTTTAAAAACATAGGATCTATATACACTCTGATTATTATTAAAAGTCATGTTTGCAAAGAAGTTGTGGAATGTTTCCTTATTGTAGGGGTGGATTAGGGTGAGAATAAGAGCAAACTGGGTAGAAACAAAGAGGTGCATTACTTTAAATGTAAGTTACTCTTGGAGAAGAACTCTAGGAGTGATTTTAGCAGATATGGACCTAGGAAAAGACTCTTCGTTTTCTTTAGACAGGAAATTTTCTTCAGGAATTCTATAGGAAGGTCCCCTAGTCAGTTCCTTAGCCACTCTAGTCAATTTGCTTGAGCTTGCCATTTGACAGATTTGGAAAGATGAGAGGATTTGAAAGGTTTTGAAGCATATGAAAATAGAGTTCTAAACCTTTATATTTAAAGAAAAACCAAACTTTTGTATGTATGAAAATAATTTTATTCTGTACTATCTAGGGTTTTACGTATGAAATAAAATTTTGTATGTATGAATGAATGTTTCCAAATTGAAATGACTTTTTGTAAACATGCAAGTTATGAGGTGTCATTTCCTACAGACTTTTGACCAAATGATCCTACAGACTTTTGACCAAATGATCGAACTGAAGGTTCATACATACGATCAGAAATAAAGAAACTATTCCAGCCTTATAACCATCTATAGGCATACATACAAATGAATACATGTTGTCTAGATGATCTGGGGATCATACAGATGAATGGTAATTAAAACTGAAAAATTGCATGTAGACTATTCAACACAACGATTGATACACTACATGATTCATCCAGTATGAAAATATTTTCATACAGAAGAATGTCACACTTAGAAACTTTCATATGATTGCTCTAAAACATGAAATTTTAATGTGAAATTTTTTTTTGAAAAACACACCAAATAAATAGAAAAAAACAACAAAAAACAAATATGCACAAAAATTGAAAAAACACATAAGGAAAATCACAAAACCAAAAAGCACACTTATGAAAACACATATCAATGGTGCAAAAACCTTTATTTAATCGTTCAAATCAATCACACCAGGCCTTATTCTTAATATACTGAAAGTATCAAAGGCTAGTGGTTTTATAAAAATATTTTCAAGTTGATTTTTAGTTAAAACATGATTGAGTTCAATTTCACCTTTGGATACATGATCCCTTATGTAATGATGCATGTTGTCTATATGTTTCATTCTTGAATGTTGAATAAAATTTTTAGAAATATAAATAGCACTAGTGTTATCACAATAAATGGGAATAGTGCCTATTGTTAATTCTAAATCAATCAACTGTTGTTTCAACCAAAGTACTTGTGCCACATAACTTCCTAAGGAAACATATTCAGCTTCAGTAGTAGATATGACTACAAAATTTTATTTTCTATTGGAACAAGGGACTAAAGATTTTCTAATAGATTGAAATATTCTATAAGTACTCTCTCTATCAACCCTACAACCTGCAAAGTCTGAATCTGAATATTCAATTATTTCGAATGAAGAGCTAAACTTAGGATATCAAATTTTTAAGTTCTGAGTTCTCAAGAGATACCTCAAAATCCTTTTCACTGCTGTCAAATGTGATTCTTTTGGTTCTGATTGGAATCTAGCACATAGACAAATACTAAACATAATATCGAGTCGGCTAGCTGCCAAGTAAAGTAAAGATCCAATTATTCCCCAAAATTTCTTTTGATCAACAAATTTTCCCTTAGGGTCCTTATCCAACTGAACTGAGGAACATATAGGTGTACTAATAGGTTTAGTATTGTCCATTTCTTACTTTTTGATGATGTCCTTAACATACTTCGACAGACTAAAAAATATACCCTCCTCAATTTGCTTAATGTTAAATCCTAGAAAGTATCTCAAATCTCCCATTAGACTCATTTCAAATTCACTACTCATTATTTTAGAAAATCATCACAAATATTTTTATTTATAGATTCAAAGATGATATCATCAACATAAATTTATACAATGAGTATATCTTCTCCCAATTTCTTCAAAAAGATAGTTGTGTCAACACTTCCTTTTAAATGATCTCTCAAGTAACAAGGTGCTTAATCTCTCAAACCAAGCCCTAGGTGCCTGTTTCAATCTATATAAAGCAATTTTCAATTTGAAAATATGATTTGGGTGTTTAAAATTTTCAAATCCTAGTGGTTGTTCCACATAAACATTCTCTTTAATCACCCCATTAAAAAAATCACTTTTAACATCCATTTGATACATTTTAAATCCTTTAAAATAGGAAAAGGCTAAAAAAACTCTAATTGCTTTAAGTCTAGCTATAGAGGCAAAAGTCTCCTCAAAATCAATTTCTTTAATTTGATTATACTCTTTATCCACCAATCTAGCGTTATTTTTAATGACTACTCCTAAGCCATTCATTTTATTCTTGAATACCCACTTAGTTCCAACTTCACTTTGATCCTTTGGCCTTGCAATTAATTCCCAAACTTCATTTCTTAAAAATTGATTTAATTCTTCTTGCATAGCCAATATCCAAAAATTATCCAAAAATGCTTGATCAATATTTGGGGGTTATATTAATGAAATAAAGGCTGAATGGTTTATGTTTTTCTTCAGTCTACGCCTAGTCCTAACACCCTCACTAGGTTCACTTATAAATAATTCTTTTGGGTGGTTTTTTGAAAGTCTCAATTCTTTAAGCAACAGGTTTTCTATCTCCAAAATTTTATCTAAATTTATTTTCTCAATCTTTTGGGAGTGAATCTCTATCTCATCCTCTTTAACAATCGGCTCTTCCAAAATTCTAGATTCATCAAATACAACATGTGTGATCTCCTTAATTACCAAAGTGCTTTTATTGAATACTCTAAAAGATTTTCTAACACTTGAGTATCCTAGAAAAGTTCCTTCATCTGATTTTGGATCAAATTTGTCTAAGGTATATTTTCCATTTATATGTATGAACACTTTAAATCCAAAAACATGCAAATGTGATAAATTAGGTGTTCTCCCCTTCAGTAACTCATAGATTATTTTATTCAAGTTTGATCTAACATTCACCCTATTCAGAACATAACATGTCGTGCTAACCACCTCAGTCCAAAAATATTTAGGAAGTGAATATTTTGCCAATATGGCTCGAGTCGCTTTCTATTAATGTTATATTTTTCCTTTCGACTACTCCATTCTGCTGAGGGATTTTAGGTGAAGAAATATTGTGATCAATCCCTTTCTCCTTTCAAAAATTGTCAAAATTTTCATTTTCAAATTCTCCTCCATGATCACTTTGAATTGTTAAGATCTCACATCCTAGTTTCCTTTGAATCCAAATCAAAAAATTTCTAAACTTCTCAAATGATTCACTCTTATGATGTAGAAATCTAACCTATGTGAATCTAGAGAATCATCTACAATCACAAATCCGTATACCTTCCCTCCTAGACTTATAGTTACAACTTGTCCAAAAAGATCCATATACAAAATTTCTAATAGTTTACTAGTTCTAAGATCCTTATTACAGAAAAGAGGACTTCGCCTATTTTCCAAATTGACATGCATCACAAAGGAGATCCTTAGTAAAGTCTAGTTTTGGTATACCTCTCACTAAGTTCTTTTGGGTAATCCTCCTAAGATTTTTCATGGTAGAGTGACAAAGTCTCCTATGCCATAGCCATGATTAATCAGAAATAGTTTTTAAGTAAAAAGCAATAGGAGTTTTGATACAATTCAAATCTATCATATACACATTGTTTACCCATATACCATACAAAATATCATTACCATTCAGTCTTAATATGCAGCTAATAGGAAAAAATTTAACACAATATCCTTTATCACATAGCTGACTAATATTCAAAAGATTTTGTTTTAAGCCTTCTACCAACAAAACATTTTCTATAAAAAAAAAATTCAAGCTCCAAATCATACCTGATCATACCACCTTCCTTGTGGTTTTATCTCCAAGTGTAACCCTACCTCCACTCCTAGATTCCAGCGATAGGAATTATGTAGTATCTCCAATCATATGCTTTGAGCAACCGCTGTCCTGGTAATATATGCTCTCACGAGGCCTTGTGTGAGAGCGATCCTATAAAATCATAAAACGTTAAACCTGGGAACCCAAATAAGTTTGGGTTCACCTCTTGATAACTTATAAATAGATGCATATATGATATGTATAGATTTATGCATCTTAGGTTTACACACCAAATAAGTTTTTCTATCTAATATACAGGTGTGTGCTATATGTCTAAATAGTCCACAATTATAGCATTTGACTCCAGGAAATGAATTTCTTAATCTTCTATAATTATTCTGTCTATTTATGGATTATATAAATTTTAGATACAACATAGGATTAGTGAAATCTTCAAGTCTTGGGGGTATCCTATTATCCTCGAGAGCTTTTATCTTTAATTTGAAAAAAATATTCATATCTTCCAATATACAATTTGTATATTTCATCCGATTTTTTTTGCTCTCTAATTCATCCTTAAAATCTTTAAATATTTTTTCCAGTTCTACATTGGATGATTTTAAATTTTTATGGTTCTTATTCAAATTGTCAAACTTATTAAGTAGTTTCATGTGGTTGTTATCAATTAATGCATGATCTTTCCTATAGATCTCTTATTCTCTTTGCAGTACTTGTAATTCTAAGTTCAGACTAGCATGCATTTTTTTAACTTCTTATATGCATCATGTATGCGTTCAGAGACTTCTAAATGTTCATTGTAAGTCAAGTCACATACCTCTTCTTGATTTGAATGTTTAAGGTTATATTCCATCAAGCATAGATTGGTGACTTCCTATTCCTGTTCAATCTCTGATGAGTCTAAAGCTGAGTCCTCCCATAAAGCTCTTTGGAATTTCTTCTTGCCCTTCTTCACAATTGGTTTCTACTCTACCTTCTTCTTGCTATAAGTGGCTTTGAGTTTTGGGAAGTCTGAGTTAATGTGTCCAGGTTTCCTACACTCATAGCAAATAACATCATTTGAAACCTTAATATTCCTATTTAACTTACATCGATTCCATTGCTGACGTCTCTTTTACTTCCTCTTCAGAAAGCTTCTGAACTGTCTAGTCATCAGTGCGATGTTATCTTTATCCTTAATTTGTGATAGATGACTCTCTGACTCCTCCACTTTCAGTGCTATGTTCTTCTCCCTTTATGATTCACCTGCATTAATCTTTTTTTTTACTCACTCCTTGCTCATAAGCAATTAGTGATCCAAGAAGATTGTCAATAGAGTAAACATTTAAATCTTTAAATTCTGATATAGCAGTAATCTTTACATTATAAGTAGTAGGTAAACATCAAAGAATCTTATTTACCAATTTAGCATTAGTTAATTCTCTACCTAGTGCATGTAAAGAAGTGACTATCCAAGTGAATCTTGTGTACATGTCAGAAATGGATTTATTTGGTTTCATGTGAAATAATTTATAGTTATGCAACAAGATGTTTAATCTAGACTATTTAACTTCATTAGTCCCTTCATAAGTTATATAAAGTCTATCCCATATGTCCTTTCCACTCTTGCATGTGGAAACCCATATGTAGTCTTTTGACTTAAGTGAACAAAAGAAACTATTTAAACATTTAGCATTAAGTTGTGGTAAGTCACATTCTTCTATAGTCAAATATACAAAGGGTTTTTCTACTCTAATTCCATCAACTAGTATAGGTTGTTTTGTATACCCTTCTTGTACAAAGATCCACATACGATCATCAAGTGATTGCAAAATTGTAGATGTGCATGTTTTCCAAAAATCAAAAGGGATATTATCAAACAATTGAGGTCTAGTGATCGAATATCCTTCAGGGGTGTTTCGGTTTCAGAATGTAGCCATGGTCATTAATCAAAAAGTAGTCCAAACTTATGGTTTTGAAACTAAGCTCTAATACCACTTGTTGAAACTTGTAAATTATGAATTAGGCTGTTAGACCTAAGCTTATGTCCTAATGGCTAACCAAGAGGAGGGGTGAATTGGTAATTTAAAAATTTAAATTTTCTTCTCTTAATTTAAAATTCAACAGTTTAAAAAAAAAATTTCAACCACAAATAATAACAAGACAGTAAAAATAAAAAGTAGTGAAAAATAAAAGATACAAGATTTATAGTTGTTAGGTCAAACATGACCTATATCCACTCTCTAATGTCTCCCACTTCATGTATTGTACTATTACCACCAATGTCTCTCCTTTTGCCCTCGTAGCAAGGCAGAGATGCCTTCACAAAAACTCTCTTCCACCACTATTAGGTGTGACAAAGAACCATCGTCCTTTTACACCCTCCAACTGTAGGTAGAGTACCTTCATCCTTTTACACCCTCCAAGTGTAGGCAAAGAACCTTTCCCTGTTCATACTCTCCAAGTGTAGGCAAAGAACTTTCTTTTATTCAGAACCGGGTCTTCTTGAAATATCTTCTCATAAAAAATCTAGAAAGACAAGAGAAAAGGGTGAAGTATTCACAAATTACATATAGAGATCTTTGCCTTTGAGTAACCAAGTGAATCCTTCGTGCTCTAATAGTAAGAAATCTCCTTCGAACACTCTCTTTCATAATCCCTTCAGTACCAGGTGACAAAAAGATTGCATGACAGTCTTAAGTGGACCTTTATAGAAAAGACATGAAAAATAGTCCAAAAATTTCAATTTTCAATTTTTGACCGTCCACGATCATCTCGTACGATCAAATTTCATACGTATGAATAATATAAAAACTGTTATGTATGAACTCAATGTAAATTTGTATGAATTACCTTCGTACCTGATTATCGTCCGATACAAACATGGTTCGTCCGACATGAATAGTTGTTCCCAAGGTTTGTTGATACGAAAATGCAAGACGAATATAATAGAGGACATCATCCTGGGATGAATTGGATAAATCATCTGGATGAATCATTTAAATGATAAATAAAAGGAGATCATCTTGGGATGAATGGGATAAATAGTCTAGACGAATAGTTCAAATAACAAATCCAGAGGAGATTATTCTAGGATAACAACAACAACATCAAGCCTTTATCCCATTATACATGGGGTCGACTACATGAATCCTTTTTCTCCATTGTGTCCTATTAAAGGTCAAATTCTAATTTAAATCTAATAAAGAAAGGTCATTCCTAATATTTTCTAACCAAGTCTTTTTAGCTCTGCCTCTACCTTTCTTAATATAAGTCAAATCTAATGCCTCTACTCTCTTGACTGGGTCATTGGAAGGCTTCCATTTTATCTGACCAAACCATGTAAGGAGACTCTCTCTAATCTTATCTTCTACTAGAGCTACTCCAACATTTTCACATATATGCTCATTTCATATCCTATCTCTAAGGGTAAAGCCACTCATCCACCTAAGCATCCTCATCTCTGCCACACTTAACTTAGTATTATTCTTCTCTTTTAATGGCCAACATTTAGCACCATAAAGCATCTAGATAAATAGTTCAAATAACAAATCCATAGGAGATCATCTTGGGATGAATGGGTTAAATAATCTGGATGAATAGCTCAAATAATAAATCCAAAGTAGATCATCCTGGGATAAATGGGTTAAATCATCTGGACGAATAGTTCAAAATGTCAGATCTAGAGAAGATCTTCCTGGGATGAATGGGTTAAATCATCTAGACGAATAGTTCAAATTAACAAATCTAGAGGTGATCGTCCTGGGTTGAATGGGTTAAATTATCTGGATAAATAGTTTAAAATGAAAAATCTAGAGGAGATCATCCTGGGATGAATGGGTTAAATCGTCTGGACGAATAGGACTTAGAAAAATTTTTGCCCACTCTTTTTGTTCCATTGCTCATTTTGGGAGTGTAACTGATCAGATCGGCCTGTACAAATATGGTTCGTACTGTACGATCAGTTTTAAAAATTATGAATTTTAAAGTTTTCCCCCGATGTATGTGTGCTAAGTTACTTAATTACAATCACACTCTCTCAGACTCAAATAAATTGAAAAAATATAGACTCCAATTTTACAAAACATTTTTAGCAGATCTTGATTTGAAGTCTTTAATAATCTAGAGTATGATTTTCTTGAAATGTTAGTACACACTAGAGAGAAAACAAATCTTCCACAAGTGTTAGGAGAGAACAAGAATCAAAATAATAATATTTGGAATCATAAAAAACTTACGAGTTGGAAGAATGTAAAACATGCAAAGCTAAGTAGCAACTCTTTCAACAGCTATTAGATACAAATTTATTACCTCCTCCTCTATTTCATCTTCTAACAATTCTGAGATAGAGTCAGCCCCAAATGCCTTTTATGTCTTCATCTTCCCTTTTGTTATATTTCACTTTCTCCTCGCTTTTTGCCTTAGTTGGCTAGCTCTTTATATTGGGGTTATTAGCTCGGAGGTGACCTGGTTTTGTGTACTCAAAACAAATTGTGTCAGATGAAACTTTAGTAGTTCTAGAGCTTTTACCTTTATTCTAAATATTTTGATGATGCCTTTATTTTCTTTTAAGAAAATTCTTGAATTGTAAGGTCATCAAGGCTATATCATCATATTCCTCCACTGGAGAACTTTCACTATGTGAGTGGTTTGCTTTCAATGCCATCGTTCGCTCCTTCTTCTTTTATCCTGCATTATTATGCCTTTGACTCACTCCTTGCTCGTACGCAATAAGTGACCCAAGTAAATTTTCAATAGAATAAACATTTAAATCTTTTGAATCAGTAATTGTAGTAATTTTAGCATTATAGGAACTCAGTAAGCATCTAAGAATCTTATTAACTTTTTCAGAACTAGAATTTTCTCTACCTAATACATGCAAGGAAGTAATTATTTGGGTGAATCTAGTGTACATGTCAGATATAGTTTTGTTAGGTTTCATATAGAAAAATTCATAATCATGCAATAGAATGTTTAATCTTGACTGTTTAACCTCACTAGTTCCTTCATACGTGATACACAGTCTATCCAAGATCTCCTTGCTAGTAGCATAGGAAGAAACTCTCATGTAGTCCTCATATTTTAATGCACAAAAGAAATAATTTAAGCACTTTGCGTTTAATTATGCTAGATCCCTAACTTCATTGCTCCATTCACTAAAAGGTACTTGAGTTTTCATGCCATTCATAAGTTTAAATGGTGTAATGTAACCTTCATGAACCAACATCCACATATGGTAGTCTATATACTGCAAAAATATAGACATTCTAATTTTCCAGAAATCAAAAAGAATATTATCAAATAGGGGTGGATGAGTTAAAGAATAATCCTTCGTAGTATTATGATTACCAAAATGAGACATAATTGATTTTTTAAGATATGTTAAACTCTATTTTTAAAACACTGCTCTAATACCAATTAAAAGTACGAGATGTGTCAAGAGGGGGGGGGGAGGTTAATTGGAAATTTTTGTAATAAAATAACAATTCTAAATAGGAGTTCTATTTTTTAAATTTTAAACAAGAAAATTAAATTGATGCGGAAATGAATGCTTAAAACACGATTGCAATAATATGTGGTGAACTTTTAACATACACAATAAAGAACTAGTAGGATTTTCACCAAGCAATTATAATGAATATAAATGCAAAAATAATTAAACTGCAGTAAAAGGAAAAATCACCTCTGAAGATTTATAGTGGTTCGGTCACTTGACCTACATCCGCTCCCTAGAGTCCACTCTAGGAATTTCACTACTCAAAAGTAATTCTCCTTTTGCCCCCACAACAAGGTAGAGAAGCCTTTATAAAACCTCACTTTTACCTTTCTAGCATGACGGAGCACCAAATGCTATGTCACCCTCCAAATGATGGCAGTGAACTTTCTCATTGTTCTCCCTCCTAGAGAAGGCAGAGTACCTTAGAGGACACAGATCTTGAAGGATCTCCCCTTTAGAAAGATTCCCACAAGATCTTCTCAAGCTATAGGAGGAGAAATGTGCAACAAGATAGGAGAAAACGTGTGATCTCCCTCACACTCCTTCAAACTCACATTCTCCTTCCTCTCACGAAATCCAAAATCATCTTAAGTAGCTCTCTATCAATAAATCCCCTTCTTATCATGTTCCTATCTCCTTATTCTCTCAAAAGATAGAAGTTTAAATATTTAAATTAGGCTCCAAGAAACCCTAAATTTTTAATTTAGCCATTTGTGTTTGTACAGTATGATCAAAGATCGTACAGTATGATCAGTTCAAAATAGCCTTCGTCCTGGTACGAAGGAGTATGAACATGCAATTTTTTGAACAATATCATACAGTACGATATAACATTATCCAATATGATATGTTACATTCCTTATATTCATACAGGATGAATGCTGGGATGACCAAAATTTGTCACTGTAAGTTAGCTTGTACAATCCACTTCATACAATACAATATTTTAAAAGCTTCAAGTTGTCTGGTATGATGTTTACATCATCCAATACGATTAGTTCAAAAATCAAGGGATTATCTAGTATGATGTTTGGGATAATCAAAAATAGCCTCAGTATATAGTATGGTATGAACCATATCGTACTGTACGATTACCAATCAATAATTAATCCTTGATTTAATTGACTAATCACGGGGGTTAATTTAAGTAAGTATTAAAAAATTTGTACTGTATGATAGGATCGAACAGTATAATCAGTTAAAAATTTACAAATTAAGAACTTACTTAAATAAATATGGCTGCAAGGGTTTTTAATTAAAAACACATAATGATCCTAAAGTATGATTTGTTCATAGTTAGCCATTGAGCCAGAGCAGGTCATAGAATATGATTTAAATTTATACAGTACGATTTATAAAAAAAAAATTCTTATTTTTAAAATCCTCTCCCCCTGTGTGTGTGTGCATGGTTGCTCAGTTTTGCATATACTTTATGGCAAGACTCAAGAAAAGAAAAAGGATAATAAAAAAAGAAAATTACAGAGTTCCAGACTCAGTATCCTACTCTACCCAATCTTGAGTCTTCTTGTTGTCTTGAGTAATTTATGATCTCCCTGAAATGTTAGTACTCACAGACTAGAGAAAACATAAAAAATATTTAATTTATAATAAAATAATTTAATTGACATTATTTATCATCATTAAAATCTCAACTAGGGGTCATGGACTGCAACAACATTGTCATTCAAAAGTTAGATTCGATAAACCATGTGAGTTTAGGTTCCACTATATGCTTGAATAAATGAGATGAATGCATGTTATGTTGCAATGAATGCATTTTAGGCCTCCACACTAGATGTATCATATGGTGGATTATGCAAGTAAGGGCTATGTGACCTAATAAGCCACAAGAGTAACACCTAACCCAAAGAAATAAATTTATTAACCTATGTGGGTCATGGTGGCTTCTCCTAAGTATGTGAGATGTATGTTATGTTTAGGGCTTATGAAATCATTCAAAGGTAGGTTGTGGTTTATTATTCTCAAGTGTAGTTAGTTTTTCTTTTAATTTTTTTTTTACACTTTCAAGAATTGACAATTCAATTTTTAATGCACGCTCCCTACCATCTAGTTCAATTGTGCGTGCATCTAATATCATGTATGCTTTCTCTAGTTCAATATGTGATGTTTTAAAAGAATCATGTACATTAGAAAGGTTAATATGATTCTTATTGAATACATCATATTATCTAACAAAGCCATATGATTGTTGGCTAAACTAAAGTGCTCGGTAATTAAGCTAAAATTTTCCTTTTGTAAAATTAAGAGTTTAGTATTGAGAAAAACATATAGATTTTTCAGCTTCCTATATGAATCATGAATATTTTTATAAATAATGAGTAATTCATCATTGAAAAGTTGACTATCCACATCTTGATCAGATTGATCAAGATTATCAATAGTTATAAGACACAGGTTTTTAACCTCCTCATTTGCTTTTGCTTCTGATGATTTTGAAGTGCATCTTTTATTTGCCCCTTTTGAACTTTGGCTTCCTTTTACCATTTTCCTTGATCGGTTGAGTCTTCAAGTTGGGACATTCAGCTCAGTGGTGGCTTATTTTCCAATCTTCGAGTAACTTTTGTTACAAGGAGCTTTAAATTTTTTGTTGATTTTCCTTTTCTCCAATTGTGTTGTTGATGTCTCTATTTTCTTTTCAAAGAATTCTTGAACTAGATAAATAGTGCAAGACTTTCACTATCCAATTTTTTTTCTTTTAGTTCTACATTTCTCTCCTTCTTCTTCTCCTCATCATCATTTTTCCTTTAACTCGCTCCTTGCTCGTAGGTAATGAGTGACCAAAGAAAATTATTAATGTAATAAACATTCAAGTCATTAGATTTGGTAACTGTAGTTATCTTGGAATCATGAGAACTAGATAAACAGTGTAGAATTCTATTATCTTATTCATAGTTTAATATTTCTCTACCTAGTGCATGTAACGATGTCACTTTCCATGTGAACCTAGTGAACATTTTTTATACGGTCTAGTTAGATTTCTTGCAAAAGAGTTCATAGTCATGAAGTAGAATATTTAGCTAAGATTATTTAACTTTACCAGTTCCCTCAAAAGTGATACATAATATATGCCAAATCTTCTTCCTCTTAGTGCATTCAGAAACTCACATATAATCTTCATTTTTTAAAGCAAAAAAAAAAAAATAATTCAAATATTTACCATTTACTTGTGAGAGTTCCCTATCCTCATTGATCTATTCATTAAGAAGAATATCAATTTTGACACTATTACTTACATGTCATCTATGTGAATATCCAATTTGAATCATATATCAAAATTTACAGTCAATGGATTGAAGAAAAGTAGACATGCATATTTTTTAGAAATTAAAAAGAATATTTTCAAATAAAGGTGGAAGAGTTATGGAATAACCCTCTGCAGTTTTACGATTACAAAACTGAGCAATTGATCATTTTTCAAAAGTTTTCTAAAATCTTATTTTTGAAACCTGCTCTGATACCACTTAAAAGTTTATGAAGGTTATTAAATCTTAAGGAACTAGCCTGAGGCTCACCAAGAGGGGTGAGGGCTAAAAAGTATGTATGAGCTGTTATACCTATACAATTGTCCCAAGGCTAACCAAGAGGGGGGGGGGGTGGTGAATTTATAATTAAAAAATACCCTCTTGAATTTTAATATAAAACCATTTAATAATTTTAACAATTTAATTTTTCTTTTGCAAATAAGCTTTCCAACAATAACTATAAAATGCTAAAAATAAAATGTGAAAATAAAAGAAGTTCATAGAAAATTTGTAGTGGTTCGGTCTAATAAGACCTACGTCCACTCCATGAACACTCCCTCTTCAGGTATTGCACTATTATAAAAGTGAATCTCCTTTTTCTCCCACAGCAAGATGGAGAAGCCTTTACAAATTTATTGTCTTCCACTAATCTCTGGTGCGGTAGATTACCATCATCCTTTTACACCCTCCATGTGTCGGCAGAGTACCATCATCCTTCCATACCCTTAAAGTTTCGAAAGAATACCATCATCCTTTTACACCCTCCAAGTGTCCGTAGAGTACATAATCTTCTTCAAATATCTTCTCTCGAGCAACCAGAAAGAAGAAAGGAAGAGAATTAACAAGAATACAAAAGAGATTCTTACCTTTGAGTAATCTTATGAATCCTTCACGCTCCATTTACAAGAACTCTTTCTCAAAGACTAACAAAACACACTTTCACTCGCTCTCTAAGAAATCACAAAAAATAGATTCGCCCATGTCAATTTCTAAAGACTTTTTATATGAAAGATAAAAAAAACTATCAAGAAAACTAAAAATTGCTATTTTGAGCGTACACAATTGTACAATACGATCAACATTCATACATACAAATAGTTCAAAAATTTATTTGTACAAACCTATACGAACCATTTTCGTACGCTAATCCTCCAGTATAAACCATGTTCTTACTGCACAAAAAGTTGAGACAATTTTCTTATTCGTATGGATGAAGAGATACCCCATATTTTTGTACTATGGATGTCATCTGTAAGAACAAGGGATCGTACAATAAAAATAGTTAGTAAAATTTTGTGGTTTGTTGGGATGAAAAGGATACTCTAGACGTTGTCTGTACATAGGTCACTTCATATAATACGATAAATTCAGAAAAATTCATAGATCATCAGGACTAAAATGGAATTCTTTTCATACTCTTGACATCGTCTGTAAGAAGGTCACTTTGTACAGTACAAATAGTTCATAAAAGGAAAGTGGAAATGAAATCAATAATGCAAAAAAAAAGACACAAAAAGAAAAAAATAAACAATATTATTTCTCTTTCTTTTAACAACAACAAAAGGGAAGTGGAAATGAAAGATGTCAAACGAACACTAAAAGAATTAAACTTGAAAATTATTTTAAAATAATTGCAATAACAATATTGAATTCATAAGACTAAAAAAGAAAATATTCAAAAATTTTAAATTAAAGAAAAACCAATATAAGAAAAGTTAATTAAGATAATAATGCATCCTAGACAAATTAAATAAAGATGATTATTACAAAAAAGACAAAATAAAGATTAGTTAATTTCAATTTCAATATAGAGTATGATTGAAAATTAGATTGATTTGAATTAGAGATTAATGATAATGGAAAGAACATAATAAAGAAAGTTTTCAATTGGTGATATTGCACATCTTTTTAAATAATTGTGGCACACTTGGTGCATCTTTTTCTATTTGGGCTAATTTTGTGCCTATTTTCAATTTGTGAACTATTGCGCAATTTTGATTTTTGCACACATTGTGCGTTTCTTTTGATATAGCCCCTTGTTTTAAGTCTTTTCAAAATCAATAATCTAAAATTAAACTTCTCTAATAACAAAAATAATCATATTGAAAAACAAATAAAAAAAATAAGACATCAATATTGCAATAATGATATTCAAATTATGTTAGCCTAAATGAATATGAAATTGATCTTATTATCTAAATCCAGTAATAATTTAATTTAATTTTTTTGAAAAATTAGATTTTGTAATGAAATTAATTCCATAATGCAAATTAATTTATAACACATATTTAGATCAATTACAAAAGGTTTTTTGTATGGGCATACTATCACACACACACATATATATTTTTTATTATTTTTATTTTTTATTTAAATATTTGAAACAAATATAAGTTACTAAAACATGACATATTTTTTTGATAACAAAAAATATCAGATAGATTCAGAACATTGATTTAATACCAAAACAAACATAACAACATTACATAGGCATCTCAACACAAAATAACCAATACAAACATTAAAATAAAAAACATCAACACATCACTAACAAAGACTGGTAGAAGCAATAACAAAGCAGTACATCTAAAACTCAGAGAGGCCTTGGTCTAGAGGAGGAGGCTGGGTGAACACTAATAAATAGCTATTCGTCATAGCTACAATTTTATTTACCATGTCAAACTAACCACAAATCCATCCTATGTCCTCCTTATATCTTACATCCTTCTTACTTAAATGAGTCTCAATTTGATCAAAATGTTGATCAAAGTGAGTCTCTAATCGATCAAAACACTAAACCATCTCTTGAAAGTATGAAGATCAGGTACAGGTGCAGGTGCTAGAGCTCCCCCTTCTTCTTCTTCAGATTCACTACTCGAGCTCGCTCTTGTCTCTCCAAAATAAAGATCACAATGAAACATTAATGAAAATGATAGGAAGTTATGTGGGAGGATCAGGATGTAGTATGTGGTACTTCTTATCTAAAATGTATGCCACTAAGTGTCCTAGAGAAATATTCTATTTCCTCTTATGTTGAGGAAGCCCAACTTCAGAAAGATTATAAATGTAATCAAAGATGAGTTGAGCCTCATCAAATGGGTTTCCAGTCATAATCAGGTATGTGATAATAGACAAAAGAGAAGTCATATTTATATGATCACCATCCTTAGGAATAATTAAGGGTTTTAAGACATGCTGGATGATATGAGAATTTTGGTTCAAAGTGTAGGCTCTCGCTAAGTGACATAATTGAGAGACACCTCTAAGAATTTTATTAATCTGCATAAAGTCATAATCAAATTTAGAGGTCAAGTTTTGAGCTTTAGTATCATGAGTCCTTAAATGAAGAAAAGTTCCTAAATATTATTTTGTGATTTTGAATCATTGTTTTCAAATAAAATAGGTTATCCTAGTTTGATCCTCATTGAATCTCATGTTTGTTAAGAAATAATGAAAAGTTTCTTTATGGTAGGCTTAGATCAAGGTCAGAATAAAAGAGAATTGAGTTGGAGAAAAATGTTGCATGACAAAAAAATGGATATCATCCTTGATGATGAGTCTAGAGGGAGTAATCTTAACAGCTACAAACTTAAAGAATGCATCCTCATTAGCCTTAGACAAAAAGTTGTCAACCCCACCAATCATAAAGAGGACTCCTTAGTAACATGTGAACGCTTACTCAAACTGGCCATTCCTAAAATGAGTACTCTAGAAGTTTTAGAAGTGAAAATGAAAGTGAATGAAAACCATTTCTAAAACCCTTATATATATATAACTACATTTCATACCTTATGAAATTGGTTTCGTACGTAAAATCTTGAGATCGTAAGGGATGAAATTATTTTCATATGAATGAATGAAAACTGCCAAAATGAAATGACTTTTCATAAAACACCAATTAAGAGGCATCCTTTTATACATGCTTTTTTACAACGCATTGGTACAGACAAATAGGTGTTTGTCTGGGATTATCATAATATTAAGGATCCTTTTAAAGGCTGTTAGGTTCGTCCCTCAGAAAAAATGCCAACTAGATCATACAGTCGAAAGAAGATTTCATACGTATGACAGTTATAATAATTGATTCTAACCGGATAACCAACCACATACGTATAGATGAATCGGTACATATAATATTGCTTAGTGATGTCATCATATAGTACGAAACTATGAAAAATTTGTTCAAATCAAAACCAATTATATACATGCTACAAAATTTATACAGTATGAAAAAAATTTCATACAATACGAACAAAATACTTAAAAAATAAAACATAAAAACCAAAAAAGCTTCTTAAATTTCATCATACGTTGACAAGTGACAAATGTCCAAACTAAAAACTGACAAAATAAAAACCAAAATAAAAATAAACACTCAAAAATAAAAACAAAAATCAAACATAAATAGAAAAACTAAATCAGACACACACATATAACATATCAAGTTAGCAGAAAATTTTTTCTAAACATTAAAATTAATCACACCTAACATCATTCTTAAGGTGCTAAATTTTTCAAAGGCTAGTGGTTTTGCAAAAATTTCTACAAGATAATTTTAAGTAGAAATATGATTCAATTCAATTTCTCCTTTTGCAACATGATCTCTTATGAAGTGATGCCTTATGTCTAATGTTTGATTCTTGAATGTTGGATAAGTTTCTTTAAAAAAAATTGACGCTAGTATTATCACAATAAATTAGAATTGTGCTTATTATAAATCATAAATCAATCAACTATTATTTTTACCAAAGTACTTGAGCCGTACAACTTCCTAAATCAATGTATTCAACTTCAGCAGTAGAAAGGGCTACAAAATTTTTTTTTCTTACTGAAAAAAGAAACTAATGATTTTTTTATGAATTGACAAGTTCCAGATGTACTCTTTCAATATACCCTACAACCTATAAATTCTAAATCAGAATATCCAAAAATTTCAAATGAAGAGCTGTACTTAGGATACCAAATCCCTAAGTTCTGAGATCCTAAAAAATATCATAAAATCCTTTTCACTATTATCAAATATAATTCCTTTAGATCATATTAAAATCTAGCACACAAATAAACAATAAATATTATATCTGGTATGCTAGCTATAAAAAAAAGCAATGATCCAATTATATCTCTATATTTCTTTTGATCAATATATTTTCCCTTTGGGTCCTTATCTAGCTGAACTGGGAAACTCATTAATGTAGTTACTAGTTTTGCATTATCTATTTTATAGTTCTTAAGGATATCCTTAATATACTTTGACTGATTAAGAAAATTTCCTTCCTTATTCTATTGAATACTAAAACCAAGAAAGTAAATTAGATCTCCCATTAAACTCATCTTAAATTCACTACTCATTGTCTTTGAAAATTCATCACAAAGATTTTTATTTGTTGATCCAAAAATGAAATCATCAACATATATATGAAAAATGAGTATATGAACTTCTTTTACAAAAGATCTTTCTAATAGGAAGGTGCTTAACATCTCATACCAAGCCTTATGTGCTTATTTCAATCCATATAATGCCTTTTTTAATTTAAAAATATAATTTGGGAATTTAGAATTTTCAAAACTTGGAGGTTGCTCAACATGAACATCCTCTTGTATGACCCCATTCAAAAAGACACTCTTAACATCCATTTCAAATAATTTAAATACTTTAAAATAAGTAAAGGGTAATAAAACCTAATTGTTTCAAGTCTTGCTACAGGGAAAAAAGTCTCTTAAAAAATAATACCTTTATTTTGATACCCTTTAGCCACCAATCTAGCCTTATTCTAATCCCAACTCCTGAATCATTCATTTTATTTTTGAATACCCACATATTTCCAATTACACTTTGATACTTTGGTCTTTTAATCAATTTCTAAATATCTTTCCTTAAAAATTGATTCAACTCATATTGCATGTCCAAAATCCAAAATTCATTCAAAAGTACTTGATTAATATATATGGGTTCAATCATTGAAATAAAGGCAGAATGGTTAACCTCTATGCTAAGTCAATGCCTAGTCCTAACATCCTCAGTCGATTCACCTAAAATCAATTCCATTGGGTGATACTTAGATAATTTCAATTCTCTAGGTAAATGATTTTCTTTTTCTATGTTTTCTTCCAAATTTATCTTTTCAATTCTTTGGGAGTTATTTTTTATATGATCTTCTTCGAAACTTCGCTCTTCCAAAATGCCATATTCATTAAACAAGACATGTGTGGTTTCCTCAACCACTAAAGTTCTTTTGTTAAACACTCTATATAATTTTCCAATAGTAGAGTATCCAAGAAAAAATCTTTCATCAAATTTTAGATCAAGTTTTCCTAAAAAAGATTTTTTATTATTATGTATGAATACCTTACATCATAAAACACGCAAATATGAAAAATTAGGTTTTCTTCTCTTAAGAAGCTCATAGGATATTTTATTCAATTTTGATCGAATATTCACCTTATTAAGAACATAACAAGCTCTACTTACCACTTCAACCCAAAACTACATATGATGTAAATATTCAGCCAACTTGGATGTAGCGGCTTCAATTAATGTTTTGTTCTTTCTTTTGATTATCCCATTTTGTTGAGAGGTCCAACGTGCATAAAAATTATGATCAATTACTTTTTCTTTATAAAATTCCTCAAAATTTTCATTTTCAATTTCTCCTCCTTGATGACTATCAATTGAAGTAATTTCATAATCTAATTTTCTCTGAATCCATATCAAAAAGTTTTTAAATTCCTAAATGATTCACTTTTATGAAAAAAATATTTAACCCAAGTGAATATAGGAAAATCATCCATAATAATAAGTCTAAATACCTTCTCTCCTAGACATACAGTGCTAACTAGTCCAAAAAGGTCTATATGAATAATCTCTAATAGTTTACTAGTTCTAAGATCCTTAATGGAATTAAAGGAGGATTTCACCTATTTTCTTAGTTGACATGCATCACATAGGTGATCATTAATAAAGTTAAATTTTTGTATACCCCTAATCAATATTGTTTGGGTAAATTTTCTAAAGTTTTTTATGTTAGCATGACAAAATATCCCATGTTATAACCATGATTCATCAGAAATTATTTTTAAAGGAAAAGAATTAGGAGTCTTAATGGTAATTTAAATATAGCATATAAATATTATTTACCCTAGTTTCATGCAGTACATTATTTCCATTTTAGCTTAATATACAGCTAGTGAGAAAACATTAATATTATAACCCTTATCACATAGCTGAATGATACTCAACAGATTAGGATTTAAGCCTTCTACAAGTAGAACATTTTTAATAAAAAAATGTTGTTTAAGTTTCCAATCATACATGTACCTACCACTTCCTAGTGGTATTATCTCCCAGTGTAACCTTGCCTCCATTATTGGCATCAAGCGAAATGAAATGTAAAGTGTCTCAAGTAATATGTTTTGAATATCCACATTCCAGGAAACAAATGCTCTCATGAGGTCTTGTATGAGAATGTTTCTACAAAATGATCAAATATTAGTCTTGGGAACCCAAACAAGTTTAGTTTCTCCTCTTGGCAAAATTAAAGTAGATGCATGTATGATATGACTTATTTTATGCATTTTTAGGTCTCCACACAAGATATGATTTTCTATAAATAGTGCAAGTGTGAGATATGTGCCCTATCATGCCACAAAAAAAAACATTTAATTCTAGGAAAAATAAGATTTTTTAATCTATTTATAAAAACTTATCTTTTCTTATGTTTTGATTTTTTTCTATTGACCAGGATTAAAAAAATTCTTCAGGTATAGGTAGAATGTTAATTTTCTTAATTGCGTTCAGTTATGCTTTAAAAAATGAGTTTGCACTTTCTAACACAGCATTGTCAACTTTTAAATAGTGTCTTTTATTATCAAATTCATCCATAAAATTGTAAAATCTTTTTCTAGTTTAGTGTGAGATGATATTAATTGTTCATATTGTATGTTTAGATCGTCAAACTCATCGAAATGTTTTATGTGGTTGTTATCAATTTGTGCATGATCTTTCCTAAGGATTTAATGCTCTTTCTATGGTTCAAAGAAATCTAAGTTTAATCTAGCATGCATTTTTTTAATTTTTCTATACGTTGTATGAATTCTTTTAGAAACTTTAATTAATTCATCGTAACTTAAGTCACATACCTCCTCTTGATCTTATTTATCAAGTTTATCAGCCATTTAGTACAGATTGGTGACTTCTTCTTCATTTTCTATTTCTAATGAATCTGAGCTGAGCCCGCCCAAAAAGCTCACTGAAATCTCTTCTTGTCCTTCCTCACATTGTTTTTATCCTCTACCTTATCTTTGCTAGGAGTGGTTTTAAGAGTAGGACATTCTGATTTGATATGTCCATGTTTCCTACATTCATAACAAATAACATCATTAGAAACCTTAATATTTTTAAGGAACTTACCTTTATTCCACTATTGGCATCTCCTTTGCTTCCTTTTTAGAAATCTCTTTAATTGCCTTATCATAAAGGAAATATTATCCTCATCCTTTGGTTATGACTGATCAGTCTCCGAGTCATCCACATTCAAAGCCATGTTCTTATTCTTTTGCTTTTCTCCTATATCAATCTATCTTTGATTCACTTCTTGCTTGTAAGAAATTAGTGAACTAAGAAGATTGTCAATGAAATAAATAGTTAAATCTTTAGACTTTATAATAACAGTAATTTTAGTATCATAGGAAGTACACAAATAATGAAGTATCTTATTAATCTTTTTAGTATTCATTAGTTCCCTACCTAATGCATGTGAAGAAGTGATTATTTAAGTGAATCGAGTGTACATGTTAGATATAGATTCATTTGGTTTCAGGCAAAATAGTTCATAATCATGTAACAAGATATTTAATGTAGATTATTTAATTTTATTAGTCCCTTCGTATGTAATACAAAGCCTATCCAATTTTTTTTTTACACTTCTACATGTAGAAATCCGCATGTAGTCTTTAGACATAAGTGCACAAAACAAATTATTTAAACATTTCACATTTAATTATGCCAAGTCTCATTCTTCTATAGTCCATTCAACAAAGTGTATTTCAATTCTAATAACATCTATAAGTCTAGTTGGCCTAGTATACCTATCCTGAACTAAAATCAACACACGATAGTCAAACGAATGAAGAAGAGTAGATATTCATGTTTTTCAAAAATTAAATGGGATGTTTTCGAACAATGGGGGTCTAGTGATCGAATACCCTTCAAGTGTGTTACGATTTCCAAAATTAGCCATAATCATTTTCAAAAAGTAGTCTAAACATTAAATTTTGAACAAAGCTCTGATACCAGTTGAAAGCTCGTATAGATTATTAGACCTATACATTTGTAGCAAGGCTAACCAATAGGGGTTGAATTGGTAATTAAAAAAATTCCCTCTTGAATTTAAATAGAAAACATTTAAATAATTTTAATAATTTGATTTTTATTTTTCAAATATGATTTTCAACCACAACTACAAAATGCTAAAACAAAATGCAGAAATAAAAGAAGTATAAAGAAAATTTATAGTGGTTCGGTCCAACAAGACATACGTCCACTCACTGACGATTACCTCTTCATGTATTACACTATTACCAAAGTGATTCTCATTTTTTCCCCAAAGTAAAGTGGAGAAGCCTTTAAAAAATTTCCTCTCTTCCACCAATCCCTAGTGTGCCAGAGTACGGTCATCCTTTCACACCCTCCAAGTGTTGGTAGAGTACCATTATCCTGTTACAAATCTTATTTTAGGGAATAAAATTTTGATGGTAGAAAATATTTCTATTTTCCTTCAAGTGCCTTGTCTACTAACATTTCAGGTCAACAAGACTAATCTGCGAATCAAACTAGCTCAAGATTGAGTAGATTATGATTGAGTCATCTTGTAATGTACATCAAGTGTCTTTTACCCTTTCTTGAGTCAATTGTAAATAATGTTGGTCCTGATGCTAAGTAACCTTGCACACACACTTGGGGGAAAAAATTTATCTGATTGTTAGAGTTTTATGTTTTTGATCACATCATCCGGGATGATCCAAAAATCATCCTGGAAGATCAGTTTAAAATACAAATCCTAATTAGGGCATCTTGGTTAAGGTAGCCGTAATTATATGAATCTTCCTAGACGATATTATTATTACCCAAGATGATAGGCTCAAATCAGAAAGAATCACCTGCTAGATCTATTTAGATATTTTTTATTTTTGGATATCATCCAGAACATCATCATGGACGATACATTATAATTATGCCTAAATTAATCTGGTAATTAATGAAAATAATTAAAGTTTTATTGCTCGATCATATCATCCTGGCTGATAGCATGATCATCTAGGATAATTAGTTCACAAACCTTAGTTCTTTCTAGATCAGAAAAAATTATCCTAGTTCCATTAAGAGCGATGCTCTGGATGATATGTATTGAATTGAACTAATCATCTAGGATGATCATGAGATCGGCCTAGATGATCAAGTTATTTTTTCATCATCTAGACATTCATTAAGGGCATTATTCTGGACAATATTTGACAACTTGAACTAATCATACAGGATGATAGACTATTATTATGGATGATTTGGAAAAAGAACCTTCTAATCATCTAGACTCTTCCAAATCGTCTTAGCTGATTGAGCTTAATTTTGAACTGATTGTACAGGATGATCTTTGATGATTAGTTGCTAATTAGGGCTATTTTGGAGCCCTTATTTAAAAGAACTTTTGTTTCTCAAGAAGTGATCTTTTCCTATTATCCTGACTGGAGAGAGCCAAGAGGAGAGGGAGAGCTAGGGAGAGAGATAGAAAGGATCCTGTGAGGGGGAGTTTGTAAGGGGTTTCAAAAAGGTTGCTCTAACAAAGGATCAATTTCATCTTCTCCGATTATAATCTCTGGCTCCTTGGGTGTTCTAGAGATGTCTACTTCAGTAACTGATAGAGGTTCTCTACCTTCTTCTAGAGGAAGCAAAAGGAGTTGGGTTCTCTGTCTGCTTCAAGAGGAAATAAAAGGAGTTAGGTTCTCTACCTGCTTCATGAGGAAGCAAAAATAGTTAGGTTCTCTGCCACACCAGGGTTGGTGGAAAGGAGTTTTTATATGGGCTTCTCCCCCTTGCTGTGGGGGGAAAAAGGAGAGAGACTAAGTGTAGTGCATTACCTAGAGGAGAGGCTCCGGGGAGTGAACATAAATCAAGTTGACCGAAAACTATTAAATCTGGTGCGTTCTTTCTTATTGTACTTCCATATTTAATTTCCATACTTTAATTTATTTGGTGATTATTTGGTTTTTTTGTGATCTTGTTTGAAAATTTTATTATTTACTAATTCACCCCCATCTAAGTTAGCCTTGGGACAAGTTCATAAGGATTTAACATCCATGACAAACTTTCAAGTGGTATTCAAGCATGATTCATAAAATTGAGTTTTTAAAAACTTTTGAATTTTGATCAATAGCAAAATTTGATAATTATAATACTATGGAAGGATATTATATTACCCGACCATCATTGTTTGACAATATTCCTTTTGATTTTTGGAAAACTTATATGTCTAAATTTTTTACAATCAATTAACTATCATATATGGATACTTTTTAAAGATGGTTATTCACCAGAATCTCATGAAATTAATAGTATTAAAGCTAAACTTTCTTTTACTGAATGAACTTTTGATGATAGGGATTTAGCTCAACTAATTGCAAAATGCTTAAACTGTTTTTTTCAATAATTTGAAGTCTGAAGATTACATGCATGTTTTTAACTTGTGCTACTGGTAAAGAAATTTGTGATAGATTATGTATCACTTATGAAGGAACAAATGAAGTTATGAAATCTAGGTTGAATATTCTATTGCATGACTACAAACATTTTTAAGTGAAACCTATTGAATCGATTTCTAACATGTACACTAGGTTTACTGAAATTGTCACCTCATTGCAAACTTTAGGAAGAGAGCTCAATAACTATGAAAAAGTTAAAAAAATTTGAGATGCTTACCTTCTTCATTTGATGCTAAGATTAATGCAATTACTGAATCTAAGGATTTGAATACTTTTTCTATTGACAACTTACTTGGATCACTAATTGCTTACGAGAAAGGGGTAAACCAACGACAACTTATGCAGGGGTACAAAAGAAGGAGAAAACTATGGCGCTGAAGGCCAACGATACAAACATAGATTCTTTCGGGTCTGAAAGTGATGGCTGAAAGTGATGACTTTGCCTTAATCACTAAACAATTCAAAATCTTTCTAAGAAATAATCATAAGCACTATTAGAAATGGAACAAAGGTAAGAGTAGAAAAAATTTTAAAAGTTTTATTGATGTTGTTTATTTTGAATACAGGAAGTATGGACATATAAAAACTGATTGTCCTACACTTAAGGATCACTCAAGTAAGGAGAAGGGTGAGGAGAAATCTAAGTTCAGTAAGGAGAAGGATAAGAAGCAGTTCCAAAAGGTGTTCTAGGCAGATTCTACATCGGACTTCTCTGAGACTGAAGCTTAGGAGGAGACATAAAACTTGTGCTTTATAGCCGGTGATCATCTTGGCCAGTCTGACAAAAAAGAAGTTTGTGAACTAAGTTATCATCAATTACTTGAAGTTTTTGAAAACATTTATGCATCATATAAGAAACATAAGAAATCGCATGCTAGTTTGAAATTAGAGTTTTTAAATTTGTAAAAAGTGTATGAAGTAATTTTTAAAGATCACTCCACACTTGATAGAGATCATACGTCTTTATTTGATGAGTTTGATGCATTAAATAAAAACCATTCTATGTTTATTATTAAGCATTATTCATTGAAAGCATCATATACCTCACTTGAATCTAATTTTAAAATATATATTGATGAAGCTGAGCATGGATATCACTATTTGAGAGTTTATATTGCTATTTTAGAAAAGGCTAACTTGATGTTTAAAGCTGAATTGAATGCACATGAGGAACATAGGATTACATCCACACCTGATCCAAAGCCAAAACTTAGGAAGAGGCACTATAACCCGAACAAATTAGTAAATTCTTTTCCTGATGTTAGATGTTCTTCATGTGGCATGTTAGGGCACATTTCACACACTTGCACTATTCACTATAGTACACATTGGGTGTGGAGGGACAAATAGCATGATTCACAACTTAACGTGCATGCATTACATTCTTCTTCTCATAAGATGGGACCCAAACTTGTTTGGGTTCTTAAATCTGACATTTGATATTTTGTAGGCTTGCTTTCATAAAAGGATTTGTGAGAGCATGTGGTAATTGGGTAGTAGAGGCTCACAGCTCTTAATTACATAATATTGCTACTTAATAAATTCTGATTTGCATGTTTTTTCTGCTTTATTTCTTATTATTGTTTCCTTTATTTTTCTTTTTTTAGTAGTCTCATATTTGGTTTGTTTCACCTCTTACTTGCTTTTATTTTTTTTTATTTTTATTCCTGTTATTTTAGTTTTTCTTTTTTACTTTGTGATCACTATTGAAATGGTATTTTATGTCATATTTTAGTTTGTGATAATTTATAGTCAATGATTTATATCTCTAAATCAGTTAAAGGGAGAAACAACGTTGATTTTTTTCCTTCCTCTAACCTCCTTTAGTGGTGTAATTTTTTTTTCTAAACAAAAGTCTATCTCAAATTAATAACTGGACTTTGCGATTGGGATCTTTTCTATATTGCTACAGTAATCTTACTTATATTTATAATGTTCAAAGTTTTTGAATTACTTTCAAATTATTTCATAATCTTGTTGTTGCATTTATCATATGATTTTAATTCTATTTTGTGGTTTATTCTTACTTATATTAGAGAGTGAATTTTTGTTTTTTAATATCTGAAAGATATACTCACAACTGAGTGTATTTAAGAGTTTTAAAAAGGGATCTAGCTTGCAAAAAAAAAAAAAATTGGCCAATGAAACAAAGTCAAAAGATGTGCAATGACGCCAAATTAAAAAAGAAACAAAAAGTGTATCAAAAATCAAAACATGTTCAAAGTACATCAATCAACTGATAAGAGGTCATAATTATCCTAGACAATCAGTTTAAAAATGCTAAGTAACCTTACAATGCTATGTAACCTTACACATACACACTTGGGGAAAAATTTCTATCTGATTTTTAAAGTTTTTTATTTTTGATCACATCATCTAAGACTATCAAAAAATTATCCTAGAAAATTAGTTTAAAAAAAAACCTTAATTTAGGCATCCTAGTTAAGGAAGCCGCAATTAAGTGAATAGTCATGGATGATATTATCATTGTCCGAGATGATAGGTTTAAATAAGAAAGAATCAGCCACCAGATCTAGTTAGGTATCTTTTATTTTTGGATAACATCCAAGACATCATCCTGGATGAGTAGTACAATTATTCCTAAATTAATCTGGTAATTAAGGAAAGGAATTAAGGTTTGTTTACTCTATCATATCATCTTGGCCGATATCAAGATCATCTAGGATGATCAATTCACAAACCTTAATTCTTTCTGGATGATCAAAATTTGGCCTGGTTCCATTTAGGGTGATGCTCTTGATGATATATAATGGATTGAACTAATCATCCGGGATGATCATGAGATCAGCTTGAACGATCAAGTTATTTTTCATCATTCAGACATCCATTAAGGGCGATGGTATGGATGTTATTCGATGACTTAAACTATTCTTACAAGATGATATACTATTATCCTGGATAATCTAAAAAAATAAACATTCAAATTATCCAGACTCTACCAAATCATCCGGGTTAATTGAGCTTAATTTGAACTGATTGTATAAAATGATCTTCCTAGACGATCTTTGATGATTAGTTGCTAATTAGGGCTATTTTGGAGCCCATGTTTAAAATAAATCTTATTTTCTCAAGAAGTGATATTTTGCTGTTGTCTAGACCTAAGAGAGCTAAGAGGAGAGGGAGACCAAGGGAAAGAGAGAGGATCTTCTGAGGGGGAGTTTGTGAGGGGTTTCACAAAGGTTGCTCCAAACAAGGATCCCCGTCATCTTCTCCAGTCATAATCCATGGTTCCTTAGGGGTTCTAGAGAGGCCTACTTCAGTAAATGATTGAGGTTCTCTAACTACTTTAGGAGGAAGCAAAAGGAGTCGAGTTCTTTGCCTGCTTCAGGAGGAAGCAAAAGGAGTTGGGTTCTCTGCCTCCTTCAGGAGGAAGCAAAAGGAGTTGGGTTCTTTGCCTCACCGTTGTTGGTGGAAAGAAATTTTTGTATGTGCTTCTCCACATTGCTGTGGGGGCAAAAGGAGAAATACTATATTTAGTGCAATACCCGAATGAAAGGCTCTAGGAAGTAGACGTAGGTCAAGTTGACCGATCCACTATAAAATCTGATGTGTTCCTTGTTGTTGTACTTCCACATTTAATTTTCCTACTTTAATTTCTATGGTGATTGTTTGGTTTTGTTAGTGATTATGTTTAAAGAATTTTTCAAATATCAATTCACTCCCCTCTTGGTTAGTCTTGGGACTATTTCATAAGGGCTTAATATTCCTAATGAACTTTCACGTCCTTTCACACCCTCCAAGTGTTGGTAGAGTACCATCATCCTTTCACACACTCCAAGTGTTGGCAAAGTATCAAATCTTCTTCAAAGATCTTCTCTCTAGTAACTAGAAAGAAGAAAGAAAGAGATGTACCAAAAATACATAAGATATTCTTACCTTTGAGTAACCTTGTGAACCCTTCACACTCTACTTACAAGAACTCTCTCTCAAACACTCTCCCAAAACACTCTTTCACTCGCTCTCTAAGAAATCATGAAGAACAGATTCTTTCACGTTAGTTTCTAAGGAATTTTTAAATAAAAGACATGAAGAACTATCCAAAAAACTAAAAATTATAATTTTGAGCATACACAATTGTATAAAACTATCGATATTTATACATACGAACAGTTCAAAAACTGCTATGTATGAACCTATATGAATCATTTTTATACACACTAAAAGTACAATACAAACCATGTTTGTGCTACACAAACAGTTGAGAAAATTTTTTGATTTGTCTGAATGAAGAGATGCCCCATATTTTTGTACTCTGGGTGTCATCTATACATACATGGGATCATATAGTACAACCAGTTAGCAAAATTTTGTGGTTCATTTGGATGAAAAGGGACCCATTCTTTTCATACTCTAGATGTCGTCTATATGAAGGTCACTTCGTAAAGTACAATCAGTTAAGAAAAAATCAAAGATCATCACGACAAAAAGGAACACATTCTTTTTGTACTATGGATATCATCTGTACGAAGGTCCCTTCGTGTAGTATGAACAATTCAAAATTTTTTTATGATAGTCAGGATGAACAAAAGTGTCTCTATTTTGTACTATGGATGTCATATGTATGAAAGACTCTTTTTGTATGTAGATGATTACTCAATTACAATCACACTCTCTCAAACTTAATAAAAATAAAAAAAATACAGACTCTATTTACAATGAACCAAAATCTAATCTAATTTGAAGTCTTCAATTGTCTGGAGTAGGATTTTTCTGAAATGTTAGTACACTCAAATAATAAAAGTAATATATCCAATATATGTTAGGATAAATAGTAATAAAAAATAATAATATTTGTAATCATTAAAAATACACATGATATGAAAATATAGTTATGAAAACTAAGTTACAACAAGGGTGAATTAGAAATTTTAAAAAATAATCAACTTCAAAAGAACGATGACAATATTTTTGAAAAGTTTTTGAAATTTTAAAATACAAAATTTTAATTAATTAAGGAAAAAAATGAGTTTATCAAAAATATTGATTTGACCATGATAATATCTTGATTTATGAAATAAAAAAACAATTCTTAATTTTTCCAAGAAGTTACAACAAATATAAATTCCAAGAAAAATAAAAGTACGAAAAGAAAAAAAATGCAATTGAGATTTTCATATTGGTTTAGTCAACCTTGACCTACATCCACTCCCAGAGTCCTCTGCTATAGGTATTGCACCAATCACTAAGTAAGTCTTCTTTTCCTCCAACAGCATGGCGAAGAAGCCCTTACAGGCTGACTTTCATAAAGCTAGTTCGGCGGAGTGGCGGATACTATGTAACACTCGTGGTGATGGTAGCAGTCCTTGATAGATTTTTTTCCCTCCTGGAGAAGGCACATAACCTCAGCTCCATTTCTATCTTCTGGAGAAGGTAGAGTACCTCAAGGACATGACTTTAAACCACTCCCCCTAGAGCTTCTGAAGTCTCATCAAGGCCATAGGAGGAGCAAAGGTGTAGCAAAACTGGAGCAACTATGTGATCCCTGCACACATCTTCTCTCTCATGCTCAACCTCACCTTCTCCTTACTCTTGAACCCTAGATTTCTCAAAATCTCCTTTCTAAAAGTTCCTTCAGTAGTCACACAATCCTATCAATAACTTCAAATAGAATCTCTAAGCTTTGCTTAAGTATTGGGCTTCAAGAAACCCTAAAAATTTAAGTTAACCATCACTGCTTGTACAATATGATTTGAGTTTTTAGAGTACGACCAATTAAAAACTAGACCCACCCAATATGATATAAATAATTATTCTGAAAAATAATTTAGCTATTCGAACACATCATACAGTACGATCTAATGATTATCCAGAACGATGTGTTAGCTTTTCTCTCCAATTCATACAGGTTGATTGTCATAATGATTAGAAATCATCTATGTAAGTCATCCTATATTATTATCATAGTATAGTATAGTCAGTTGATTTCAAGTAGGTTATCTAGTATGATATGAATATCGTACAAAACCATTAATTTAAAAATCATTATTTTTTTTTAACCCGGTCTTTGTGATAATCGAATTTCATCTTTGAAAATCATTTGAAATGATAAATATTATATAGAATGATCTTTTATCATTAATTAAATCATGATTTGATTGATTAATTATGTGGGTTAATTTAAGTAAGATTTCAAATATTTGTATAATACAATTCAGACCATACAGTAAAATAAGTTCAAAAATTATATTTTAAATATCTTAATTTATCTGATGGCTAGGGTTTTCAAATCATAATGAATCATATAATATGATCCAGATTATATAATATAGGGAGAGCAAGTGATAGAGAGAGGATCTTCTGAAGGGGAGTTTGTGTGGTGTTTCACAATGGTTGCTCCAAACAAGGATCCACGTCATCTTCTCCAGTCATCATCCATGGTTCCTTAGGGGTTCTAGAGTGGTCTACTTCAGTAACTGATTAAGGTTCTCTACCTACTTTAGGAGGAAGCAAAAGGAGTTGGGTTCTCTGCCTGCTTCAGGAGGAAGCAAAAGGAGTTGGGTTCTCTGCCTCCTTCATGAGGAAGCAAAAGGAGTTGGGTTCTCTGCCTCATCGTGGTTGGTGGAAAGGAGTTTTTGTATGGGCTTCTCCACATATCTATGGGGAAAAAAGGAGAGAGACTATGTTTAGTGCAATACCCGAAGGAGAGGCTCTAGGAAGTAGATGTAGGTCAAGTTGACCGAACCACTATAAAATCTAATGTGTTCTTTCTTATTGTACTTCCACATTTAATTTTCCTACTTTAATTTCTATGGTGATTGTTTGGTTTTGTTAGTGATTTTGTTTAAAGAATTTTTCAAATATCAATTCACTCCCCTCTTGGTTAGCCTTGGGACTAATTCATAAGGCTTAATATTCCTGACGAACTTTCACGTCTTTTCACACCCTCCGAGTGTTGGTAGAGTACCATCATCCTTTCACACCCTCCAAGTGTTGGCAAAGTATCAAATCTTCTTCAAAGATCTTCTCTCGAGTAACTAGAAAGAAGAAAGAAAGAGATGTACCAAAAATACATAAGATATTCTTACCTTTGAGTAACCTTGTGAACCCTTCACACTCTACTTACAAGAACTCTCTCTCAAACACTCTCCCAAAACACTCTTTCACTCGCTCTCTAAGAAATAATGAAGAACATATTCTTTCATGTTAGTTTCTAAGGAATTTTTATATAAAAGACATGAAAAACTGTCCAAAAAACTAAAAATTATAATTTTGAGCATACACAATTGTATAAAACGATCGATGTTTATACATACGAACAGTTCAAAAATTGCTCTATATGAACCTATATGAATCATTTTTTTACACACTAATAGTACAGTACAAACCATGTTTGTGCTATACAAATAGTTGAGAAAATTTTTTGATTTGTCTGAATGAAGAGATGCCCCATATTTTTGTACTTTGGGTGTCATCTATACATACATGGGATCATACAGTACAAATAGTTAGGAAAATTTTGTGGTTCATTTGGATGAAAAGGGACCCATTCTTTTCAGACTCTGGATGTCGTTTATACGAAGGTCACTTCGTAAAGTACGACCAGTTTATAAAAATTCAAAGATCCTCGGAACAAAAAGGAACACATTCTTTTTGTACTATGGATATCATCTGTTTGAAGGTCACTTTGTATAGTATGAACAATTCAAAATTTTTTTATGATAGTCGGGATGAACAAAAGTGTAGCTATTTTGTACTATGGATGTCGTATGTTTGAAAGACTCTTTGTATTGTATGATCTTTACATAGAATTCTTTCTTCCCATATTTTGTTTAACTACTTGTTGGAGGAAATAACTTAACAAATCATCCAGTATAAATTGAAATCCTACAGTATAATTAGTTTAAAAAATTACAAATTTTTAACACTCCCCTAGTGTGTATGTAGATGATTACTCAATTACAATCACACTCTCTCAAACTTAATAAAAAAAAAATATAGACTCTATTTGTTGCGGATCTATGGCTTATGATTTTGATGATAGCAAAAATTCTTTTTCTCTATGACTGCTTTCTACTAACATTTCAGGTTCACACGATCGGACTGCCATTTGGAATCAGCTCAAGGTTGGGTAGACTAGATCTGAGTCAGTTTGTACACTTTTTCCTTTCTTGAGTCTATTGTATTTGGTGTGGGTCCTGATACTTTATAACTTGGAAGATTTTTTGTTGTGCCCTAAAATTCCTATTTTTGGTAACATCATCCGGGACGATATTTATATCGTCCGGGACGATCTGACAAAAGTAGAAACCCTAATTAGGGCATCCTCATTAAAGCAGCGGGCTTTATGCAAAACGCATCGTCCTGGACGATTTTGTATCGGCCAGGACGATCGGCTCAATTCAGTAAGAATATGCCGCC
>NW_021318723.1:116223-156470 GCF_001605985.2 Dendrobium catenatum
CACGGTTGCTCCGATGAAATCACACCTTAGAACCATCGGATTCAAGGCTTGTCTCGAGATAAGTTCACCAAAGAAGAAGATCTCCTTGGTGTCAAAGGACCCGGCGACTCCGCCGCATCGGGGAAGGTGGAAGTGATTTTATAAGGGCTTCTCCGCCTAGCTGTGGGGGCTAAAGAAGAGACACTTAGTTAGTGCAATACTTGGAGGGTGCCTCCAAGGAGTGGACGTAGGTCAAGGTTTGACCGAACCACTATAAATCTGGTGTGTTCTATTCTTATTATCGCTTTCTCATTTATTTAATTTCCGCACTTTGTTTGTGGTGATTTTGGTTAGAGTTTTATCTTTGGTTTTAAAGTTTTCCAAATCACCTCTCTCTTTTAATTAGCTTTGGGCCAGTAATATAGGGCTTAACATCTCTAACAAACTTTCACTATTTAAAATGAACCCTAATCTAATCTAATTTGAAGTCTTCAATTGTCTGGAGTATGATTTTTCTGAAATGTTAGTACACACAAATAATAAAAGTAATATATCCAATATATGTTAAGAGAAATAGTAATAAAAAATAATAATATTTGTAATAATAAAAAATACACATGATATGAAAAATATAGTTATGAAAACTAAGTTACAACAAGGGTGAATTGGTAATTTAAAAAAAAAAATCAACTTCAAAAGAATGATGACAATATTTTTGAAACGTTTTTGAAATTTTAAAATACAAAATTTTAATTAATTAAGGAAAAGAATGAGTTTATCAAAAATATTGATTTGACCATGATGATATCTTGATTTATGAAATGAAAAAATAATTCTTAATTTATAAGAATTTATAACAAATCTAAATTCCAAAAAAAATAAAAGTACGAAAAGGAAAAAAAATGCAATAGAGATTTTTATGTTGGTTCAGTCAACCTTGACCTACATCCACTCCCCAGAGTCCTCCGCTCTAGGTGCTGCTCCAATCACGAAGTAAGTCTTCTTTTCCTCCAACAGCATGGCGAAGAAGCCCTTACAGGCTTACTTTCATAAAATCTAGTTCGGCGGAGTGGCGGATAATATGTAACACTCGTGGTGATGGTAGCAGACCTTGATAGATTTTTTTCCCTCCTGGAGAAGGCACATAACCTCAGCTCCATTTCTATCTCCTGGAGATGGTAGAGTACCTCGAGGACATGAATTTAAACCACTCCCCCTAGAGCTTCTGAAGACTCATCAAGACCATAGGAGGAGCAAAGGTGTAGCAAAACTGGAGAAACTATGTGATCCCTGCACACATCATCTCTCTGATGCTCAACCTCACCTTCTCCTTACTGTTGAACCCTAGATTTCTCAAAATCTCCTCTCTAAAAGTTCCTTCAGCAGTCACACAATCCTATCAATAACTTCAAATAGAATCTCTAAGCTTTGCTTAAGTATTGGGCTTCAAGTAACCCTAAAAATTTAAGTTAACCATCACTGTTTGTACAATATGATTTGAGTTTTTAGAGTTCGACCAATTAAAAACTAGACCCACCCAACATGATATAAATAATTCTTCTGAAAATAATTCAGATATTCGGACACATCATACAGTACGATCTAATGATTATCCAGAACGATGTGTTAGCTTTTCTCTCCAATTCATACAGGTTGATTGTCATGATGATTAGAAATCATCTATGTAAGTTATCCCATATTATTATCATAGTATAATATAGTCAGTTGATTTCAAGTAGGTCATCTAATATGATATTAATATCGTACAAAACCATTAATTCAAAAATCATTATTTTGTTTAACCCGGTCTTTGTGATAATCAAATTTCTTCTTTGAAAATCATTCGAATTGATAAATATTATATACAATGATCTTTTATCATTAATTAAATCATGATTTGATTGATTAATTATGTGGGTTAATTTAAGTAAGATTTCAAATAATTGTATAATACAATTCAGACCATACAGTAAAATTAGTTCAAAAATTATTTTTTAAATATTTTAATTTATCTGATGGATAGGGTTTTCAAATCATAATGTATCATATAATATGATCCAGATTATACAATATAATTTTTTCAAAGAAAATATTTTTTTAATTAGCCATTAAGCTCATTCTTGATATACAAATTACCCAATATGATTTTAAGTCATACAATATGGCTAGTATAAAAATTTTAACTTTTAAAATTTATCTCAGTCGCCTTGTGTGTGTGTGTGCATGGTCACCCAATTACATATTATGTGGCCATACTCAAGAAATAAAAAATAAAGAAAATAAAATTACATAATTTATTTACTTAACATCCCTATCCTATCCATTTTTGAGCTTTCAATAGCCTTAAGCTATGTATGACTTATTTATAATATTAGTGCTCATAGATAGAAGAAATATCTAAAATATTTGATGTGAAAATTAACAATTCAATAAGTAATATTTATCATCATCAAAATCACAGACTAGGGATCTTGGAATATAACACTACTTTATCTCAAACAAATGAGCATCGTAATCTTTGGCCTTAGCAAATATAAGTTTTTTTGGTCAAAAGTTGAGGCACTCTCTTTTTACTAGACAAAACTCTAGGAGCCATAATAAATTAAGAAGAACAAGATAAGAAAAGAATACAAAAGCAAAGCACAATGTCTCAAAACATAATATAAATAAGGAAACCATCCATTCCTATTTAAAAACTCTATAGGGCTAGAATAATATAATGGTCACCATTACAAAAAAGGCAAAAAAAAAAAAAACCTAAATGAAAAAAATTAAATTGATACATATATCATACTTGAAAGACAAGTGGTGTTACGGCCCAAGCATTTGTGAAACACTTGATAAATTTTTGACCAAGAAATCTTTGCAATGTTTGACACATAAGAGCACAATAATGCTCTAGAAAGATCACAACCACCGAGCTCTAAAGACTTATTATAGTTTTGAACTAACATTATGGCACTGAGTGAAGCACTGCACTACTTCATAAAGAATCATAATGAAAGTAGTTACACCATATAGTGGCATTGAGTAGAATGCACTAGCTCTGGAGCAAAGACTAATTTTTACATCGCATTGCTGCTTGGACCAACGTCAAAGTGTTGTGTGAGTAATAGTAGCACTATCTAGCTTAAATAACCAGTGCTAAAATATTATAACACGACAAAATTTCTTGAGACATCAACATATTAAGGATTGATTTGAATGTTGTGGTGCTTATTGATCTGGTGCATAGGTACTTATCTAAAATTAGAACTAATTTAAATTCTAGGAAAATATGTAATTTTTTTATCATAACCATACTTCTCATCTCTTTGATTGGTTGTAAATTTAATGTAGTGTAAAATAAATTCATTGTGAAGTAAATGCTTTTAAGGATATTTAGTTTTTTGTAAAGTGAATACAGGGGATTTTTTTTTTTTTTGCTATAAATAGATTAAAATAAAATTAGTGCATTTTGAATACTTAAAGATCTCGATCGACATATCAACATAATCTCATACATAAATGATAACAAAAACAAATTGATTACACAATTCTTTGTGTGGGATGTTGAATTATAGGCAATGGGTTATTCTAGCAAGAAAAAGAGGGTGGGTCATTAACAAAAACATCTAGACTACAAGCTACAATTTTGGAAGAATCCTTAAGGGTTGCATAAGGAAACTTTCCACACATGTATTGATCCTCTATAGTAGCCGAACAACTAATACAAATAATAAGAGTTGGACAACTTTCATAAGAACCCATAACAATCCTTAACATATGTGGTCGTTGAAGCAACACCAAATACTTCAAATAGAAAATTTTAAGTCAATCTCACCACCTGAGCCATTCAGCTACCCAAGAGGTTGTGCTTGTATGACCTGGGAAGGAAGGTCATATGAACAGGTCAGGATCCTAGGAGATGGACAAACATATGAAGCTTAAGAAGATTTCAATATCTCTAATTGGATGTTCGAATAAACTATTATTGAGAGAGGGATGTTTGAATCATAAGGAATTTCTATCTTTTCTAGATCCATCTTATGAATGTGAATAATTTCATTAATGCCATGTTGGTTTAACAACTAAACCTGCATAGGCATTTCAGTAGAAATATTGAGTTATGCTAAAAATTTTCATTAAAATTCTATTTTGATCCATCAAATTCATTCCATCTATTGCCTTGATAATGATGCTTTAAACTCAAACGAAGAAACAAAGATAGGTTCTCATGATAATAGAGAAGATATGAAGATGGTTAATATAATACTGAAGGATGAAATAGACTTTTTTCTCTTACACGCTTCTAATGGTTGTTTTTTTTGTTTAGTTTTGATTTGGATTACTCTACACAAAATGAACTGGAAGTAAAAGTTTTAAATATATTAGGATTTTATTTCATCTTATTCGGTATCAAATAAAACACCCAAAAGTAAAAATCCTATATTTAATTTACATTTCTCCCTAACATATTCAAATCAAACAACCACTTAGTAAAACATATTTAACACACACATTATATTTTTCACAAAAACAATATAAAATTAAAAGTAATAATATTAACTTTACATATATAAACAAAAAATTCAACAACAAAAACTTAGACATAATATCAACAAAAATTGGTTGCCTCCCAAATAACACTAAATTTATATTCGTCTGCTAGACTTGTCTACGTAAAGATTCTTCACATTCTCCTTTGGATTAAATTTTGCCTAATTGGTTAGTGATCCATGTGTTCTACTGCTAAAATAGATTATAAGTTGTTCTACTTGATTTTCCAAAATTTTAAATGAAGTTGCTTGACTATACAATTAACTTCTCAATTAAATCACAAACTTTTCAAAAGATATCTTCCTATGGTTTAATTAATTATTTAATTAAAACTTGGTGGTTGATAAGGTGTAGGTTTTGTAGAGATAGTTGCTACTTAGTATTTTATATTTGATATTCTTGCAACTTTTATATTTTTGAAGATTTCAAATATTATTATTTTGATTATTATTTCTCTTTAACATATTTCAGAAGAATTGTTTTGCTCTTGTGTGTACTAATATTTTAGGCAAATCACTCTAGATTGTTGAAGACTTCAAATCTAAATCAGTTTAGGGTTTATTGTAATTGAAGTATGTATTTTTCATTTTATTGAGTCTGAGAGAGTGTGATTGTAATTGAGTAACTAAGCACACACATATCAGGAGAGTGTTTAGAATTGATATTTTTTAAAGTTGATTGTACGGTATGATTTCACATTGGACTGGACAATCTGATCAGTTATTCTCTTGATGAGTAGTCGTACAATCAGGAATGAAAATTTTTTCCAAGTGTTAATCGTATGGGATGATCCAAATTTTCATTTAGGGACGAACACATCTATTTTGTTCTCAGACGAAGATCATATGGGATGATCATAATTTTTGTACAAGGACGAACACTTCTATTCTATTCCTGCATGAAATTATTTTTAAGTAAGAATCGTACGGGATGATCAGAGTTTCGAACAAGTATGAATGTCTTAGGATTGTGATCATACAGGATGATCCAAGCTTCATCTAAGAAGGAATGGCTCAGGTCTGTGATAGCACAAATTTTTTTTCTAAGTATAGATCATACTAGACGATCCCAGATTCATACAGGTACAATAATCTTGAGTTCATGATCGTACGAGACGATTTTAGTTTCATACCAGGATGAACATCTCGGGTTTGTTCTTGCTCATTTCATCCTGATGTTTTATACAGACATAAATTAAATTTTCTAAATGTTAGTCCTGGATGAACTCAATTCATATCAGACGATGATTGGGTACAAAATTATTTCAAACCAATTCACAACAGGTTCGTACATAATAGTTTTTGAATTGTTCATATGTATGAACATACGATTATATAATACGATCGTGTACGCTCAAAGTTGAAATTTTCCATTTTCTGGATGGTTTTTCATGTCTTTCATATAAAAGGTCCATTAAAACTAACTTGTGAGAGTCTGGTCTTCCTAATATTTAAAGGACAATTGAAGAAGAGAGTGTGAGAGAGTGTTTGAGAGAGATTTCTTGTTAGTGGAGTGTGAAGGATTCATAAGGTTACTTAAAGGTAAGGATCTCCGTGTGTGATTTGTATTTTTTACTCTTCCTCATATCTTTGTAATTTACTCATAAGAAGATTCTTGAAGAAAGGTCGAAGGTTCTCTATCTACACTTGGAGAGTGTGAATAGCCAAAGGTTCTCTATCTACACTTAGAGAGTGTGAACAGCCAAAGGGTCTCTACCTGCACATGGAAGGTGTGAAAGGATGAAGATACTTTTCCTACACTTGGAGGGTGTGAAAAGATGAAGGCACACTTCCTACACTAGAAGGGTGAGAAAGGATGAAGGTTCTCTACCTTCACTTGGAGGGTGTGAAAGGATGACGGTTCTCTGGCGCACGGGTATTAGTGGAAGAGAGTTTTATAAAGGCTTCTCTGCCTTGTTGTGGGAACAAAAGGAGAGTCACTTTGGTAATAGTACAGTACCTGAAGTGGGAGGCTTCAGGTAGTGGATGTAGGTCGTATTTGACCAAACCACAATAAATCATTGTGTCTTTTTAATTTATGCTTCTTTCTATAATTTTAATTCCGTGGTTGAAAATTTTTCTTTAAAATAATTTCAGTTAAAATTGCTATGAATAAATAATCAGTTTCAATTTTTAAATCCAAGTGATTTTTTAAATTACTAATTCATCCCCCCTCTTGGTTAGCCTTGGGACATTAGTCTATGTTTAGCAACCTCTTCTAGATTCAACAAGAATCAACAAGTGGTATCATAGCTTTGTTTCAAAATCATAAGTTTAGACTACTTTTTGAAAAATGAACATGACTACTTTTGGAAATCAGAACACACCTGAAGGGTATTCGATCACTAGACCTCCTTTATTTGATAACATTCATTTCAATTTTTTGAAAACACGCTTGTCTATATTTTTACAGTCACTAGATTATCGTATGTGGATCTTAGTTTGAGAAGAGTATACAAAACCAACTAGATTATTTGATGGTATTAGAGTTGAAACACCCTTTACTGATTGGACTGTAGAAGAAAGTGACTTAGCACAACCTAATGCAAAATGTTTAAATAGTTTCTTTTGTGCACTTAAGTTAGAAGACTACATGCTGGTTTTCACTTGCAAAAGTGGAAAGGACATATGGGATAGACTTTGTATCACTTATGAAGGAACTAATGAAGTAAAACAATCTAGACTAAACATCTTATTACATGACTATGAATTATTTTTCATGAAACCTAATAAATCTATTTCTGACATATACTTAAGATTCACACAAATAGTCACTTCTTTGTATGTATTAGGTAGGGAACTAACGAATGTTAAAATGGTTAATAAAATTCTTTGTGTTTTGCCTACTGCATATGATGCTAAAATATTATTTTCATCATCCAGCGAGTGGCATGTCGGTGGAATCATAGTGATGGGAAAAAAGGATATTGCTTCTTTTGAAGTCTTAGATCACTCTTCCCAAATGGTTATGGGAATTCTTAGCATCAATTCTCTGGGTAAATGGAACATTGCAACGGTCTATGGAGGTAATAATGCTCATACTTCTAAATCCCTTTGGCAACAGCTTGAAAGTTGTATGATTGGTGATGATCTAGGTATCATTGGGGGTGATTTCAATTGCAACCTCTCTAAGGAGGATAAGAAGGGTGGAAAGAGGTTTCATCTTTCTAGTGGTCCTAAAGATATGAAGATGTTCTTAATGAATAATGATTTCCATGATATTGGATTTGTGGGTCCAAGTTATACATGGAGTAATAATAAAGAGTATCTAGAATTTGGGAGAGACTTGATAGGTGTTTATTAAATTATGCAGCTCTTCAAAACAATCCAATAGCTAAGGTGCGTCACTTGCCCAGAGTTGCTTCGGATCATGCTCCAATTTCCATTAGTTTGGTAGAGCCCCAAAAGCATAAATTTGTTTTTTTAAGGTTTGAAGATACTTGGAAATCATATCCTGCCACTTGGAACATCTTTTCAAAAGCTTAGAAAAAAATGGATTTTGGTACTAGTGCTGAAATCCTTCAAAGGAAGTTGAGAGGATCTTTAAAAGCTCTCTACTATTGGAATAATAATAAATGCAAAGAACTTAATTCTCTTAAAGAAGAATTGAAGTAAGTTATCTTGAAACTTCAGATGGAAGAAACCAGTGAAGGAAGATTAATGGCTGAGAAGTTGAAAGATTTGAGATGTAAAGTCCTTGATCTTAATGTGACTTTGAAAAGGCTTTCTACTTGGTGGAATCAAAGAGTGAAGATCATATGGCAGCAAGATGGAGACATAAATTCTAGATATTTTCGTCAATATGCTTCGGCTAAGAGGAATGGGAACATGATCTGGCAAATCAAAGATGAGCAAGGGACTATTGTTGAAGATGTGGAGCAAATAGAAACTATCTTTTATAGTTTTTGTTCAAAATAAGTGGACAGCTAAACGATGCAAGCTGACGGGGTGGCCTTCTTGTCCAAAAAAATTGAGAATTTCAAATTAAGATGCTAAGTTTCTATATGAGGATTTCACAAAAGAAGAATTGATCAAGATTGTCTTCAAAGAAGGTAACAATAAATCCCCTGGCCTAGATGGTATTACTAATTCTTTCTTCAAATTGGAATATTGTGGAGGAAGAAACTTGGAATGCTATGGATGGTTTTTTTAAAACCGGTATCATGTATAATGAGTGGAAGGATACTCTTCTTGTTCTTATTCCTAAAGTTAAAAATCCTATTAATCCGTCCAACTTTAGGCCTATAAGTTTGTGTCAAACAACTTACAAATCAGTGGCTTCCATGACTGTAAATAGAATGAAAAATTACATTGCCAATTGTATCACTGAAGAACAAGATGCTTTCCTTCATGGTAGATCAATGTTTGATCATGTTCTTCTTGCTCATGAGGTGTTCCGTAAGATGAGAATTTCTAAAGGGAAAAAGGGATTTATGGCGGTTAAGCTTGATATGGAGCAAGCTTATGACAGTATGTGTTGGGATAGCTTATCTCAAGCTTTAAACATGTTTGGTTTTCCTAAGAAGATGACCCTTCTTATTATGGAATGTATTAGAAATGCTAGATTTTCTTTCATTATGAATGGTAAAACTTCCAAGTGGATTATTACTGATAATGGCTTTAGGCAAGGCTGCCCACTATCACCATTCTTGTACATCATTTGCTCTCAGCTTTTTTCTTTGGCAATTGCACAAAGGGGTAGATTTGGGAATTACGGTCTCCCATAGAGCAAATAAGATCAGCCACTTGTTGTTTGCTGACGATGTTCTTTTATTCTCTAAAGCTTCTAAGAATCTTGCTCTCAAGATTAATAAAATAGTGCTGGATTTTTGTTCTTAGACTGGTTTAGGAATTAATAATTCCAAATCTCAAATATTCTTTATTAAGGGGACGAATAGAGTGGATAGGATACATGTTAAGAAAAATTTGAAGTTTAAATTGGTTAAAGACCTATGAAAGCTGATTTTAAATTTCTGTTCGATTCGGTTTTACTTAAACTAAATTCTTGGGGTAGCAAGTGCTTGTCTTTGGTGGAGAAGATGACTCTTGCTAAGTCTTCCCTTTTAACTCTACCAAACTTTATTTCTACTCATTCTTTGGTTCCTAAGAAGATACTCTATGAGATTGATAAATGTTGTAGAAATTTTATTTGGCATAAAAGAGATGGAAAGAAGGGTATGCATTTCATTGCTTGGAAAACCATATTTAAGCCAAAAGCTCAAGGTGGTTTGAAATTTCACTCGACAGTTACTAGAGCTGGTCCTCTCAAAGCTAGATTGACTTGGAGATTGCTTCAAAATAAGAATTCCTTATTACATCAGGTTATGACTGCAAAATATGGTGATAGTTGGCGGCAAGGGAATTATGGTAATGGTAAATCAATTGCTTGGAAGATTTTGAATGAAGGAGCTGAGTACTTAAAGCCTCTTATGAGGTGGAGAGTGGTAAATGGGAGGAAAATTGATGTACTTAGAGACATTTGGTTACTAGAGAAATGCATAAATGAATGGCCAATTACAGCAGATTGTGAAGATCTGGAAGGTATTAAGCTAAGCCATTTCATCACAAAGAATGGTTTATGGGATAGGGAGAAGTTGCAAAGGTTCGTTACTGAAGAAGTCATCAATGTGGTGTTACAAATCCTGGTTGATAGGAATGCTAATGAAGATTACATGGAAGAGATCTATTTTCTTTCTGGTAAAACTATCACAGCCCGTGCTTTTGAAAACTACAACAACTACAACAATTGTGAAGGAGACATGGGCTTTTATAATTGGTTGAGCAAACTGAAATTATCAGCTCATGTATAGCTTTTCTGGACATGGGCTGTCTAGAGAGTGAGAGTCTAGAACACATCTCAGTTCGTTGGATAGAACTGCAAAAGATCATAAGAGAAATCTAGAGCTGGGGAATTTATATTCATATTTTTGATTCTATTGATGAATGCTTAGTTGAGCTGAGAATTCTATCTTCAGTTAATCCAAATATAGCTGGGCTCTATTGCAATGCTGTGTATTATAATTGGAAAAATAGGAATGCTGTTAAACATGGGAAAACTGCTGTTCCCATCTCTATTCTAGCAGCTGATGTGCTATTGTCGGCTGTTAAATATCTAATCCTTTCATTGATAACTAGGGTGCTAATGTGGATGCTTCTCTACTTACTTCTTATAGTGCTAGAATTGGAGGTTGCTTTAGAGACTATAAAGGGAGATTATTGATTGCTTTTGGTGAAAGAAGACACATTGGGATATAGCTAATCTTGAGCTTGATGCTGTTATGACACATAGAAGACTCATTCAACCGTGGATTCTTGAAAGTAGAGGAATAACAATTAAGGTGATAACATCAATGTTATCAATTTCATTCAACATTCATTGAATAAGGCTAAATGGCAAGGATATAATCGGATTGTGGAGGATTTTCTCTTCTTAACTGACTTCAATAAGGTAATTCTTCATCATGTTCATAGGAATTGTAATAAAGTAGCTAATTTGTGTGCTACTTTGGCTAGAGATAGCAACTTTTACTTTGATAGTTATTCTTTTGCTAACATTCCTCCTTCTCTTTGTTCTCTTTTGAAGAAGGAATGTGAGCATTTTCTTTAGTTTGTATCTAGCTCTTTTTTCCTATTAATTGTAAATTACATTCATAAAAAAAAAATATGATGCTAAAATAATTGCTATTATAGAGTCAAAAGAATTTAATGTCTACTCTATTGATAATCTTCTGGGATCACTAATTTCTTACGAGTAAGGAATGAGTCAAAGAAAGATTGATGCAGGAGAACAACGAGAGGAGAAGAATATTACACTGAAAGTGGAAGAGTCGAAGAGTGATCTTTCATAACCTGAGGATGAGGATGACATTACCTTGATGACAAGACAATTTAGGAGCTTTCTTAAAAGGAAGTAGAGGAGATGTCAATAGTGGAATAGAGGTAAATTTAATAAGAACGTTAAGGTTTTAAATGACATAATTTACTATGAATGCAAGAAACTTGGAAATGTAAAATCATACTACCAAAACCTAAAGGCCACTCCTAGAAAGGAGAAGGAAGAGGAGAAACCAAATGTGAAAAAGGGAAAAAAGAGATTTTAAAGAGCTTTTTGGGGGGGACTTGGCTTCAAATTCTCCAGAAATAGAAAAGGAAGAGTAAGTTACCAACTTGTGCCTAATGGATGATAATCTTGATCAGTCAGATCAAGATGAGGTATGTGACTTAACCTATGTAGAACTGTTAGAAGTTTCGGAAAGAATTCATGATGCATATAGGAAGCTAAAAAACATGCATGCTAGTCTGAATTTAGAGATACAAGAATTACAAAGAGAATATGAAATCCTTAGGAAATATCACGCACTGATAAATAACAACCACATGAACATACTTAATGAATTTGATTACTTGAATAAGAATATTGGCATTGCCAATGCAAAATTGGAAAAAGAATTAAAAGATTTTAGAGATGAATCTAAGACTAGAGAACACTATTAAAATTTTGAAAAGAGAATACGAGAATATTTGAATACATTTTTAAATTAAAAGTGTAAGCTCTCGAGAAAATTAGGAAACCACCAAGAATGAAAGATTTTACAAATCCTATTTTATATCCAAAATTTTTACATCCTAGTAGGAGACAGAATAATTATAAAAATTTTAAGAAATCCATTTCATGGAGTTAAATTTTATTCATGTGGCATAATTGGAGATATAGCATACACTTGTATCTTATATAGTAAAACTTATTTAGTGTGGAGACCTAAGATGCATAAATCTAGATATATCATACATGTATCTAGTTTTATTTTGCCTAAAGGAAACCAAAACTTGTTTGTGTTCCCAGGTCTACATTTGATAGTTTTGCAGGAACGCTCTCATACAAGGCCTCTTGAGATCATTTGGTACCTGGGTAGCAGTTGCTCAAAGCATATGACTGGAGACACTACACAATTCATTATGCTGGAAGCCAAGAATGGAGACAAGATTACACTTGGAGATAACACCACTAGGAATGTGGTTGGCTTAGGTATGATTGGAAATTTGCAAAATTTTTTCATTGAAAATATATTACTAGTAGAAGGCTTAAAATATATTTTTTTAAGTATTAGTCAGCTATGTGATAAAGGATACAATGTAAAATTTTTTCCCACTAGCTGCATATTAAGTCTAAATGGTGATAATGTTTTGCATAGATTAATGGTAAATGATGTTTATATGCTAGATTTGAATAGTGTTAAAACTCCTAATGCTTTTTGTTTAAAAACCACTACTAATGAATTTTGTTTATGACTTAGGAGACTCTATCATTCAAGCATGAAAAACCTTAGGAAAATTACTTAAAAGAATTTGGTGAGAGATATACCAAAATTAGACTTTACTAAGGATCACCTTTGTGATGCATGTCAATTAGGAAAATAGTTGAAGTCCACTTTTCAGTCCAATAAAGATCTTAGAACAAGTAAACCTTTAAAGATTTTACATATGGATCTTTTTGGACCAGTTGGAACTATAAGTCTAGGAAGGAAGGTATAAGGATTTGTGATAGTTGATAATTTTTTTAGATTCACTTGGGTTAGATTTTTATATCTTGAGAATGAATCATTTGAGGAGTTTAGAGATTTTTCAACTTGGATTAAAAAAGAGAACTAGGATGTGAGATCTTAATAATCCAAAGTGATCACGGGAGAGAATTTGAAAATAAAAAATTTGAGGAATTTTGTAAAGGAAAAAAGAACCGATCATAGTTTTTATGCACCTAGGACCCCTCAACAGAATGGGTTACTTTAAAGAAAGAATACAACATTAATTGAAATCATTAGAGCCATATTGGCAAAATATTCACTTTCTAAATATTTTTGGGCTGAAGTGGTTTGCACTGCATGTTATATTCTAAATAGGGTAAACATTAGATCAAAATTAAACAAAACACCCTATGAGCTTCTTAAAGGGAGAACAAATAATTTATCGAATTTGCATGTTTTTGGATGTAAGATATACATACATAATAATGGAAAAATTTACCTTAAGAAAAATTGATCCTAAATTAAATGAAGGAATTTTTTTTTTGATACTCTAGTATTGGAAAATCTTATAGAGTATTTAACAAAAAAAAACTTTGGTAGTTAAGGAGACCACACATGTTGTATTTGATGAATTTGGAATTTTTGTATAGCAGAATTTGAAAGAGGATGAAATTGAAATAACTTTCAAAATATTGAGAAGATTAATTTGGATGAAAATTTGGAGATGGAAAACCCGTGGCCTAGAGATTTCAGATTTTCTGAAAACCTTTCAAAGGAATTGATTATAAGTGAACCTAGTGAGAGTGTTAGAACTAGGCGTGGCCTAAGCAAAGAAGTCAATCATTCTATATTTATTTTAATGATAGAACCTACAAACATAAATTACATACTTTTGCATGAATTTTAGATTTTGGCAATACAAGAAGAATTAAATTAATTTTTAAGGAATGATATTTGGGAATCAATTGTAAGGCCAAAAAATCAAAGAATAGTTGGAGCAAAGTGGGTTTTCAAAAATAAAATGAACGACTCAGGAGTTTTCATTAGAAATAAGGCTAGATTGGTGGCTAAGGGGTATAATCAGATTGAAGAAATTAATTTTGAGGAGGATTTTACCCCTGTAGCGAGACTTGAAGAAATTAGGATTTGGTTAGCTTTTGCCTATTTTAAAGTATTCAAATTATTTCAAATGGATGGTAAAAGTACCTTTTTAAATAGGATAATTCAAGAGGATGTTTTTGTTAAACAACCTCTAGGATTTGAAATTTTAAAATACCCAAATCATATTTTTAAATTAAAAAAGGCATTTGTATGGATTGAAACAAGCACATAGGGCTTGGTATGAGAGGTTGAGCACTTTCTTAACTGAGAGATCTTTTGAAGAAGGAAGTGTGGACACTACACTTTTTGAAGAAATTGGGTGATGACATACTCGTTATATAAATTTATGTTGATAATATCATCTTTAGATCTACAAATAAAAATCTTTGTGATGATTTTTCTAAAAGAATTAGTAGTGAATTTGAAATGAGCTTAATGGGAGATTTTAGTTACTTTCTAGATTTTAGCATTAAGAAAATTGAGGAAGGTATATTTTTTAATCAGTCAAAGTATATTAAGGATATCCTAAAGAAATATGAAATAGATAATACTAGAATTATTATTACACCTATGAGTCTCTCACTTCAGTTGGATAAGGACCCAAAGGGAAAATCTATTGATCAAAAGAAATTTAGGAGAATAATTGGATCTTTGCTTTACTTGACTGCTAGCAGACCCGATATTATGTTAAGTGTTTGTTTGTGTGCTAGATTTCAATTAGATCCAAAAGAATCATATTTGAAAACAGTAAAAAAAAATTTTGAGATATCTCTTGGGGACTCAGAACTTAGGAATTTGGTATCCTAAGTACAGCTCTTCATTTAAAATTGTTAGATATTTAGATTCAGACATTGTAGGATGTAGGGTTGATAGAAAGAGTATATATGGAATGTATCAATTTATGAGAAATTCCTTAGTTTCTTGGTCTAGAAGAAAATAAAATTCCGTAGCCCTATCTATTACAGAAGCTGAATAAAGTACCTTAGGAAGTTGTGTGGCACAAGTCCTTTGGTTGAAATAATAGTTGATTGACTTAGGATTTATAATTGGCATAATTCCAATTTACTGTGATAAAAGTAGTTCCATTTGTATTTCAAATTATCCTATTCAGTATTCTAGAACCAAACATATAGATATAAGGCATCATTTCATAAGGGATCATGTATCCAAAGGAAAAATTGAACTAAACCATATTTCAATGGAAAATTAACTTGCAGATATTTTTACAAAACTACTATCCTTTGATACCTTTAGCATGTTAAGAGCAAGGCTAGGTGTGATTGATCTTAATGCTTAATTAAAATGTTCTACAAACATGATATGTTTTTGTGTGTTTTTTATTTTGTATTTTAATGTGTTTATTTTTGTTCAGGATTTACTATTTTTGTTTTGATGTTTTGTGTGATCTTGAAATGCTTTCACATTTGATTTCCTATTTCTAATCAATCGTGTGAATTTTTCTAAGTGTTATGTTTATATTGTATGAAATTATTTTTGTCCCATATGAATTCTATAGCATTTTGATAATTATTTTGAACTAATTGCATAATGTTTTTCATTTTCTAATACATACTGTACTGTACAATCTCTATATCATCGTGGACGATGTGTATTCATTCGTATGTATGCACCTAGACAGTTATAAATGCAAAATAAATTATTATAACTGATCGTACATATGAACAATTAGTTTGTATGTATGAATCACGTGTCATTGAATGTTGGGGATGAACCTAACTGTCATTAAAATGATCTTAAGTAACCGATCATCCTAGATTAACACATATTTGTCTGTAGGATTGTATGGTAAAAAAGCTTATACAAAAGGATTCTTCATAACTCGCATGATTATGAAAAGTCATTTCATTTTGAACGCATTCATTCATATATACAAAATTTATTTTCACACGTACGAACCCATTAATCATTCTGTATGAACCTCTATTCGTACGTATGAAAGATCTCTTCTCTTTAAATACGAGGGATTTAGAATTCGTTTTCATTCACTTTAATAGCCTTTTCAAATCTTTCATAATTTAGCAATGTCCAGCTCTAGCAAGTGGGGTAGACTAACAAAGGGATCTTCTTTGAGGAGTGGAGATAGTGACTTTCTTTGTAGTGCAAATGAGGATTCCTTTCTTAAGTTTTCTTCTTCCAAAATCACTCCTTCCATAATCCTAATCCAAGAGGATATTCACTTTCAAGTGATGCCTCTTTTCGCTTCTACTCAGTTTTCCTATATCTTGACCTTAATCTATGCCTACAACAAAGAAACCTTTCATTACTTTTTGGAAAACATGTCTTTTAATTCAGATATGAGTAGGATTAGATCTAATGTTTTAGGAGAAATATAGAAATAATTAAGGAGGATTTGGGAACTTTTTTACACTTAAGAACTCAAGGAGTTAGAGCCCATAGTTTGACTTCAAAATCTAATTATGACTGGTCTGAAATCAATAAAGTTCTTAGAGGGATTGAATACGTATGTCATTTGCCTAGAGTCCAAACATTAAATCAAAATGCAGGGTTATTTAGCATGTCCTTAGGACTTCCATTATTCCTAAAGCTGGTGATTAGATTAACATTACTCCTCTTCTGTCCACTATTACTTATCTGATCATAACTAGTCAACCAATTGATGAAGCACAACTTATTATTGACTATATTAATGGAATTTTTGAAATTGGACATGTTTCACATAAGAGGAAGAAGAACATTGCGTTATGATACCTAGTGGCATATATCCTTGAGAAGAAGTACATTCTTGTTCATCCTGAGCCTCATCTTAAAATGCCCATCTATTTCACTGATGCTTCATTCCGAGCACTTTTTGGGAGAGATGATTCAATTGATGATTCTAAGAGAGAAGGGGGAGCACCAACACCTGCACCTGTTCTTACTTATGGACCTAACTTTTAACAGATGGTCTAGCGCTTTTACTGGCTAGAAAGTCATTTTAATCAGCGCTTTGATCATATTTAGACTTATCTAAATAAGTAGGATGCGCAGTATCAGCAGGACATGGACTAGATTCGAGGTTAGTTCGACTCAGTGAACACCAACGTGGCTATGTTGAATAGCTATTTTTACATCTTCAACCAACCACCTTCTCAAGACCAGGGCCACTTAGATTTATAGATGTACTTCTTGGATTCTATCTTTTCCTGTTTTTTGAGATATGATGTGATAATCTTTATGTTCTATTTGTTTAGTATTTTTTATGTATTTGTTTTTTATTATCAAGTATTGATACCAGTCAAGCTCCATCGTATTACTCTTTCTACTTGATATCAATAAACAATGGCTAGTTTTGTTTAGTTAATTTTGTCATTCATTTGAAATGTTAGTTTGCCTATATGATATATCTGACTTAATTGATCTAAAAAGAATTTTTAAATTAATCTGCAGTACAAAAATTAATTTCATTAGGAAATCTAACTTTTTAAAAACTATAAATTAATTTATAACTCGATCAAGTTAAGGCTATCAATCTCATGTTCTTTTTAGACATATATAATTTTAAAATTATTATTGAAATTTTGATGTCTTATTATTTTTTATTTTCTCTTTTCAATATAATTATATTTGTACTTAGAGAAGTTTGAGTTTTTAAATTATTGTTTTTGGAAAGATCAATTAAAAAAAATGGGGAAAATGTACAAAGTATAAAAATTGAAGGAATGCACAATGGTATACAAATTGAAAAGAGCCACAAAATTAGCCCAAATAAAAAGTGCATAAAATGTGCTACAAATATTTGGAAAGATGCACAATATCTCCAAACAAGTCTATTGATATTGTTCTTCCTTATATCTTTTAATTGTCAATTTCAAATATATCTAACGTTCAATTATATTTTATATTGAATATTGAATTTAATTAACCTTTATTTTGTCACTTTTGTAATAATTCTCCTTATCTAATTGTCTAGAACGTCTCATAACATTGATATATTTTTCTTGTCTATATTATATTTTAATTTAAATATTTTAAATCTTTATATTTTATCTAATGGACATTAATCTTCTTATTGCAATTATATTTTAATTTAAATATTTTAAATCTTTATTTTTTCTCAAATGGACATTAATCTTTCATTTCAATTTTTTCTTCTTCTTTTTTTGTTGTTGTCAAAAGGGGGCGAAATATTGTTTGTTTGGTTTGTTTGCTTGCTTGCTTGCATTTGATTTTTAGTGTTTGTTAAAGTTATTTTACTTTTATGTTTTTCTGATTTTTTAAGTATTTGGAGTGTTTTAATTTTATATTCTTTGTTTAAAATTGTTTTTGTGAGCTTTGCGCGGTTTGGGCAATCCATTAGTCTTGGAAGAGAGAGAAGCTTCCAATTTTTCTAGAGAGAGAAAATCTTGTTTTTTTTCAAATTTTTCTATTTGCGGGCTTTGCGCGGGCGAAGTTTTGTCGCCGGCAGGTTGCCGGTCGGAAGATTGGCGGTGCTCCACAACTTGATTCATGGCAAACATTTGATCATCAGGCTCCAATCGGGGTATTGGCAACGGTAACAGTGGCATTGTAATCAGAGATGGTGCGTAGCCTTTGGTTCACCAAGAAGTGGTTGAAGGCAAAGGAAAGAGGCATTTGGCTGATCGTGATTCTGGTGTTGATCATGATCTTGCAATTGAGAAGTTCATTTTAGATAATATTCCGGAGGTATCTTCATCTGCTGGTGCGATCTTGAAGGTTAGTAAATTTGTGTTGAATCAGGAAGATGTAGGCGGCCGGGATTTAAATTCTTAAATCAAGTCCTCTTCTTCGAAAGTGGTTTATAATATTCCACTAAAGATGTCAGTTTTGGAGAAGAACCTGGAGTCCTGTATTTAGCGGGATTCTTCTAGAATTAATTCGTAGGAGAATTTTACTGAAGCTAGGAAGAAAACCCAACACTTCAAGATTTCGGTAGATAAGGTGATAACAGAATTGTCCGAGGACGGGTTGGCGGTCAAGCTTAATGCAGAGTAGGAGGTGTTAAATTTGGAAATTCTTAGACACTCTCTGGTAGTTAAAGTTTTAGGAGACAAAGTCTCTTTTCCTTTGTGCAGTCTGGAATTGAGGAAGCAACGGAGCAAATTGGGTAATTTCCATATGATGTATATATGTATGAACTGGATTTTATGTTCATTTAAGTCTGTGGAAGCGATGGAGGAAGTACTAAATGGTGGTCCTTGGTTTGTGGGAGGCCACATTGTGGGGATGGATAAGTGGTCTCATCTTTTCAACCCGAATTTCTTCAGGGGAATTACTGCACCAGTTTGGATTCGTTCCCCCTACTTTCCACTGTATTATTGGGACGAGGAGAATATTATTAGGATTGCTTCCAGAATAGGGACTCCAATGTATTTGGATGGTAATTCTTTTAAATGGGGGAAACGTGAATTTGCTCGAGTGTGTGTGAAACTGAATATGGAAAACAGACCCCCAAATGGTGTGTGGGTTGATGGTATTACTGGTCGGTTCTTCCAAAAAATAGAATATGAGAAGATTGATTTGATTTGTTATTAGTGTGGCATGGTTGGTCATGATAGAAAGGATTGCCCGGAATGTGTGAAGACGTTTTCTTGTGATCATCCAGTAAGGAAGGCTATTGCTGAGAAAGTTTTGGGAGGGGTGGTTGGTTTAATAGAAGCTGAAAGTGATTCCATGTGCAATTTAAAAATAGGAGATTCAAAATGGGAAGATGGCGGGAGTTGGTAGATCTAAAAGAAATATAACTGATGTTAAAATACAGGCTCAAGGTCATCATTCAGATACAGGGCAAACTCAGATTCAACACAAGAAGGATGAGGTGGAACCGGGACTGAAACAGTTTGAGGTATTTATTTTGGAAACAGGTAATGATGTTAGTAAAGAGGAGATTGCTTTGGGGGTATCCGTTGCTAAAGAATTTGAAGCCTTGCTTGAGGATACGGAAGAAGGGGAAGTGATGGATCATACTAGTGTAGTCAAGAAGAATGAGATGGCTATTATTGCTGATTTACCTGAGCGTGTTGAATCTGTGGTTTAACAGAATAACAGTTTAGTCAAGTTGAAACTGGCTAAGGAATTAAAATCACTGGGGCCTCTCGAACAGGATCACAGGAAAAAGAGAAAGGAGGGCAAAGGAAGTGTACCACGTGGGAAGGGCTCCTTAATGGTTAATTAATGAATTCATTACTTTTCTGGAATTTCAGGGGGGCCAGAAAAAAGGAGGCTTCCTTGTATCTCAAGGAGATTGTTACGGATCATGATGTTTGTTTTGTTGGTTTGATGGAAACCAAACTATCTAGTATTGAAAGAAAGGATGTTGATTCCCTTATTGGGAGGGATTGGGATTATTTCCATTTCCTGTCGTGGGTACTTCTGGGGGTATTTTGGTCTCGTAAAACATGAAGTTTCTCTCTTTTAATGTTGAGAAGAGCTCCTCTAAATTGGTGGTTGGTTCTCTTTTTACACCTTCTTTGGGTGTTTGGAAGGTGGCAATGGTGTATGGTAGCAAATGTCATAATGAAAAAAGGAGTTCGTGGAACTTGATTGAGGTTTGTATGAAGGATTCGGGTCCTACTGTTGTGGGAGAGGACTTTAACTGTATTTTAAACAAGGAAGAGAAGAAGGGTGGAAAAAGATTCTTATTCTCTAAAGGACCTAGAGAAATGAAAGAATTTATGACTAATTCTGATTTTCATGTGGCAGGCTTTGTTAGACCAAGTTATACTTGGTGTAACAATATGGAGGGGTCCTCTAGGATTTGGGAAAGACTTGATAGGTGCTTGCACAACACCTCGGCTCTACACTTGGTACCATATGGGAAGGTTAAGGATCGTACTCGTGTGGCTTCTGATCACGGCCCGATTATGTACAGTTTGGATACTGAGAAGATTAATAGGAGCAAGGTTATTAGATTTGAAGATACTTGGAGGTCATATCTGGCTACCTGGATTATAGTCACTAGTTCATGGAAGAAGGCTAATTTTGGTGAAGAGGTGGAGGTGTTACACAGAAAGCTTAGGAGGACGTTGAGAGCACTATTTTTATAAATGCAGAGATCTTTATAAGTTGAAAGATGCGCTAAAAAGAGAGATCCTGGAATTACAAATCAAAGAGGCTTCGGGCTCAGATTTTTCTTGTGATGATTTGTTCAATCTTAGAAGGAAGATCTATGAGCTTAATGTCACTCTTAGAAGACTTGCTATTTGGTGGAACCAAAGAGCAAAAACTAGGTGGCAAGAGGAGGGGGACTCTAATTTAAAGTTTTTCCATAATTATGCTTTAGCCAGTTGGAATGCAACGTGGATCAGGCAAATTATGGATGCCAACAATACTCTAGTGGAGGAGGATGATCAAATTGAGCAAGTCTTTCTGCAGTTCTTTGAGAAGAAATGGAGGTATAAAACTTGTGACTTGACTGGGTGGCCTTGTCCTTCGGAAAAATAGAAGATGAGTGCTTTGAATGCTGCTTCCTTGGATACATATTTTACTATGGAGGAGTGCAGAATCTCTGTTTTTCAGCAAGGTAACAATAAGTCTCCGGGACTTGATGGGGTGACATCTTCCTTTTCAAATGTTACTGGAATTTAGTATGTGAGACCACTTGGAATGCGATAAAGAAATTCCTTAAATCTGGATTAATGCACAAGGAATGGAAAGATACGCTCATTGTCTTAATTCTTAAAATTAAGAATCCGGTTGGGCCTGATAGTTTTAGACCCATCAGCCTTTGTCAAAGCACCTATAAAATTGTAGCCACTATGTTGGTTAACAGATTGAAGACCTGTTTGCCCAGAATTATTTTAGAAGAATAGGTTGCATTCATTCGAGGGAGGTCAATTTTGGAGCATTGTTTGTTGGCGCAGGAGATTTTTAATAAGCTTAAAGTATCAAGAAATAAACAGGGGCTGATGGCTGTGAAACTCGACATGGAGCAGGCGTATGACAGCATGGGATGGCAAACCTTGAATCATATTCTACACTGGTATGGCTTCCCCTCTACCTTTTCTAATTTACTAATGTAATGTGTGGTAAATGCAAGGTTTTCTATTATCCTTAATGGGAAATACACGAAGTGATTGATGCTCATTGTGGATTCAGGCAAGGCTGCCCTCTCTCACCATATCTTTTCATTTTGTGCTATCAATTGCTTGCTAATGCAATTGAGCAACGAGGTCAAGAATTGGGCATTCAAATATCTCCTAGAGGACCCAGGGTCTCGCATCTTCTTTATGCAAATGATATGTTGTTGTTCTCTCGGGCTACCACTTCTTTGGCACGTTTTTTAAAATGCACTGTGGAGGATTTCTGTAATTGGACGGGCCAAAGGGTGAATGTTAATAAATCCCAAATTATTTTTGGTAAGATTGCTAAGAGGTCTTAGAAGAATAAGGTGGCTAGTATCCTCGGTTTCAGGGTGGTTAAGGAATTACATTACCTGGGCATTAAGATCTCTTTACCCAGAATGGGTGTTGCTGACTTTCAGGATCTTTTATGCCATGTCTCGGATAGATTAAATGTTTGGGGGAAAAAGTCTCTATCTTTGGGAGGTAGAATAACACTTATCAAAACCTCTTTGCTTTCATTACCAAGCTTTTCTATTACTCATTCCATGGTGCCAAAGAGGTTGATTCATCGGGTGGAGAAATTATTTGGCATAAACATAATGGGAAACTTGGGAAGCATTATGTTGCTTGGGAGGATATTTGTTGTCCAATTACGGCTGGTGGTTTTGGTATTCAGTCGATCACAACCAAGTGTGGTACTCTACGGGCAAGGTTGGCATGGAACTATATCCAGAAACCTGAATCTCTATTGCACCGAACCTTCAAAGCTAAGTTTGGTAACACTATCCTAAACGATAATTTCTCGAAAGGTTCTTCCAATGCGTGGAAACTTTTAAATGATGGAGGCAAACACTTGAAACCCATTGTGAGATGGAATATTGGAAGAGGAGATAAAATTCAAGTTTTAAGTGACATATGGGTGTTGGATAAGTGATTAAAAGACTGGCCAACCTTTGTTGACTGTGATGCTTTGGAAAATTTGAAAGTTCAGTATTTTATTTCGGCTACTGGGGAGTGGGATGAAGGAAAACTTCTTAATTTTTTCCAAGAAGATCTTGTTTGCCTTATCAGGAAAGTGCACATTGATGGTCAGCAGGAGGATTAGCTGGAAACCATTTGCAAGTTTTCGGGTAAAACAATTTCTGCAATGGCTTATGACAGAGTGATGAAAGGGAAATGTGTAAGTGATGATGTGGGATTTTACAGTTGGCTTAAGAGTTTAAAGTTGAACTATAATATGGAATTTTTTTGGTGTAGATTAAGTAAGTTTTCTATTCCCACTAACCATTTTCTAAAGTTCCGTAGAATTACAGCTGATGATAGCTGTGCTAGAGGTTGCCAGGTGGTGGAGAACTATGAGCACATTATTGTTCACTGCAAGTATCTTCAAGAAGTGGTTAGTAAAATCCGAGAATGGAGGTTTTGTATTCCTATTTTCCATTCTTTGGAGGGCTGCTTAGCTGAGCTGAGAAGGTGTTCTGGCCGTATGTCTGGCTTGGCTAGAATCTATTGTGTGGCTGTATTCCTGAACTGGAAAAACCGAAACTTAGTAAAGCATGCTAAGGAAGCTATGCCATGTTCTTCTATGGCTGCAAATGTGCTTTCTTTATCCATTTTAAAATCCTCTCCTTATCTAATAAACTTGGGTGCTAGTCTCCCAAGGGAGTGTTATTATACTTGGCGCCCTCCTCCGCTAGATTAGATTAAGATAAATATGGATGCTTCCTTGTTGAGTTTGAATAGAGGTGGTATTTTCAGAGATCATAAAGGTAGACTTCTTCTTGATTTTGGAAGGAATAAGACTCATTGGGACATTGCCAAGCTTGAGATAGAGGTGATTGTGGAGATAAGAGAGTTTATACAAAGCTGGATGCTTGAAAGCTTGGGTGTTATCATTGAAAGTGATAATGCTAATGTGATTACATTCTTACAAGATTCTTTGAATAAAGTTGATTGGCACTTGGATAATTGGCCAGCCAATGAACTTTACTTAGTGACTTTAATAAGGTCATTTTACATCATGTTAATAGGGATTGTAATAAAGAAGTTTATTTTTGTGCTACTTTAGCTTTAGATGGTAGCTTTACTTTTGATAGTTTTTCCTTTGGTAGCATTTCAATTCCTTTGATTGATTTGATCAAGGATGAGATGTTACCACTTTAGTTTGTATCTAGGTTTATTTCCTTTCTTCTTTTAATTGCATTGCTTTTAAAAAAAAAATACTATTTGGAGTATTTTGTGGTTTTTATGAAAAATTCAAAAAAAAAAAAATTGTTCTTAATAGAAATCCCTTTCTATTCACATGCCGATTCAATTAGGGGGAGTTAAGGAAAAATTTATAATTTTCAATGTTACTCAAATAATAATTATTTTGTCATCATAAAAAAGGGGGAGATTGTTGAGATAATTGCTACTTAGTCTTGTATGTTTGATATTTTTGCAACTTGTATGTTTTTGATGATTTCAAATATTATTGTTTTGATTATTATTTCTCTTTAACATATTTTTGAAGAATTATTTTGCTCTTGTGTGCACTAACAATTAAGGGAAATCACTCCAGATTATTTAAGACATCAATTCAAGATCAGTTTAGGTTTATTGTAATTGAATTATGTATTTTCCATTTTATATAGTCTGAGAGAGTTTGATTAAAATTGTGTAACTGAGCACACACACACTGAGGGAGAATTTAAAATTCATATTTTTAAAGCTAATCGTACGGTACAATTTCTCTTCGTACTGGACGATCTGATCAGTTATTCTCTAGACGAGCAGTCATACGAACAGGAATGAAAATTTTTTCTATATAAATCATATGGGACAATCCAAATTTTTATACAGGGATGCACACGCCTATTTTATTCTCGAATGAAGAACATATGGGATGATCATAATTTTCATACAGGGACGAACACCTCTGTTCTATTCTCGCTCGAAAAAAAAAATTTCTAAGTATGGATCATACGGGATGATCAGAGTTTTATACAAGTACGAACATCTCGGGATTATAATCATACGATTCATCCAAGGACAAATGGCTTCGGTCTATGCTCACACGAATTTTTTTTTCTAATTATAGATCATACGGGATGATCCCAGTTTCATATAGGTACGATTGTCTTGGTTTTATGATCATACATGATGATTTCAATTTTGTACCAGGATGAACATCTTGGGTTTGTTCTCACTTATTTCATCCTGATGTTTTGTACAGGCAAAAATTAAATTTTCTAAGGGTTCATCCTAGACGAACTCAGTTCATACCAGACGATGATCGAGTATGAAATGATTTCATACCAATTCCCAATAGGTGCGTACAAAACAATTTTTAAACTATTCATACGTATGAACATACGATCATACAGTATGATCATGTTCACTCAAAGTTAAAATTTTTAGTTTTTTGGATGATTTTTTATGTCTTTCATATAAAAGGTCCATTAAAACAGACTTGTGAGGGTCTGGTCTTCTTGATTTTTGAAGGGAAATTAAAGAAGAGAGTGTGAGATAGTGTTTAAGAGAGATTTATTTCTAGTGGAGTGTGAAGGGTTCATAAGGCTACTCAAAGGTAAGGATCTCTATGTGTGATTTGAATTTTTCACTCTTCCTCTTATCTTTCAAGTTTTGGTCGTGAGAAGATTCTTGAGGAAAGGCCAAAGGTTTGTTGTCTACACTTGGAGAGTGTGAATAGCTGAAGGTTCTATGCCTACACTTGGAGGGTGTGAATAGCTGAAGGTTCTGTGCCTACACTTGGAGGGTGTGAAAAGATGAAGGTACTCTGCCTACACTTGGAGGGTGTGAAAGGATGAAGGTACTCTACCTACACTTGGAGGGTGAGAAAGGATGAAGGTTCTCTACCTACACTTGGAGGGTGTGAAAGGACAATGGTTCTCTACTGCACCGGGGATTGGTGGAAGAGAGTTTTATATAGGCTTCTCCGCATTGCTATGGGAGCAAAAGGAGAGTCATTTTGGTAATAGTGCAATACCTAAAGTGGGAGGCTTCGGGAAGTGGATGTAGGTCGTGTTTGAATGAACCAATATAAATCTTTATGTCATTTTAATTTATGCTTCTTACTTACTGCAACTTTAATTTCATGGTTGAAAAATCTGCTTTAAAATAATTTCTATTAAAATTGCTACGAATAAAAAATCGGTTTTAGTTTTTAAATCTAAGAGATTTTTTAAATTACCAATTCAGCTCCCCCCACTCTTGGTTAGCCTTGGGACATTAGTCTAGGTTTAATAACTTATTCTAGATTCTACAAGAATCAACAGGTTTTCTAATGTTTGTTGAGGATTATTCTTATTTTGTCCATAATTTTGTTGACATGCACTCTATTGATTATTACCACCAACATTTTTGTTAGATCAACTAAAATTTGGATGGTTCCTCTAACCTAAATTATAAGTATTGTAATAGAGATTATTATGTATTCTAATCATATTCACAATCTCAATACCTTGCACATTGTTCTCTTTAAAAGAATTCAAATCATGCTCTTCTAACTACATATGTGATCCTGGTCTTGAATTTTCTGAAAAACTTTTATAATTTTTAGATATAACAGTTTTATGTGAAACCAAAATAGAGAAGTTATCTTACTCACAAAGTCCATACACTCTCTTAGGATTCACCTTATCAAAAGTCCTACATAAATTATTTATCACCATTTCCTCAATTAATATATAGGCTTCATCAAATAGCCTAGACATTAAAGATCCTCCAATTGTAAAATCTATGATTCTTCTAAGGTAACCTATAAAACCAGTATAGAAAGATTGAAAAATCAACTAATTTTGTAAAAAATGGTGAGGGCATATCCTAAGAATCTCCTTAAATCTCTCCTACTTTCATAAATCTACTCTCCTTTTAACTAGGGAAAGGATGTGATTTAATTCCAAAGCTTGATAGTTTTGGAAGGTGGGAAATACTTTGTTAGGAATTATGTGCCAACTCAATCCTAATTGATATGGAGCATAAGGGTAAGGAATTAAACCATAACTTATCTCGATCCTTTATTAAAAATTGAAATAATCAAAGTCTAATAGAATCACCACTGACACCTTTTATTTGAGTGTTACAAAAAATTTTAAAACTCTAGCTTAATATAGGTTGGGAACAATAATAGGAGCTCCCCAAAACTATAAATTTTGAAAAATCTAAATTATGGTTGGTATTTGCTTAAATTTATTAGCCTAAATTGTAGTTTTATTGATTCTTTGATTAATTTTATCCACTACAAGATTGGCATACTCCCTAGGAGGTCTAGGTGTTCCTAATCTTGAACTAGTTGAACCATACCTAAAACAAATGTTTTTTTTTTTTTTTTGAATTTTTTAATTTTTGTAAGAGTCCTCTCAATTTCCAGGTCAAATATGAAGGCCTCCCTACTAGATCAACAACACATGCACTAATAATGCAAGAATTAAATAGAAAAAAATTATTTATATTAAGTAAAAGCTTTCTCTTTTTTTCCTCAAAATTTTCAAAATATGAACAAAATTACGTTGCAAGAAATAGGTTGGATTAAAAATATAACTACTTTAGCAATATAGCTCAACTTGCAATATGTAAAATACTTCCATAGTAATGACACAAAAATATTTATGGGGAATGTGGGGGTGGGTATATACTTTGGGTTGAAATATGTTATATTTTATTTGATATGCAATACTCTCGAAATATGCAAGTGCACTTGTCATTCAATAAATAAAGTGATTAAGTGAGTGTCGATTCTATAAGAAAGTATTATGGTAACTTGCAAGTAAACGTGTACTGCATACTATATCTATAATGTTTTATCCTATGAATGAAAGGTAAGGGTTGAGTTTCTTTCACAATAAAGGACTACAAGAAAGAAAAAAAAATATTTTGTGTGGACAAATTTAATGTCCAAAATGTAAATGTTATAAAAGATTTGCATTAAAATTATATTTTTTGTTTCTTTAATCAAATAAACATTGATTTACATTATACCATCCCTAAAGATAGAATAATGTTTCATTATCAATTTGAGAAGATAAACATTTTATTCGTAATTGAACACTCATAGCGAATATTCAGTTACCCTGAAATAATAAAAAAATATTCACCTACCATTTCAATTATAAAATTAATCAAATGTTTTAAAGCTTAGGTTTGCATTCCATAAATCTTTCCCCTATCTTAGAAAGAAACTAAGATAGTGTTTATTTTATTTTGGCTTAAACACTGACTATAAGGGCAAGGCCCAATAGTTAATTACATCTCCTAAGAGAATACTCTAGATTAAAGTGAAGATAATTTTTTTTTTAAAGACACATGATTCTAAGAAAATATATAGGTTAACAGGATATATTATTGAAGCTTTATATTATAAATTTTCTAGTTATCCTTTGAATTTAGATTTTTGAATTCTAAATTTTAAATAGATTGAATCTGAATGTGCAAAGACTAAAGTGATGTTTACAATCTAGATTTATAATTTCTTTGAGTGAGTTATAGCTAACAATTCTAATACACAATAAATTGCCTTAGATGTAAAGCATGATAGGCTAAGCTCTATCCTAAGAGATCAACGGATAATTCAAAAACTAAAACTTATGACATAAGATGAGTAATTTTAACTTTAAGTATAAATGACGCAAGGGAGAACGCTCAATAAAAACTCTAAATTTCATCTTATTTAATTTACCTAACTATATTTTCAAACATAAAAAATTTCTTAGAAATTTTGACACCATAATGGCATTATACCAAATAAAAAGCATAGCATCCTCCGAGTGTATTGCAGACCATGCTACCTATATTGAGCATAAATGTTTTTCTTAACATACATTGCAAAAATAAAAAAGCATGCATGTATGCTTGTATAAGTTAAGGGGTTGGTATATATGGTACCTAGTCGCATATCTTATAAAGTCTGGGACATATAAAAATAAATAAATCAGAAAATATTTATACCCACTAATGAAAATTACCACGCATATAATGCAATAATTGATGAAATATAATAATAATAATAATAACTTAATATAAAATATCAATTTATTTATTCATTTATTTGTTAATTTATAAAAGACTTATACTTTACAAAAAAAAAAATGTAGTCAGGCTCTTCGAGAATAACTTAATATATTCACTAAAATTAAGACGATTTATTAATTTTTTATATTTAATAAATATTTTAATGCATTTACCATAGGGTCAATTTCTTAACTATTTGATTTCATTTGTTCTAGAATTTTATATTTTTTATAAATACAAAACCTTGAGATGAGTTTAATGCATTTGATTTTAATAAATTTGGAATTAGTTTTGGACTTTACATGTTTAGAGTATTTTACACTAAGTTGGACCCAAATGTTAACTTTTTTATTTACAATGAAATATAAAGATTTTATTTTTTATAAATATTAGACGCAGAGATGTGTCTGATGCCTCAAAGTTTGACAAATTTAGAGTTTTATAGAATTAGTTATGCAATTTTAAAGTTTAGTGAATTATATATTTATTTAATAATTTAATTAAGAGCATTGTCTTATTTTTGTACCAAATCAACCCCAAATTTCTTGAAATTTTCTTCAAATGTTAAAAAGGAAACCTGGGGATGATTTCAAGTGATTGAAATTTACGTGGAGTTTTATTTATTTTTAATTATTTATTTTCTTTAATTAGTTGTTTATCTTGATTATTAAATTAATTTTTATATTGAATGAATTTTATAAGGATTTTATTTTTCTTTTACTGATCTTTTAGTTATGAAAATTTTGTGATATTATTTATAATTTTTGGATGAAATTTTAATTTATTATAAATTTTTAAAGACCCTAAGTCAATTATTTACATGAAACTTAGGTTTATTTACTAGCAAGCCATATGACCTCCAAATAAAGTGAAATTTGAAACATAGCTAAATGAACACATAAATGTTAGACCCACATTTTTTGTGCTCATTAATACCTTCGTAGGTTGAGATATCAACTACCAAACCTAAATGCATCTACAACTTTGGTGATTTGTTTTAGGATCTAGACTCAATGGATTTGGTTAAGATCAAGGGCTAACTAACCCTCGATATAGAATTGCAATAATATCATAGATGTACCTCTAATTCTCTATGGATTCTTAATTATAAATTTTCATATTCATAGGTTATATGATGACCCATAGACTTGGAAAATCCATTTAAATCTCTTAAACTCATCCAATTGAGCTAAATTGTTTGGTGATGTGTTATACATCCCTAAGAAATAATCATGTAATTTGGTCTCATTGTGACCTATATATTCTGCATAATCCAAGAAATAACCCATTGGGTTTTCTCTAAAATTATGGTTAATGCCTTATAGGACATGATCTAAGACCATAGGGGTTTTATAGCACTCCTCAAGATAAATTTGTAGAGCCTAAGTATGTGCAATTTGGATAAGTAAAAGAGGAGTTATGGTTTTTAAAAGTCCCACTAATTTCTATATTTTAAAAATCCTATTTACCCACTAAGTTGGCCTTTCCATGCAACACTCATTTATTTGATAGATAATGATTAATACATTAATGGAATCCACATGGGTTTGATATAAGAAAGGTCTTGATTCAAAGGCATGAAATCACGGGACAGCCGAAAAAAAAAAGATAATACATAATTAGGGCCATCATTTAAATGAACATTCCTACTTTTTTCTTTAAACTCCCATTTGATTTACCAACCATAAGCATTTTCCAACTAGGTCCTAGAGATTAGTAGGACATAATTGAATGAAATTTCATATGAAACATCAATCAATCAAGAATATTCAATCCAACTCTCTTATCCATATGGATTGAATAGTTATTTCACACTTCCCAGACTTAGCTAGGATGAAGTTCAAAAATTAAGGATTATTTGATATATAGGTCCAATTCGCTCGGCCTTGCTTTAGGCAGAATTATCAAGATCCCTAGAACATTTCATCTTAAGAAACCTTGGCTTGAGGATGAGTAAGTAAGAAGAAAATCTTTTACTATGAGAATATCACTAAACCTCACTAAAAACCTCTGTAGGACCTCACAGACCTTGCTAGGAAGCAAAAGAAGGGACACTCTTAGGCTTTATTCAGACCATCTTAAGACAGTTTGTTTGTTGAGGGACGCCCTAAAAAGTTTATGGAAGGGTTTTTAAAGTTTATTGGGTTTGAGTACACTTGGGTTACATGGGCTAGCTCAACCTATGAGTTATATGCAGTTGATTTTTGAAATGATGGTTGTACCCAACTATTCCAAGTGAGAGATGAAGTGGTGGAGCCTCTGGAGAGTTCCTGAATTTCATTTGGGTGCCACCTAGGTTTGGGCATCTCAGGTATGCAGGCTATGTGGATTTCGATGCTTTTGGTGATATTGAGCTACCCCAATATGTCAACTCAACTAAGCCAAGGGCCGACCTGACCAAGGAATTGCAATAGTTTATAGGAAATTTAATGCCATTAATAGCTTGGATTAATTTGGTTTAGGATTAGGTTTATATTTTGTTCAATGAATTATGTTTTTGACCACTTAGGTCAAGCCATGTGGCTAACCTAAGTGAACTCAATACATGCGTAACCTAATATTAGCTCCTAGATATCATATGGTCATTCTTATTAGTTTAAATGGGTTTAATCAACCCTTAGTCAACAAAAAATGCAAAGTATTTCAGTGTATGCAAGCATGGTCAAACTTGGTTGGCTTGGTTAACAAATTTAACTCAAGGGTTGGGGTTTTATTTTAACTATTCTAAATGAAGTTTTAAATTTATAGAATGCATTCCCATGACTTTGCAAAGTTTTTTTTATGGGAAAAGCATGTTTAACCCTTAATAATGTGTTTGGTCAAACTATGTTGAGTTAGTCAACTAGGTTAAACCATGGGCTAAGGTTGGGTTCAAATCCTTCTAAATGATGTATTACACACATGGGATGAGGTTCCAAGCAATGGTAACATTCAAATACATGAGTTGTAGCTTTGGGGTTGAATGGCTTGATGTGGTCAACCTAGGTTGACTTGGTCAACTAAGGCTAATCATAGCTTCAGTTTGTTTTAATGCTAGTTTTTTTTTTCTTATTATTTTTTTTGTTTTATTATTATTTTTTTTTATTATTTTTTTATGTTTTAATGCTAGTTAAATGGTGTTTTGAATATATTTATAGAATGTTGTATAGCCTAATTTTATTTAGTCATATTTAGTTTTAAGGAAAATCAAAATTCAAAGGTTTAGAGTTTTAGGGTTTTATGCTCAACCAATATCAACCATGGTCATCCAAAATTTAGTGCTAGTTTAATGCACCAAACTTTTGTGATGATCATGATCAATGAATTTGGAGAGGCCTCTAAGATCAAATCACTAGATGTTATGTGTAGTGGCATATGCTATAAATATTTTAAGATTTTGCAAACTATGAAAATGCTTTAAGTTTTGGAGGTTAATGATCTTGAAATGCCTTTAAAACTTATGTGGTTGACTTTAGCAGTATCCTTAATAAATATCCATGTGACATATTAAGAATCAAAATTGATTCAATTATGTTTCAAGGAAAAATAAATTTCTCCAAAAATAGGTTATAGACCAAAGGGTTTTTTGTTATGTTCTAACACTGCATTCTAGAGATTTGAATTGATTAATTGGTTTGTCATTGGATTGAATTTAGAGAAATATTTTAGGTAGAGTTTTATTTTAAAATGCTCATACTTTTTACACTCAATAATGATTATTATTTATTTAATAATAGATGAGGTGACAATCAATTGTGATTATCTATTGATGGATTTATATGTTTGATTTTAGTTTGATTTGAATATGATCATTGAATGTTAATGATTTAGGAGATATTTGATTTTTAAATGATCAAATAATAAAAAATCATTTGGTAATTATCTAGTAATTAATTAGGTGATCAAATGATAGTCAAGGGTGACTGTTAGGTGATGGTTTCCAGGGTCACTGATGAAATCACCATGCCAAAAAACATTGATGAGTTTTATTTAAGATTTCAAATATTTTTAATGACTTTGGTATAAAGATTGGTGTTTGATATGGGGTGATTTTATCTCATTCAAAAATTGGGCTAATAAATGAACCCCAAATAGGTGTGATGAACTTGAAAAGTGAATTACATGTGTATGCATTGACCGAAGTGACCAAATTAATCCAAAAGATTATTTCACATTTAAATTTGATTTTAAATGAAATTATACTTGAATTTAATAGCAACGCCTAGAAAATTGGATGGAAATTTTAATGGGATAGAAGCTCCCAAATAGGTGGATTTGATAGACCTACAAGTCTTCTTTCTAGTCCAAGGGAAGGAAGGAAAACTCAAGGAGAATCAAACCTATGTTAATAGGCTAGGGGGCATTTTTGAAGAAAGGGAAAATCTATGTGAAGATTTACACATAAACTCAAAAAGTTTAGATTTAAAATTTTGTTAGGATGGTGCCATGGGGGACTTGAACACTACCTTTGCCATGTCCCAAGTCCTGGATAAGAAAAGTGGAGAGTTGTATTAGGTAGTCGACAACCAGCATAAAACTTATCAAACTATCATGACATGAAACCTTTAAAAAATTATTTTAATGCTAGGGCATCCCCTCGAAGTAATATACTGTATGGTCTGAATACAATGAAAAGTGTGTAAAGGCCACTAAACTGGCACCCAGGAGTAGTATTAAATATGCAATAGTTCCCACATCAAGGATTGATGTTGGCAGTGAAGCTAGTCCATCAAACTAAAATTAGGAAAGGAACTTGGATTCTAGGTTCCCTTATATGAGAATTTAATTGAATTAATTGATATTATAATTCATATGAAAATAAATATTTTATACATTCAAGAAACTAAATGGGTTGGAGAGAAGGCTAACGATATTGATAGTTTAGGTTTTAAAAAATAGTATTCAGGTAAGTGTCATTGTAGAAATGGTGTAGATGTAATTATAGATAAAATTTTGAAGAATAATGTTATAAAAATTAATATAATTGGATACAGAAATATACCTTTGAAGATTGTTATTGATGCTAAGATTGTTAATATTATAAGTTCTTATGCTCCTTAAGTAGATTTGGATAAGGGTTCAAAATTAAAATTTTGGAATGATTTAAAAGAATTAATTCAAAAGATACCTCTGGAAGAAAGAGTTTTTATTGGAGGAGATTTAAATGGACTTGTTGGTAGAGAGGTAGATGATTTTAAAAGTATTCATGGTGTCCATAAGTTTGTAACAATTAATAAAGGTGGTAAGACCATATTATATTTTTCTATAGCTTATGATTTTTTAATTGATAATACCTTATGTAATAAAAGAGATAAGCATCTCATCCCTTATAAAATAGGATAAAGTAAAACTCAAATTGTTTATTTTCTTATAGATCATTTAGATTGTAAAGATTGTAAAGTTATTCATAGAGAAAATTTATGTAACTAGCATCGATTATTAGTTTTTGACTTTAAGATAAAATGGTAAAAAATAATAAATAAAGTAAAATGAATTTCTAGATGGGGGAATTTAAACAATATTAACAAAAATTATTTTAAGAGTGAGATTTTAGATCTTAAGATTTTTTAAGTGCTTGAGGATGCTAAAGTTGTGTGGGAAAAGTGGCTTGTGATATTATGAATATTGCAAAAGATGTGATTTGAGTATCAAAGGGAAAATATCCTAATAGTAAAAAGAGTTGGTGTGTAATTCAAATGTATAAGAAAATATAAGAAATAAGATGGTTTGTTAAAAATATTAATTTAGATGAAAAATTCTGATAATTATGAAAGATACAAAGAGGCATGCAAGGAGTCTGAGAAAGTAATTTGCAATGCAAAGATCTTAGCTTTTAATTATTCATACAATAGATTAGATACTAAGGAGAGAGAAATATAAATATATAAGTTAGCCAAACAAAGAGATAGGAGTTGTAAGGATATAGTTCATGTGAAGCATATTAAGGATGAAGATAAAAAAAGTATTTTTCTTAGAAGATGATGTTCAACAAAGGTGGATGAGATATTTTGATAAATTTTTTAATGAAGAATGTGAAACTATGATTAACTTTAGTGACCTTAGCACCCTAAATGAAAATAAAGATTTTTGTTTTTATTGGAGTATTAGTAAACCCAAAGTTCTAGAGGCTTTAAAGAAAATGAAGTGTGGAAAAGCTATTGAACCTGATTATATTCCAATAGATGTGTGGAAATTCTTAGGAGATGAATAAATTTATTGGCTTACTAAACTTTTTTAAACTATTTTGAAGACTAAAAGATGCTATATGAGTGGAGAGTGAGTGTGTTAATTCCTATTTTTAAGAAAAAAGGTGATGCATAAGATTGTGCGAATTATAGTGGAATTAAGTTAATGTGTCATACTTTAAAACTACAGGAGTGAGTTATGGAGTGTAGGTTGTGGCGTGATACTAATATTTCTAAAATTCAATTTAGATTCATGCTGGGTAGGTCTAGTACGAAAGCCATATTTAAAGTTCCATGATAAGTGTTTTGGAGAGTTCTTAAAAAGGAGTTTATAATGTTTATATTGAAATCATTAAAGATATGTAGGCAGGAGCTACTATTTGTATTCAGACACAAGGTGGTTTGATATAGTATTTTTCAGTTTCAGTTGGATTACATCAAAGATCAACCTTAAGCCCATTTCTTTTTTGCTTTAGTCATGGATGTTCTCACTATACATTTACAAGTGGGTGTACATTGGTGTATACTTTTTGCTAATGATATTCTTGTTATTGATAAGACTAGAATTGGACTGGAAGGTAAGGTTGAATTATGGAGGTAAACCTTAGAGTCTAAAGGTTTCCTCTTGAGTTGATCTAAAATTGAATATATGGAGTATAATTTTAGTAGTAATAGACTTAATGATGGGATTGTGACATTTGGAGATAAAGTCATTAATAAGAGTTCACATTTTAGATATCTTGATATATTGTTCAGAGTGATGGTGAAATTGATGGGGATATTATCAATAGAATTTAAGTTGGATGGTTAACGTGGAGGTATGCAATAGGTTTGTTATGTGATAGAAAAGTTCCCCTCAAATTTAAGGGAAAATTCTATAAGATGGTTTTGAGACATGCAATTCTTTATGGTGCCGAATGTTATACATTAAAAGAAAATCATAATACTAAGTCAAGTGTTATAGATATGAGGATGCTCAGGTGGATGAATGGCTCTACCCTAGATAGGATACGATATGAGCAGATATTTGAAAAGGTTGGAGTAGCTGTAATGGAAGATAAGACTAGAAAGATTCAACTTATATTGTTTGGTCAAATAAAATGCCGGCCTTCTGATGACCCATTTAGAAATGTAGAGATCTTATATTTGACTTATGTTCAGAAAGGTAGACTTAGACCTTAAAATACTTTGTTAGAAAATATTAGACATGATTTTTCTTCATTAGATTTAAACAAGAATTTGACTTTTAATAGGACACAATGGAGAAGAATGATTCATGTAGGTAATCACACATAGTGGGACAAAGGCTTGTTGTTGTTGTTGTTGGTGTCATGAGGGGCTTGCTCCAGTAGTAATGGATGATCATATGAAAAGGATGCTTTTATCATAGTCTTATACCCAACCATAGAGGATCAAATTTAAATTTAAACTAGGATGGTGTTGCGAGGGGCTAGCACCACCACGAGTAGATAATCTTAAAGAAAAAAAAAAACCTTTATTATAGACTTATAGCAAACCTCGAAGGAGTATATGATCATATGAAAAGAAATCAGTTGTCATGGACTTATATGTAACCACGGAGGATACAATTTAGATTTAATCTAAAATGGTGCCATTAGAGGCATGCTCCACGACTAGTGGATGATAATTTGAAAAGGAAGCATTTATCAAAGACTTAAACCAAATTGTAGAGGTTCAAATTTAGATTTAAACTATTATGGTGCCATGATGGGCTTGGTCCACCACTAGCGGATGATCATAAGGAAAAGAAGCCTATATCACTAACTTTTACCCAACCACATACGATCAGATGATCATATATAAAGGAAGAATTTATCAAAGAGTGATACACAAGCATATGCGATCATATTTAGATTTACGTTAGGATGATACCATGAGGGTCTTTCTACACCACCAGTAGTCAATCTTAAAGAAAGGAAGTCTTTATATAGGGACTTACAACTAACCTCAGAGGACTAAATGATCATATGAAAAATGACACCTTTATGTTAAACTTATACCCAACCATAGAGGATTGAATTTTGATTTAAATTTGAATGGTGCCATGAGGGGCTTGCTCAACCACTAGTAGATTTTAATGAAGCATATAAAATGCCATGTAAATAGGCTTATACCTAATGGCTGATTTAGATGAAGATGGAATATCAAATGAGTGGTAACTACTAAATATGAGAATTTTTATGATCAAGACATCATAACCATAAAAGAAAGGATACCATTAAGGGATTTATACAATTTCTTTAAAGATATATTTTATAAAATTTGGGGAATTTAAAACTTATAATATGTATATTATACTTTGAACCTACTATTATTTTATGGACATAATTTCTTTCAAAAAATTCAATACATTCATGTAATATACAAAAATAATGGCAAGAAACATTTATTTATTATAATATTTCTCCTTTAACACTATCCACTACAATAACTTGTGAGATACTATCCATTTTTAGTTAATATTGGTTGACCTCCTTTATAATTATGCAACTGATAAGATATCCCTTGATTTGCCTTTTCTCTCATGAATGTACCTTCCAAAATTAGTTCAAATTTACTAATCATTTAATTGGATAAAATAGATATTCACAAAACAAAAACAAGTTCTCATACTTAGAAATTTTATAGATGAACTAGTTTATCATGTGCTTGAATCATTTTGGTTTTATATATCTCAAGTTTCTTTCGAACCATTAAGTACTTATCTTTTAAACCTTTGAGTTATTCTTGTTTGAGTTTTGCATTTTGTTCTTCTATTATTTTATAACTATTAATAATATGGGCTAAAGGTAGTTTTACCCTATAGAGAAAATAGCTTTTGCTCTGAGTACAAAAGAAAATGTCTTAGACTGAGTTGAAGTTCTATATGTGGTTATGTATGCCCACAATGCCTCTCCTTACTTTTTATGGCATTGACATTTGAAAGTTCGTTAGGGATGTTAAGCCCTTATGAACTATTCCTGAGGCTAACCAAGAGGGGGGTGAATTGGTATTTTAAAAAATTCATTCAATCAAATTATGAACTCAAACCAAAACAAAATTCACCATAAGAAAAATAGAGTGCAGAAATTAAATGCGTAAGTAAACATAAAGGAAAGAAAAAACTAGATTTATAGTAGTTCGATCAAACCTTGACCAACATCCACTCCTCATAGAGCACCCTATGAGTATTGCACTAACTTAATGTCTCTCCTTTAGCCCCCACAGCTAGGCGGAGAAGCCCTTACAAAACACTCATTTTAACCAACCCAAGTGTGGCAGAGAACTCACTCCTTTTGTTTCCTCTTGAAGTAGGAAGAGAACATCAATATTTTGCTGAAGAAGACCTCCCTTGAGCCTCCAAGAATGAGGAACGATGATTAGAGAAGACACCTTGGACCCTTGCTTGGAGCAACCCTTGTGAAACCCCCTCACAAGCTCCCCCTCATATGTTCCTCCCTCTCTCTCCCTCTCTTCCTATCCTCTAGACTCTCTCAGGTCAAGGCAGTAGTAAAGGATGTTTATGATTATGAAAACATGAGTCCTTTGAATAGATTATCAAGAACTAACTTTATTGTCTAGGATGATTTTGCTATCATCCTATAAGATCAGTATAAATTAAGCTCAATCAACCAGATGACTTGGGATGATTAGAAGATTTTTTTGTTCCTATCGTCCAGGACTATAATATATCATCCTATACAATTAGTACAAATTAGGGAATATTGTCCAGAACATCACCCTGGATGGGAGTCAAGACAAAAACAAAATGACTTTATTGTTCAGGCCGATCTCACGATCATCTAGGCTGATCTCGCGATCCTCCTGGAAAATCTCGCGATCGTCCTGGTCGATTAATTAAAATCTGCATAAAATCATCTAGAACATCACTTTGAATAGACGATGTATGATTTTTGGTCGTCTAGGAGCAACCAAGGTTTTTGAACTGATCATCCTGATCGATCCTAAGATTATCCAGGATGATATGATCGAATTAATTATCCTTAATTACTTTCCTTAATCACCAGATCAATTTAGGCATAATTGAACCCCATCATCCAGGCCGATGTCCTGGACGATGATTAAAATATAAAACTTCCTAAATAGATCTAGCGGCTGATTCTTTTTAATTTGAGCATATCGTCCCAACCGATACAAAATGATATACTTAATGATGGATACCATAACCAGGATGCCCTAATTAGGGTTTTTGTTTTTGATCGATTGTCTACGACCATTTTAGGATCATCCCAAACGATGTTAGAAAATTCAAAAAACTCTAAGTCAGATAGAAAAAATTCATCCAAGTGTGTGTGTGTGGAGGGTTACTTATCATCAGGCACCACAAAAGTTACAATTGACTCAAGAAAGGGAAAAATACATTACAAAATGACTCAGACCTAATCTACCCAATCTTGAAATGGCTTGAGTTGCACTTGATCTTGTTGACCTGAAATGTTAGTGAGCAAGGCAATCGTAGAAAAAATAGAAATGTTTATTATCATCAAAATTATAATTCATAAAACCAGATTTGTAACAATCTCCCCCTTTTTGATGATGGCAAACTAAAATTAATATAAGCAAATCAGGACAATAAATTGGAAGCAGTGAAATCATAAAAAAAAAAATAACATATTCAAATTTCAAAACAGAATAGTATAGGTACAACACACTACTCCCCTTTTGACATCTCAATAAGGAGGAGGAAAATAGAACATAAATAAAAATGAAACTAAAAAAAAAACTACAACGAAAGAATAGTATAAAAAGAAAACTAGTAAAATGACAGCACCTGATCATCTGAAGGAGGAGGTGGTTGTGGTGGCTGTTGAAAGTAGCTAGATAGTGAAGCAAACAGTGTTAAGATAGTTGCTATTTGCATGCTTTACATTT
>NW_021318723.1:156570-162313 GCF_001605985.2 Dendrobium catenatum
CTAAGGAGTGCAATGGATCGAACAGGCGGAGAGAAAACTTTTCTAAGTCCTAATCGTCTAGGACGAATTTAATAGTCATCCCGGGACGAACATCTCGGGATTCTCGCTTTTTACTGTTCATCCAGACGAAATCAATGGTTCATCCCAAGACGAACGTCTCTGTATTCTCACCATGCTCTATTCGTCTAGATGAACAATAATGTTCATCCCAGGATGAACGTCTCTGTCTTGAGGCTCGCTCTATTCGTCCAGACAAAAAATAATGTTCGTCCCAGGACGAACGTCTCTGTCTTGAGGCTCTCTCTATTCGTCCAGATGAAACCTATTCGTCCCAGGACGAACTAAACTGACTTACGTCAGTTGGTTACGTCCTAAAGAATTTCGAGAACCGACTTATGTAATAACCATTTCGTATCGGACGAACTTGGCTCGTACGGGATGATTAGCGTGTACGAAAATATTTCGTACCAATATACATAATGTTCGTTTCTGAACATTTAAGTAAAATCGTCCAGGACGATCCACGATCGTACGGGATGATCCACTACGTACATAATTAAAAACTTGCTGTTTTTGGGCAATTTTTCTTGTCTTTTGTATAAATAGTCAAAATTAGACTGCCACCCAATTTTTTTGCATTTGATCTTCGTGCCTATTGAGAGAAAAGTAAAGGAGAGAGTGTAAGAGAGAATTCAAAGGAGGATTTCTACCACTTGAGCGTGAAGGCTTCACTTGGTGTTTAAAGGTAAGAATCTCTACTTGTGAATTTGGATTACTTCACTCTTTTCTTTCTTCCTTCTAGATTTCTTGTGAGAAGATCTGTCAAGGAGATCCGGTTCTCTGCCGACACTTGGAGAGTGTGAACAGCCGAAGGGTTCTCTGCCTACACTTGGAGAGTGTGAACAGCCGAAGGGTTCGCTGCCTACACTAGGAGAGTGTGAAAAGACGAAGGGTTCTCTGCCCACACTAGGAGAGCGTGAATAGACGAAGGGTCTTCTGCCCACACTAGGAGAGTGTGAAAGGACGAAGGTTCTCTGCCTACACTTGGAGGGTGTGAAAGGACGACGGTTCTCTGCCAACACTGGGTTTTGTGTAAAAGGACGGACGGTTCTCTACCGCACCGGGGAGTGATGAAAAGAGTGTGTTGTAAGGGCTTCTCCGCCTTGCTGTGGGTGCAAAAGGAGAGTCACTATTGGTATTAGTACAATACTCAGAGGGTGCCTCTGGGGAGTGGATGTAGAGGGTTAAGTTTACAAAAAAAAAACATACCAATTCACCCCCCTCTTGGTAGCCTTGGGACATTAACTTAGGTCTAACAACCTATTCACTAGACTCAACATAGGAAACTGCCCGACATCTGGCGAGATCACATGCCTCCTGCCATGATCAAAAATTGCAAGAAAAGAGGAAGTAGAAAGCTATAGAAGGAGATGGTGTGAGTAAATGGCTGGAGGGGCTCTAAATTTAATGAATTGACTAGATCATCCAGGATGATCGCAGAATAATCACGGACGATCTGGTGCAATAATTACAGTTGGTTGATTGGTCAAAAAAGTCAATCATATCATCCGGGATAATCAGATATCATCTGGGACTATTAGACACAGGCGATCATCCCGAGGCAACAATCCTGACGACTATTAAAAAAGCATATCATCCAGGATGATGAGTTGAATCGTCTAGGTCGATGATAATTAATGGATCGTATAGGCCTAATTTAAAATGTTTAAATGCACTGCCATGTGTATCATCCAAAATGAATAGGTGAATCGTTAGGGACGATGCTCCAATAATGGATCGTACTGGCCGGATTTAAGGCTATTAAACATATTTCCACGTGTATCATCCAGGATGAACATGTGGATTATACGGGATGTTACTAATGATTGAGCAAATAGTAAAGGCATCATTCAGGATAAAAGAGGATCATCCAGGATGATCAAAGATGATTGAAGCATAGGATGATCAGATCATCCAGGATGATAATGTATCGTCTAGGACGATAAAGAGCAGAAAGCTTAGAACAGACAGTAGATGGATTTTAGAAGTGAATTGAATATATCATCCAGGATGATATGAAAAAAATTTAAATCAAAGGATGGATGGAGATTTTCATACAAAGCTCAAAAATATTAAAATCAAGTGAAAAAAGAAAAAGAATTGAAAAATACATAAAAACAAACTAAAAATAAGGGATTTTTTTAATTTTAAACAAGCTTGAATATAATAAATTCACCATGTGATTGATTTTAAAGATTTTTCAGTCAATGAATTAAAATCGTTAGAATCCAAAAAATTGGTAACACAATCGATCCTGTTATCCTTACTCGAACTTCTCCCAAGGCAAAACTTCTTTTGAAAATAAGGATCTAAATTAGAAAAATTAATTGGATAAGAAAAAGAAATCCATACAAAACTTAGTTTTAGAAAAATATTTTATAAAATAATATATGAAAGTAATTAGTTACGATCAAGAATCCCAAAATCAAGCATTTGAAAAATCTCAAGTGACACATGAATTCTTGTAAGATTTACAAATTTTGAAAGGAAAGGAGTTTGCTTTTGATGGCTCATTTTATGCCTCTTGTAAATTTGATTGGCGCACTTTACACATCTTTTGATTTGGCATCATTAGCATTTTTTTTATTTGGTGACATTGCGCATCTTTTGATTTTGACATCATTGGCCTTTTTTTAAAAAAATTTTGCAAGCTAGTTCCCTTTTCCAAAAGTCATAAATACTCTCAGTTCTGATTATATCTTCCAGATATTAGAGAAGAAAAATTCACTCTGTAATATAAGGAAGAATGAATTACAAAATAGAATAAAAATTTATATGATAAATGTAACGACAAGATTTCAAAAAATTTGTAGGTAAAATAAATACTTTGAATATTATATATATAAGATATATTACTGTAGTAAGATTGAAAAAGATTTCAATTGCATACTCCAGTTGTTGATTTGAGATAGAAATTTGTTTGGAAAAGAAAATTACACCACTAAAGAAAGTTAGAGAAAAAGAAAATTATCAACTGTGTTTCCCTCTGTAACTGATTAAGAGATGTAAAACCTAGACTACAAATTTTAAAAAACAAAAATAAGGCAAAATATCATAAAGCAAAAAGAACCCATACTATAACAGCAAAAATGATAAGCTAACACAAAACTAATGCAGACAATAACAACAATCAGTAAAGTAGAAGAATGCAATTCATAATTTTATTAAGCACAACTTTATGTAATTATGAGCTGTGAGCCTTCGTTATCTAATTACCACAGGCTCTCATGATGCTTTTTGTGAGAGCAAACCTACAAAATCATCAAACGTCAGATTTAGGAATCTAGACAGGTTTGGGTCCCCTCTTATGAAAAGAAAAATGCAATGCATTTGTGTCTTGCTGTTAAACTTACAATTTGGGTCTCCACAACCAATGTGTACTACAGTGAATGGTGCAAGTGTGTGATATGGTCCTAACATGCCACATAAAAAATATCTAACACTATTAAAAGGATGTACTAATCTATTTCAGTTATAATCCCTCTTCATAGGTTTGGTTTAAGATAATGTGTGGGTGTCATCCTATTTTTCTCAAGTTCATTCAACTCAGCTTTAAACTTCAAGTTAGCACTTTCTAAAGCCGCATTATCAACTTTCAAATTATGCTCCCTATGATCAGATTTATCAATGTATGTCTTATAATCAGATTCAAGTGAGATGTAGGATGCTTTTAAGGAATCATGCTCAATAACTAACTTAGAAAGCTTTTTATTTAATTCAAGAAACTCATCAAGTAAAGACATGGGAATGCTATCAATTTGGAGGTGATCTTTAATCAAGACTTCACGTTCTTTTTATAAATTCAAAAACTCTAATTTTAAACTAGCATGAATTATCTTAAGTTTTCTATATGATTCAAAAAATTTCTAACATTTTTCAAGTAATTGATCATAAGTTGGTTCACTTCTTGGTCACTTTGACCAAGTTGATCATCAGCCATCAAGAACAAGTTTGTTGTCTCGTCTTCAGCTTCAGTCTCAAAGGAGTCTGAAGCAGACTTTGTCCAAAATGCATTTTGGAATTACTTCTTGTCCTTCCTGAACTTAGGTTTCTCCTCATTCTTCTCTTCTCTTGAGTGATCCTTAAGTGTAGGACAATCAGCCTTGACGTGTCCAGGTTTTCTGCATTCAAAACTTACAACATCAAAAGAATTTTTATAATTTTTGCTATCCTTACCTTTATTCTATTTCTGATGATGATTGTGATTCTTTCTTAGAAAGTTTTTTAATTCCATAGTGTTGAATACAACATCATCACTTTCAGGCCCGGAAGAATTGGTATTTAATTCATTGGCCTTCAGTGTTATAGTTTTCTCCTTCTTCTTCTCTCCTACATCAAGATTTCTTTGATTCACCCTTTTTTCTTAAGCAATGAGTAAACCAAGTAAGTTATCAATTGAATAATTATTTAAATCTTTAGATTAAGTAATTGCAGTAATATTGGCATCAAAAGAAGAAGACAAGCATCTTAAAATTTTATTAACTTTTTTATAATTCATAAGTTCTCTTCTTAAAGCATGCAATGTTGTGACAATTTGAGTAAATCTCGTATACATATCAGAAATCGATTCATAAATTTTCATACAAAAAAGTTCATAGTCATACAATAAAATATTCAATCAGATTGCTTGACTTCCTTAGTTCCTTCATAAGTAATACATAATTTATCCCAAATCTCTTTACCAGTAGTGCAAGTTGAAACATATGTGTAATCTTTAGATTTTAAAACACAGAAAAAACAGTTCAAACATTTTGCATTAAGTTGAGCTAAATCCCTATCGTCAAGAGTCTATTCAGTAAAAGGAAGTGGAACAGTAGCACCATTAAGTTTACGAGTCGGATGTGTATAAGCATCCTTAACAAGCATCCACATGCGATAATCAATTGATTGCAAAAATGTAGACATGCAAGTTTTCCAAAAATTAAAAGGAATGTTATCAAACAAGGTGGTTGAGTAATAGAATACCCTTTTGCAGTGTTACGATTACTGGAGTTAGCCATGGATCAAAATTCAAAAAGTTTTCCAAGTTATTTTTATGAATCCCGCACTGATACCACTTGAAAGTTTGTTAGGGATGTTAAGCCCTTATGAACTAGACCCGAGACTAACCAAGAGGGGCGGGGTGAATTGGTATTTTAAAATTTTTTTTCAATCAAATCACAAACTAAAACCAAAATATAATTTACCATAAGAAAAATAGAGTGCGAAAATTAAATGGGTAAGTAAAAACAAAGGAAAGAACGCACCACGGTCAAACCTTAACCAACGTCCACTCCTCAGAAGCACCCTCCAAGTATTGAACTAACTTAGTGACTCTCCTTTATCCCCCATAGTTAGGCTGAGAAGCCCTTACAATGCACTCCTTTTCACCAAGCCCTATGTGGCAGAGAACCGACTCCTTTGGCTTCCTCCTCAAGCAGAAAGAACCTCAATCTTTTGCTAAAGATGATCTCCCTTGAGCCTCCAAGAATGAGGAACGATGATTGGAAAAGACACCTTGGACCATTGCTTGGTTCAACCCTTATGAAACCCCATTACAAGCTCCCCCTCATAAGTTCCTCCCTCTCTCTCCTTCTCTCTTCCTCTCCTCTAGGCTCTCTTAGGTCAAGGTAGCAACAAAGGATGCTTGTGCTTGATAAAATATGATGTTGCAACCCGTGACCCCGAGTTTGAGATTTTGATA
>NW_021318723.1:162413-179781 GCF_001605985.2 Dendrobium catenatum
ACAATCAACCATCCACCAATAGCAGATCTTCAAGCTCTGTTGATCGATGTACTCATACGATACACATCGTACTATAACCGATCATCCTTCCCATGATAAATAATTGCCTTCACGTACATGTAGATTCCCTTTCTTCGTACAGTATGAATCCACGCTCGAACAACGAATCGGTAACGAATTAAAATGCTGGTTGGTACTACATTTATTCAGTATCATACTGTACCGATAAATTTCGCGTCGTACGGTACGATCCAATCCAGCATAAAGGACCAAATTCGAGTTTAAAGCGATCCCAGTCACGATATTTATAAATGTATGGATTGTACTGTAACGATCCACCTATTCGTTACAGTAACGAAAACTTTATAGTCAAAAGTCCGTACTGATGGGCCTCGGGACGACGATTATTCAAATCTGATCGTACTGTACGATTACCTAATCGTACTGTCACGATTTGCTGCCTTTTCCGAAACGAACCGCGTCAGGATATTAAATTGATAATTTCGTACTGTACAGATCCCCTGGTTCGTTACTGTTACGAATTTTACGGAAAATTCTATATAACCCTTGCCTAGGCTGTTCAATTCACCTGTCAACACCTACTCCTCACTCAGCCTTCACTTCGTTTTTCGTGCCCTTCCTGCAATGTCTAAACGAGGTTCGGATCGACCTTGCCGGAAGCTCGTCCTTCCCAGTCGTACAACTCCCGAATCGCTATTCTCTAATTAGTGAAAAGATGAGGGAAGCCCTGACTACCAGCTACAAGGCTTGCCAAATCTCTCCCTCAAAAATAGCTTAATCAGGCCCGCTCTATTTTGAAGGTAATGGGCATCTGTGCACTCCCTACCTTTCAATTCCTATCACCTACTATTTTCACAATACAAATTGACTCCTTTTGATTTTTCTTCGCACAACCTCAACCCTACACAGTCGATAACCCCTACTTTTCAGCTCCCTTATTTGTGGCCAGCACCCGTTGCATATAACATAATGACGCCGCATCGCAAATGATTGGAGTTATAAGATTATAAAGAGCTCTGTATACTGAAGATCCGAGGTTTCGCTCGTTTCTCACCGATGATGTTTGACTTTGGAGCACAAGATTAAATAGAGTCGCCGTTCAGGCATACTGTTTTTCAACCAACACCAGCCATCTAGGTCCAATCTTAAACCCGCAATGCCCGTATAACTATCAACATGTTCTTCGCAAATTCTATCTATTCCCATAGTGGGCGACTCGCATCAATCTGACCCCTACCCCTGTCAGTCTCTACCTACCTGATTATGTCCAACATTAAGTTCTGATGAGGTCGATTTAATTAGGAACTATATTCGGCACATGACTTTTGTTCGTCTTTCCACCACTCGTCGAAAACAAAATCTGGCTCTTGTCACCTCATAGGATATTCCTCTAATAATAAATACCAATTATCCTACCCTGCTGAAACCCGACATGCTTCCTATTTTCTTATACGGATGCTTCCCTCCGTTATCCTCTTTCATCGGGGACATGAGCCTGAAGAACCCGTATTTGATGAAGAAGAAGGAGAAGATGCACCAGCCGCAGCTCCAGCTCGACCACGACGCCATGCCGACACCGAGCACCAGCACCAGCACCAGCTCCACCCACCAAATGATGATTTAGTCGCCCGCTTCGACCAGGCTGCAGACTCGTCGGACATGCATATTCAAGAACAACATCAGCAACCGAGGCTGATATGCACTAGTTTGGAGAGCGTTTTACAGCAAATTGATCACCGTTTCGACACTCTATTGCAATCACTTTCAGCCAAATCCACCTCCACCACCAGCTGATCAGGGCCCGTCTGACTAGATTATCTATTGTTTTGCATTGTAGTATTTCCTCTTTTTTTTTCTCGCTTTTGTGTTTTTAGTTGCTCCTCCTTTTTTGTGCTGTCAAAAGGGGGAGAAGTTTGTTGTAATGTTGTAATGCCTATTTATCTAAATGCAGTGTATTCTTTTAGTTTCCTCTCTTTTTTTTTTTTTTTTTTTTTTTAAAAACCTAAAAAAAACACAAGAAGAAATGTTTTTCTTTCCTACTTGCAACAAATTTTGGCATCATCAAAAGGGGGCGAGATTGTTGCAACCCCGTGACCCGAGGTTTGAGATATTTTGAGTGATGCCTAAATAAGTGAGTTGTTGTTGGTTAACTGCTTTCAATTGATATTATTATTTGTTATTTCCTTGAGCACTCAACATTTCAGGAAGATCACAGTGACTCATGAAGAAAGGAAGACTCAAGACCGGTAAGAATTAGGAGTATGAGTCAAACATTGTATTTTATCCGATTTTATTGTACTTTTAACTTTATTGAGTGCTGGCCACAAAATGAGCGTAAGAGTATGAGAGCACCATGCAACACACACAGGTGGGGAGAGTTCTTTTTTTAACTGCAAAATATATACTAAAATTCGTTCCTCTGGAGTATTCGTTACTGGATAGTCCGATTTAGTATCCAGAGCTATGTCACATTTGATGTTAGAGTCTGAGAAGTGAGTATAGCACACAGATCGTCACTGTTGTGACGATAGAGAGACGTCAGTCTGCTAGGTGACGGTTCAGAATTGGGTTGGCTGCACGCTGATTACGGAGGAGGACGAGAGAGTGTGAGCTCGGGAGAGTCGTCGACACGTACGTGAGTAAGTCCGCGCGTAGGGCTTTGTTTGACAGCCTCGGCACTCGGATGCCACGTTCACGCCTATAGAATGAGTATGTTTATATGGGCTGAGATTTATGTAGAGGGATATTCTCACGGTATGAGGTGTGGCCGAGTAAGAGGTCTCACGAGAGAAGTCGGTGTAGATGTATATATGGCCGCGATTGTTAGATGGTAGGAGGTGACTTGAATCACCACAGTAGCGATAGTTTATATAGATCATTGTCCGGTAGTACTATTCGTATAGTCTATCTGTACCACACTCCGCGAGACTCACGGATATCATGTGTGGAGAGCACAGAGAGTACGAGTGCACGAGGTGAGATAGGAGTTTAGTATATAAATACAGTACTCTCTATGGGTATATGTATAGATTAGGTATGTAAGTAGAAGTGCGTATAGTTTGAGATGAGCTTTATCGATGTATATAACGTTGCGATCGATGTAAGCTTGAAGGATATATCGCTAGGTCGTGCACGAGAGATCATGCTAGATGAGGGCGCGAGTTGCGTATTGGATAAGATGTGAGGCTATATCTGATTAAGGACACCGGGAGCGTGCGAGGGAAGATGCTTATTGTAGGGAGGTGCTTAGGAGATGTAGTACGGTTGTGTCTAGGCGTTCTGGCGTTCGAGTCGTCAGATAGAGAAAAACATATTTATGGAAGATCGTATCATGTACAGTTGTTGAATTTTGTATTGTAGTGAACAGTAACGGCTTACTTTTTGAATTATGAGGTTTTTTGGATGCCTTTTTGTTGAGAATATACAATCATAGTTCTTTTGGGTAATAGATTACAAGCGGGTGAACGTGTTATAGAGAAGATGATTGCCTATAGGATGAAATCCTAGGAAAATTGTCTTGAAGTTGAGGAGGAAGGATAGGAGGTGTAGCGTTTTGTGATGGAGAAGAGGTGTGAGGGAGATATCACGGTTTGCTCCAACGCCTGCGCATCTTGGCTCCTCGTTGGCCCGATGAAGGATTTGAGGAGGGATTCCTCCAAGGGGAAGCTACGTTCTGCATCCGTTCCGTGAGGGTCCTGCCTTCTCCAGGAGAGGAGAAAACGAGAAGGTTCTCGATGCTGGCCAGGAGGGCGAAAACAGAGTGTTGGTCTTCCGCCAGCGGCGCTTTGTGTGAAAGGGAGGTTTTGTACAGCTATTGTCGCCTTGCAAGGGGGGCAAAGATGGAGACTATTGTATTATAGTGAAAATTCCCGGAGTGGAGGACTCCGGAGTGGACGTTGGTCAATATTTTGACCGAACCACTATAAAATTCTTTGTTGTTTCTGTTCTTTATCCATTGTTTTCCTTTTGCTTGCACTTGTTAATCTTGTCATATCTATTGCATGTGGTTTTTTTTGTGAAAGCAAATTTCAATAAATCTTTGTTTTAATATTTCAAAAACAACAAAAAAATTAGAACTCTTGTTTAGGGTTAATTTTATTAATCAAAAGACTTTTATAATTCACCCCCCCTCTTGTCGTTTAGTAATTTCATATGAGTCCTTGAAATAAATTTTCAAGAACCGACTTTATCATCCAAGATGATGTTGCTATCATCTTGTATGATAAGTACAAATTAAGCTTAATCAGTTCAGACGACTTCAGTTGATTAGAAGATTTTTTTTCCTATCATCTAGGATGATAATATATCATCTTTTATAATTAGTACAAATCAGGGAATATCATCCAAAACATAACCCTGGATGAGAGTCTGGACAAAAACAAAATGACATGATTGTCCAGGCTGATCTCATGATCGTCCTAGCCGATTAGTTAAAATCTGCACAAAATCATCTAGAACATCGCTCTGAACAGATGATCTATAATTTTTTTGTCATCTAGGAGCAACCAAGGTTTTTGAATTGATTGTCCTAGCCGATCTTTTAATCATCTAGGATGATATGATCAAATAAATCAACCTTAATTACTTTCCTTTATAACCAAATCAATTTAGGCATAATTGAACCCTATCGTCCAAGATGATGTCCTGAATGATGATAAAAAATAAAACTTCCCAAATAGATCTGGCTGCTAATTCTTTCTAATTTGAGCTTATCATCCCGATCGATATAAAAAACATTTAGGATGATATGCTTAATGATGGCTTCCTTAACTAGGAGGCCCAAATTAGGGTTTTTATTTTTGACCGATTGTCCAGGACAACTTTAGGATCATCCCAAATGATGTTAGCAAAATTAGAAAACTCTAAGTCAGATAGAAAAAATTCACCAAAGTGTGTGTGTGCAGGGTTACTTAGCATCAGTCACCACAAAGATTACCATTAACTCAACAAAGGGAAAAAATACATTACAAACTGACTCAGACCTAATCTATCCAATCTTGAGCTGGCTTGAGTTGCACTTGATCTTGTTGACCTGAAATGTTAGTGGGCAAGGTAGTAGTAGAAAAAATAGGCATGTTTGCTATCATCAAAATTCTAATTCATAAAATCAGATTTATAACAATCTCACCCTTTTTGATGATGGCAAATTAAAATTAATCTAAGCAATTCAAGATAGTAAACTAGAAGCAGTGCAATCATAGAAAACATAATAGATTCAAATTTCAGAACATAACAGTATAAGTACAACACACTTCTCCCCCTTTTGATATCTATTTAAGGAGGAGGAAAATAGAACATAAACAAAGTAGAAACTAAATAAAAAAAAAAAACTATAACGAAAGAATAACATAAAAAGAAAACTAGTAAGATGATGGCCCCTGATCATCTAAAGGAAGAGGTGGTGGTGGTGGTTGTTGAAAGTAGCTAGACAGTGAGGCAAATTATGCTCCAAACCAGGCCATGTCCTAGTCGTGGCATTGCTACTGGTGTGCAATGTAGGTGTCAAAACGAGCTAAGTCTTTAGCATGTCAGTACTCAAAATGGGCTATGTCCTAAGCATGTTACTGCTCCTGTACAACAACATAAGTCTCAAACTGTGCCTCCCATTAGTCGAATCGTTGACCAGCTCATCTAGCTGAGAGTGCTAGCGAAGCGGTCCAGGTGCAGGAATAGGTGGGGGAGCGTCCTCCTCTTCTACCCCCTGAGCTTCCCCGTCCCCCGGGTGAAGATGAGTACTTGAAGTATATTGAAAGAATTATTGGAGCAGAAGGTAGGCTGGAAATTTAGAGGACTAGGATATTGGAGGTTATATTAGGATTTTAAGACATAAGTAATGATATGTCCTAAGGCTAGAATTGGCTTCCTCCTATATCATGTGTCAAGAATAGTGGTTAGATCTTCAATGTAATGAAAGATCAAATCAGTAGCATTGAATTTGTGATGGAATAAAATATAAAATGTGGTGATTGAAAGAAGATGAGTAATGTGGACGTGATCACTAGTTTTGGGAATAACAGAGGTGCAAAGGATGAGCTGGATCATCCTAGCATCTTTAAGTTAAGAGCTAGTTTCTCCACCATAAAAGTGGACAGTGGGGTTGCAAAGAAAGTGATTGGCCGGAGCCTAGTCATAATCAATGTCAGAACATAGGGTGTGAAGCCTATCCCCCATGGTGGAAAGTTGTAAGAATTATGTGCAGTCCTGGTATGTGATCTCGACGGGGCGTCGATTCATATACAATCTAAGAGAAGTAAAGAAAGAATTTATTCTAAGGATTGCAAAGAATTCAAACAGATGCTCAGAATTGAAGGGGATTGCAAGAGTGAGAATGAAAAACAAAGAGGTGTGAGTGAATAAGTTAAGTACTGGATAAGAAAGGTGGTGTGGGTTGACCGATCGGGAAATAGTAATGCTGGCCATTTTGTAGCATTGGTAGGCGGCTTGATCATCCGCCTCCATGAATCGAGGGTCCAAAGTGGCCCTCAAGGAACAGCTTGACACCTCGCAAGATCGCTTGCCTCCATCCATGACCACAAATAGCAAGAAAAGAGGAACTATAAAGCTAGTAGAAGGTGATGTTGTGAGAAAAATGGCTAGAGGGGCTCTGAATTTAAAGAATTAGATGGATCGTCCAGGACGATCACATAATCATCCAGGACGAGCACATAATCATCCAGGAAGATCCAGTGCAATAATTATGGATGGACGATTGGTCAAAAAATGTAGTCATATCATTCAAGAAGATCATATATCATCTGGGATGATTAGATTAAGGCGATCATTTCAAGGCCACAATCCGAATGATTGTTAAAAAAGCAAATCGTCCATGATGATGAGGTGGATCGTCCAGGACAAAAATAAATAATGGATCATACCAGCCAAATTTAAAATATTTAAACTCACTACCACATGTATCGTACAAAATGAACAGGTGGATCATCCAGGATGATGCTCCAATAATGGATCATACCGGCCGAATTTAAGGCTATTAAATATATTTTCTTGTGTATTATCTAGGATGAATAGGTGGATCATATGGGACGATTACCAATAATTGAGCAAAGAGTAAAGGGATCATCCAGGATGAAAGAGGATCATCTAGGATGATCACAGATGATTGAAGCAGAGGATGATCAGATCATCCAGGACGATAATGTATTGCCCAGGATGATAAAGAGCGAAAAGGTCAGAACAACTAGCAGATGGATTTTAGAAGTGAATTGAACCGATCGTCCAGGATGATATGAATTTCATCTAGGATGATGTGAAAAAAGTTTAAATGAAAGGATGGATGGAGATAATCAAACAAGGCCCAAAAACATAAAAATCAAGTGAAAAAAGAAAAAGATCCAAAAAATATATAAAAACAAACCAAAAATAATGGATTTTTTTTATATTTGAAACAAGCATGAACATGATAAATTCTCCATATGATTTATTTTAAAGATTTGTAAGTCAATGAATTAACATCATCGAAATCCAAAAAATTGGTAACATAACTGATTCTATTATCCCTAACTCAAACTTCTCCTAGGAAAAAGCTTCTTTTGAAAATAAGGATCTAAATTAGAAAAATCAATTGGATAAGAAAAAGAAATACATTAAAAACTTGGTTTTAGAAAAATACTTAATAAAATAATATATCAAAGTAATTAGTTTTGATCAAGAATCTCATAATTAAACCTTTTAAAAATATAAAGTTACACAAGAATTCTTCTAAGATTTAAAAGTTTTGAAAGGAAAGGAGCTTGATTTTGATGGGCTCATTTTATGCCTCTTTTCAATTTGATTGGCGCTCTTTATGTATATTTTGATTTTAGTATCATTGGCCTTTTTTTTTTTAATTTGGCGACAATACGCATCTTTTGATTTTGGCACATTGGCCATTTTTTTTTATTTTATTTTGCAAGCTAGGTCCCTTTTCCAAAATTCTTAAACACTCTCAGTTGTGATTATATCTTTCAGATATTAAAGAAGAATAAACTCACTCTCTAATATAAGGAAGAATGAATCACAAAATAGAATAAAAATTATAAGATAAATGCAACGACAAGATTTCAAAAAATTTGAAGGTAAAATAAAGTCATTAAATTATATATATATATATATATATATATAAGATAGATTACTGTAGAAAGTTTGAAAAATATTTCAATTGCATAGTCTAGTTGTTGATTTGAGATAGATTTTTATTTTGAAAAAAAAATACACCACTAATGGAAGTTAGAGAAAAATGAAACAATCAACGGTGTTTCCCTCCTTAGCTGATTAATAGATGAAAAATATTGACTACAAATTTTCAAAAACAAAAATAAGGCAACATATCATAAAGCAAAAAGAACCTAAACTTTAACAACAAACATGATAAGCTAACACAAAAACTAATGCAGACAATAACAATAACCAGCAAAGTAGAAGCATGCAATTTATAATTTTAATAATCTAAAAATTTATGCAATTATGAGCTGTGAGCCTCCTTTGTCTAATTACCACATACTCTGACGAGGCCTTTTTTGAGAGAAAACCTACAAAATCATCAAACATTTAGTTACCCAAACAGGTTTGGGTCCCCTTATATGAAAAGAAGAATGAAATACATTTTTGTCATGCTATGAAATATGCAATTTGGGTGTCTAAACCCAATGTGTACTATGATGAATGGTGCAAGTGTGTGCTATGTGTCCTAACATGCCACATGAAAAATTTCTAATATTAAGAAAAGGATGAACTAATCTATTTGAGTTATATTGCCTCTTCTTAAGTTTTGGCTTAAGATCAAGTGTGGGTGTATTTATATTCTTCTTAAGTGCATTTAATTCAACTTTAAACCTCAAGTTAGCACTTTCTAAAGCTGTATTATCAACTCCCAAATTGTGCTCCCTATGATAAGATTTATCAATGTATGTCTTATAATCAGATTCAAGTGAGATCTAGGATGCTTTTAATGAATCATGCTTAATAACTAACTAAGGGTTTTTTTTTATTTAATTCATCAAACTCATCAAGTAAAAACATGTGATTGCTATCAATTTGAAGGTGATCTTTAATCAAGACTTCATTTTCTTTTTGTAAAGTCAAAAACTCCAATTTCAAAATAGTATGCATTTTCATAAGTTTTTTATATGATGCATGAATTTTATCATATATTTGAAGTAATTGATCATAAGTTGGTTCATATACCTCTTCTTGGTCGTCAGCCATCAAGCACAAGTTTGTTGTCTCCTCTTTAGCTTCAATCTCAGAGGAGTCTGATGTAGACTCTGCCCAGAATACCTTTTGGAATTGCTTCTTATCCTTCCTGAACTTAGGTTTCTCCTCATCCTTCTTTTTATTTGAGTGAAACTTAAGTGTAGAATAATCAGCCTTGACATGTCCAAGTTTTCGGCATTCAAAACATACAACATTAAGAATTATCAAACAAAGATGGTTGGGTAATAAAATACCCTTTTTCAGTATTATGATTACCGAAGTTAGCCATGATAAAAATTTAAAAAGTTTTCAAACTTATTTTTATGAATCCCACTCCGATACAACTTGAAAGTTTTTTATGGATGTTAAGCCCTTATGAACTAGTCCAGAGGCTAATGAAAAAGAGGGGGGTGAATTGGTATTTTAAAAAATTCTTTTAATCAAATCATAAACTCAAACCAAAACATAATTAACCACAAGAAAAATAGAGTACGAAAATTAAATGCATAAGTAAAAAATAATGGAATGAAAACCGTAATTTATAGTACTTTGGTCAAACCTTGACCTACATCCACTCCTCAGAAACACCCTCCTAGTATTTAACTAACTTAGTGTCTCTCCTTTAGCCCCTAAAGATAAGCAGAGAAGCCCTTACAAAACACTCCTTTTCTTCAACCCAGTGCGACAGAGATCCGACTCCTTTTGCTTCCTCTTGAAGCAGGCAGAGAACCTTGATCTTTTGCTAAATAAGACGTCCCTTAAGCCTCCAAGAATAAGGAATCATAATTGGAGAAGACACCTTGGACCCTTACTTGGAGCAACTCTTGTGAAACCCCCTCACAAGCTCCCCCTCACAAGTTCCTCGCTCTCTCTCCCTCTCTCTTCATCTCCTCTAGGCTCTCTCAGGTCAAGGCAGCAGCAAAGGATGCTTGTGCTTGAGAAAACATGAGCCATTTAAATATATTTTCAAAAATCGACTTTATCTTCTTGGACGATATTGCTATCATCCTGTACGATCAATACAAATTAAGCTCAATAAGCCCGGACGACATGGGATGAATAGAAGATTTTTTGTTCCTATCATCCAGGATGATAATATATCATCCTATATGATTAAAACAAATTAGGAAATATCATCTAGAATATTTCTCTAGATGGGAGTTTGGACAAAAACAAAATGACTTAGCAGTTCAAGCTGATCTCGCGATTGTCCTGGCCGGTTAGTTTTAATCTGCACAAAATCATCCAGAACATTGCTATGAATAGATGATATATAATTTTTCGTCATCTTGGAGCAACCAATGTTTTTGAATTGATCATCCTAGCCTATCCAGAGATCGTCCAGGATGATATGATCGAATCAATAAGCTTAATTACTTTCCTTAATCACCAGATCAATTTAGGCATAATTTAATCCCATCGTCTAGGCTGATATCCTGGATGATGTTTAAAAAATAAAACTTTCTAAATAGATTTGGTGGTTGATTCTTTCTGATTTAAGAATATCATCCTGGCCGATACAAAAGTTATTCAGGACGATATGCTTAATGACGGCTGCCTTAACCAGGATGCCCTAATTAGGGTTTCTCTTTTTCACTAATCATCGAGGATGATTTTAGGGTCATCCTGGATGGTGTTAGCAAAATGAGAAAACTCTAAATCAGATAAAAAAAAAGTTCACCCAAGAGTGTGTATAAGGTTACTTAGCATCAGGCACCATAAAGATTACAATTGACTCAAGGAAGGGAAAAAATACATTACAAACTGACTCAGACCTAAACTACCCAATCTTGAGCTGACTTGAGTTGCACTTGATCTTGTTAACCTGAAATGTTAGTGGGCAAGGCAGTCGTACAAAAAATAGGAGTATTTGCTATCATCAAAATTCTAATTCGTAAAACCAGATTTGCAACAACATTGGTTATCATCCAGTGGTGAAAAGTTTTATATTATTTTAAAAAAAATTAAAATTATTTTATACCCATGTAATTTCCATTATTTATATTTTAAGATTTTCTTTTAATTAAATCTGCATAATTAGAAATTATACCACCATGAAGGGTAGACTAAAGTCTTTCTATTGATTCGAAAGGAAGAATATTAAAATTTATTTCCCTCATTAGATGCAGCATAGGGAATGTACAAATCTTCTTAAAGGATGATAAAAATATTTTCCTGTCATTCTAATTAGAAGAATAAATCATAAATGAATACCCATCCTTTGTGTAGGATAGGTGATCATATGAGAGCCTCCATAGTTTATTAGAGAAATAGAAAAGAGACCACATAATATAATACAAGATACCTTCAAAATGAGCCAAGTATGTCACATAAGGTCTGTATATTATTATGGGTTTGAAGATAATCTAAATTTAATTTTTTTGTGCCCTCCTAAATAGAATCATGCACAACACAGATGAAGATCTTTTTGTTATTTAAATGCATTGAAGTTTTTGAAAATTTAATGCCAAAAGGCCATCCAAAGTAATCAAAACTTTGGCATAAAGACCCTAATTCATTAACATAAATCAACTATTAAATTTAATTGATCAAAATAAAATTTAATCAATCAAATAATAAAATCTTTTTTTGCTTAAATGAATTAGAATTTAATTTAAGTTTTTCTTAATTTTATTATAATATTTGCAATTTTAATTTTAATTTATTTTTAAAATTTTATCTATTAAATTTCATTAATTATAAATGGATTTATTAAATTAAGTAATTAAAAAGCTAAATTTTAATTAAAAAATAATTTAAAATTAATTTATAAACTTTTGAACTTTTTATTTTATTTTGAAGTTTTTTAAATATCTAAATTTATTTGAATTTTAATAAATTTATTTAATTAATGGTTAATTAAATTAATTTTTGATAAAATTTTTAATAAAACTGGAATGTGGAATTTAGTTTTGTAATGTTATTTGTGTTATTTGAAGTTTATTAGGGTTGATTTTAACTTTTTATGAATTTTATTCAATTTTTTGGATTTGATGAAATTAAAACCCTTAAGGGTTTTTTAAACATAGTATTTGTTTGGATGTCAATTAATGTCAAACCAGGGTGTATTGGATTAAGTGTCTTATGACACAAGTTTTCTAAGTTTGAATTATCACCAAAAATGGATATATGTACTTCATCCTAGATTTGACTAGGTTGACTAATCACAATTCTTAAATTTTGTTCCTAAATGTCACTAACATTTGATAGGTTTGAAAATCATGTTTATTAACCCTTTATACCCTAATTATAGTCACACAAATCATGAACATAGTGTACTAAGCCTAAGTGAAACAAATGCAATCAATTTTCAATTATTCAATTCATACCATGACTTGAATATTTGAAAAAAAATTTATTGAACAATATCAAATAAAGATGATTGAATAACATTATAACAAGTTGATAGTCTATTATGATATCATTCTACCATAATTAAATTCAACTTGTTGCATATGTATAGAGAACAATTAGAGAGATTCTTTATTTTTTTGAAAACATAATTGATATAAGTATTCTCTATTCAAGCAATAAGTTTAATTGAATCTAAGCTTAATAGAGAGCAGATCGTTTAATAATCATACAATAGACATCATTAACTTCATTTAACATTAACAAAGCTGTACCTTAAGATTTCAATGAGTAATGAAATACATGAAAATAAATTATGATTTATTTATAAAATAATTTTAAATATATAAGCTAAATAATAGGCCGTATTATTATAAACTTAATAACTATTAAAATATAGCTCAAATAAATGGATGAAAATTATTAGAAGTGGCATTTAACATATAATTAATGATAGCAAAGTTTGAAATTAATTTGAAAAATATTTAAATAATTAGGAAAATCACATTAATGATATAAATCCTTAAATAGGTTTTTGCTTAATTATTTTTTTAAATTTAAGATGGTTTCAAGCTAAAAAGAATGAGCTTTTATAAATATTTTTTGGATAAGTATTTAACTTATTATGATTATTTTAAATAAAATTCAACTTAAAAAACATTTTAATAATTAGAATTGATAGCGGCGATGTTGGCCACACATTAACTTTATATTAAATAATTCATAACTATGCAGTAGTGGGCTAATCATTGGCAATGATTGTGCGACAATGATTATGCTACCATGCAATCATTGCCAATGATTAAACGATAGTGATGAAGATGCATTTTTTGACATAAACAAGTTAACAATTTAGCTCTTGATGTCTTCTAAGGAAATAATATAGGAAATTAATTGCTTTGATTGTGCTTGATGAAAGATATAAGAAATGAAGCTGATCATGTTGTTAAATCTAAAGCATAATGATAGGATTTCATCTATTGATAAAAGATCAACGGACAATATCTTGTATATTTTTAAAAATGGTTTAACTAACCCAAAATGATGTGGATCAAACAAATAATTGGGTGAACTAAAAGCCATTAAATTTTATACATAGCTTTGGTATAGGTAATTGAACCATGCAGATGTGTTTTAACGGTTGGAGAAGCATTTAATAAAAAGTTATTTAAATTTTGTTTGATATTTACCAAGATTGAATGGTTCTCAGGAGGTATATGAGGGCTTGTTAAACTTGTAGATTTTCCTAGATTATTTCCTTAAAAGATATCAAGAGCTGAAATGATCGGGATCAACGGCTATAAGGGCTGAATGGACCTTGGGTTTGGTTTTGCCAGAATGTTTCCACCGGCAGCCTTCAACTACTGGATTTGGTTGGACTTGGGGAATGGAGAGGAGGTATGTGCAAGCCAAAATGAATTTAGATCTAGATTGGAGGAGGTCAGGGTAGTGGTAGAGTGAGAGATGCTTGAATCCATCTCTTTTGACCTTTTGCCTAATTCAAACCTGTTGGGCTACCTTAGATGGCTAGGATTTATTCAGAGGGTTTTTAGATGCAAGTCACCGTCCAATATTTATTAAGGAATTGAAAATCAACTTGAAAAAAGGAGTACGAGTTGTAATGTTGGTTTTGGCCTCACGTGGGTGGTTGGGACAATTTTGTTAGCTTAGGATTAATCCTTGGGTTTATTACTAGTTTTGGAAGCTTCTAGAATAGGTTTAGGCTGCTGGACTGTTTTAAATTTGGTGAGAAAGTTTTGATCAAATGATTTTATCATTTAAGCCATTAGGAGAGTTATTTGACTTGTTTAACTAGTTTGATCAGTCCACTAGTCCTTTTGACTGCTGTGATGACACTTAGATAATGCCTAGTTGTCTATGGGATGAATTACAAGGCGTCTTATTAGACAAATCTATTACATGAATGGCTGAGTGTATATTTTTTGTTTTCCTCATGCTAATGTGATGTTTTTGATGATGATTATCATTAATTCAGGAATTAGTAGTGAAGAGGTGGCATTTTTTCTTCTTTGTTTTGAGGTTATCAGCATTGTGTTTTTGCAATATGATTTTAGAATACTAGGATTTAAGACTTGTTCTAGTTGTCTATTTTTGTTTTTTACTTGGGAATTATAGGAAACTAACCAACCATTTTGGTTTTCAAATATTTGGCGTCCCTTTCACCCTAATTGCATCAAAGTGAGGATTAGTGGATCTTCTTTCCATTATGTTTTTTTTATTATGCAAATATGTTTTTCTTTTATGCTTAGTTTATTTTTCTAATATTCTTCCTTTCCCGATGTTAGGAAATAGAATTCAAGAACCTTAATACCCTTTTAGCTTGTAATACTTATTTTTTCTGTTATTACTGCAATTTTAATTTCATAAAACAAATGAAGGAGTCTATGTTTAGGGAAGTTTTACTATTGCTTATGAGTTGACCAACTAAAAATAACTATGATAGGACTTATGACAATGATTGCAATGTTTAAATTGTATATTGAAATAAATATATGGATTGAAGAGTTTAGCTTAAGTGTATGCCAAAGGCAGTGGGTTCAATTCGCCTTGTATTAACAAAAAATTGCTTTAGTTGACTAGGTCAATTGATGATTGGATCAAAGTGACCAATAAGGTCTATTTCATAAAGAAAGTTGTCTACGAAAGTTAGCTGAAGAATAAAGTTTAATTTGATGATGTATTCAAGGATAATTTATAGTTGATGATCAACTAAGCAAGCTTGAGCTCACTCAATTGATTATCTTGAACAATCAATGATTCTAAAGATTAATGATGTTGGATTTAATGTCTAGGACTCTTAGTGAAATAACCTTGACCCCGACTGAAGTTTGAGATGACCAGTAAACAGTGTAGGATAATGTGCTGAGGTGTTTGACTATAGAGCAAGACTATAGATGATCAGGTGATTGTAACTTTAAAATTGAATATTGATTGATTATTTGAATGTTGGATTGATAAAAAAAACAAATTGAAGAATTGTTTGAAGATTAATTGATTGAGGGGTTCATTGATGATTTATTGGATTGAGTGTTGAATGATTAATTGAGTGGTGGATTTGCTTGATAGATTGATTGAATGTTGATTGATGATTACATGATGAACATTGAAGAATTAGAGTAATCAATTGAAGTTTGATTTAATGTATATATTTGAAATTGAATAGAAGCTAAAAAAATGATTAATATCTTGAATTATAGGCTTGTTGGTAAAATAACAGGTTGATTGACTAGAAACTGGATGTATGATTGACTGAGTACTATATGATTGACAGTTAGGTGACTGTCTACCACTAGATGTTTAATTAGGGGTTTAAAAAGATCATGATGACCTCATACAAAATGTAGGTCAACAAATGGACCACCAATAGGTGTGATAAATATGAAGAGTAAATCACATGTGTTGGCATTGACTGAAGCAATCAACAAATTTTAAAAGCTTGAAATTTGAGTCAAGGATCAATTTTGAGTCAAGTACATGTTGGACCTAACTAAGAAATTGATTTTTAGGGAGGGAAATTGATTCTAGAATAAAGCTTGGTACTCATACGACAAATAGATTCCCTTTGAGTGGATTTATAACCCGATCAATAGATCGATTATCGAAAAGGTGATATTTAAACTTTAACTAGAAGATCAATTTCCAAACAAAATGAATACTCAGACAAGAGGTTTATTCTTGAATGAGTGGATTTAGAACCTGACCAATATATTAATTATTGGAAAGGTGGATTTAAAACTTTGACTAGAAGATTGATTTCCAAACAAAGTGGAATACCCAAATGGTAGATAGATTTCAAGATGAGTGAATTTAGAACCTAACTGATAAATAGATTATCAGAATGGTGAATTTAAAACTTTGACTAGAAGATAGATATCCCGATAAAGTGGAATACTTGAATGGGAGATTGATTCCCAAATGATTGAATTTACAACATGACCCATACATCAATTATTAAAAAGGTGAATTTAAAAGTTTGACTGGAAGATTGATTTCCAGGTAAAGAAAAATACTTGAATGGGAGATCGATTCCCAAACGAGTGAATTTAGAACCTGACTAAATATATATATATAATATATTATATTATATTATATATTATATATATATAATTATATATATATATTATATATTATATATATATATAATAATATATATATATATATATATATATATATATATAAGAATTTAAAACTTTGACTATAAGATCAACTTTGAAAAAAAGTTTGCATTCTTAAATGGGAGATCAACTCCTGATTGTGCAGATTTAGAAACAAGACATTTGAACTTCGTTGAGAATAAGTTTCTTTATCCTGCTATTTTTAGACAATTTCATATGTGCGATATCATTAACACTGGAATTTAAAATCCTACATTTTAATCCATTGCAAAGTATATAAAGTGCACTAGAATTTATAATACTTCTTAATATATCATTATTTGATAGGTAACTTAAGATGATTGCCTTTACAATCTATAAGCAGATAAGATCCTCCTTGGTAGACTTTTTCCACCATGAAGGGGCCTTCCTATGTCATCTTGAACATTCCTCCTATCTTTCGATGAGCTTAGATAGGTCTTTGTAGAACTTGTTGCAAACCTTATTTCATGGCTTATGTTTTGATGATTGGCAAACCATAGTGATTATCTTGGACTATCTTTTTTTTCTAACATTTCAGGAATCGAAGATTGGACGAACAAACGATGCAAATACAGAAGTGGGTAGCATAGGGTTGAGTTAGTCTGTAATCTTTTTTTTTCCCTCTTCTTGAGTCAGTTTGTAAGGTTCAA
>NW_021318723.1:186737-195776 GCF_001605985.2 Dendrobium catenatum
TAAAAGAGATTTTATTTCGGTTCAATAATTTTTAAAGTGGGGATCTTAAATTTTATTTTTTTTAAACTACCAATTCACCCTCCCTCTTGGTAGCCTTGGGACACTCACTTAGGCTTAACAACCTAATTACTAGACTCAACACTAATATCGTTCGGGACTATCAGGTCAATTTTTGCACATCGTAATGGATGATCCTGCTATCATCCAGGATGATTTTTGACATCAGAATTGAGTTTCGAGGGTTTTTTTAAGCCCTCTTTTTAAGTGCATCGTACGGGATGACCCTGCAATTATCCTTGACAATAATAATGGTTTGGTGCATTTAAGAGCCTTTTGGAGCTCTTTTATTTAAGCTTTGTCAAAGACTTTGAAAGTGTCTTTGACAGCCATTGTACCTTCGTTCTTCTGGAGGAACCTTGAAGAGAGAATTTGATAGGAAGAGAGGAAAGGGTGGAGTTTGAGAGAGGGAGAAGATACTTTGAGGGATTTTCAAGGGAGTGTGGAGGGGGTTTTACACGGTTGCTCCGGCAAGCTCATACCTTATTGTTATCTAATTTAAGGGTCTTCTTGAGGAAAGTTTTGGAAAGAAGAAGATCTCTTTGGTGTCAAAGGACCCGGCTACTCCACAACATCGGGGAATGTGAAAGTGATTTTGTAAGGGCTTCTCCACCTAACTGTGGGGGCTAAAGGAGAGACACTGAGTTTAGTGCAATAATTGGAGGATGCCTCTGAGGAGTGAATGTAGGTCAAGGTTTGGCCGAACTACTATAAATTTGGTGTGTTCTTTCCTTTATTATTTCCATACTTTATTTTTTTTTATGATTAATTGATTGGGTGAAATTTCTAATTGATCTTTTTATTATTGATTTAATTCATTTCAACTGCAAGATATAAAAAGATTTTTCTTTTAATTAAAGAAGTTCTTAATATAAATTCATCCTCCCTCTTGGTTAGCTTGGGCTAGTTCATCCCTAATGAACTCTTAATTTGGTTGACCACCTTAGAGAGCTCCACTTAGTAAAATTTAGGGGGATTCGACATTGAGATTATGTGATCTCATGGTCAAATTATAAATGTAAATGGAATCCATTTGGTTCACCAGCTAGGGGACCAAAAATCCCTTCCTAGATTTGGCCTAGATCCCAAATTAAATTATATTTAATTCATATTAAATAAAAAAATTCACATAAGAACTTTAATTGATCCTAATTGATCCATTAATCCATGATAAATAAAATCCCCATGATCAATCCCCTAATTTAACTTCAATTTAATTTTTTTAAAAAAATTGATAATTAATTCATTTAATTAATTAAAAATATTTAAAAATTCCAAAAAAAATGAAAAATTCTTGGAAACATCCCCTCATGTCATTCCAGATTTATGGGGTTCATTCTAAGAGGTTTGAGATTAATTTAGTTCAAAATCTAAAAATCCCCTTAAAGCGAAAATTTAAGACTCAACTAAATGGATTGATCTAGGATTATGCCACTGGTTATGGACAGTCAAAGACAAAATTTCTAAAACATGAAGGATGTGATTTCTACTAAGGTACATCAACATTCAAGTCGAAGGAGAGGAGAGTAACCTCTTACAAAGAAACGAGTTCTGTTCTAGAGATCGGGTCTAAGTTAACTAACTATTGCTATAGATCATCATAAGGAGCCAAAGAAGCTCACACAGATTATATCAAAACATTAACATTGTCAACAAACTCTTATCAAATATTTAGGGATGGTGCATTATCCCATCGAGGGTAGAATCTCATATCTTATCCATCTTCACATCAGTCTAGAAATGTACCTCTAAAAATTTAAGATAATCATCCCAATCAACTTTGATTAAGAATCAATCAACATAATTTGTGAGGTAGAGAATATTCTTCATGTTTGAATAGGAGGAGACTAAAATTCCCTAATCAGTCATCCTCATTATCTAATAGGGAGAGGTTTTGGTGGCCTAAAATGGTTCGCACTCCAACTCCATTAATGAATCTAAGAAATAAGACAGGGCGTGACAGATCGAGAAATGGGAAGTTCAGAATAAAATTGACCACTACAAGAGAATATACTCGAGTAGACCCACATCATGTGGGAGAAAAATCAATTGAGGAGATGGTGGATCATCTAAAAGAGAGTATCCGAAAGATCAACAAATAAGAGGAAGAAGAAGACGAAGACATAAATGAAGAAATGTCTGGCAGTGTTAACATGGTTTACACCTACTCTTCACTAGAAAGGGAAAAATATAAATGTAAAAGTGAAGGAGGTCATGATGAAGAAGATACAAAAGATTTAACTCATCATATGTTAGAACATCTATGCTAGAAAGATGAGCAGATACTAAGGATGGAAAAGAAATTAGAAGAGAAGACGGCTATGATTTCTATGATGCAAGGAATAACCCCCTGCTCTAGAAGCTCAGGTTAAATCACCTCCTGATGAATCAATACATATAAATTTTAGAAACAAAGCATTTAGGATAGATGAACATATAAAAGCTTGTAAAAGTAGAACCATCGTCGATATAAATGGTAGACATCAAACATATGGTCGAACAACAAGTGAGTGGCACTTTAACTACGGCTCAAAGTACCTCATAGATTCTAAAGAGTAGATTGTATCCAAAAGAATGTGACTTGGTCCATTATTTGAATGGAATTGAACTTCCTCCTTTCAAAAACTTTGATGGTATAGGTAATCCCAAGCAACACCTCGCTCATTTCAGAGCTAGTTGTTGCAATGCAGGTGGAAGTGATGCACTATTATTTTCCAATTTATCATTAGTTTATTAGGGATTACATTTTATTAGAATGCTTAATTGCCCAATGGGTCAATTCATTCCTTCAATTATCTGGAAGCAATGTTTGTTAAATTATTTACTGGTGCAAATCATCATATTACCATCGGTGATCTAGTACTTGAGAAATAGAAATCAAGTGAAAGTCTAGTAGATTATATCTTGAGATGGAGGAATCTTAGCATGAGATGTGAGCCCTAGCTGCAAGAATAGTATGCTATAGAAATCATTTTGAGAAATATACATGGCCTTGTTGCCTTTCTTCTAAATAGTTTTACAATTAAAAAACTTTAAAAAGCTATTGAAACAAAGCCTTTAATATTCAAGAGGAAACTTCCTAGCCACAATTCTTAAAGGATCCAACTTCTTTAGAAATGAATAAGGTTAAGCCTGAAAAAGTGTTAGAGAGAAGTCTTGGATAATCTCTGCAGTTGTCAAGGGAAAGAAGCCGATGAATATTCAGGTAGAGAACCCTAGTCAATCCCCTTAGAATCAGTAGTATAAAAGACCTCACAGTGATTAACAATCTAGACCCCGACCTTTTCTAACCCTCGAATAGTAGAAATAAACTTTTAATTACTTAAAAAAAAAGGCAAATCCTTTTAAGTTAGAGGCAATCAAGAAAATGTTGGTGATTCATGTAATGAAGCCAAGATTTGAACTCCTTGAAACCATAAGGCTTGAACAAGTTGGTAAAGCAAGGCAACCTAATTTTTATCTGTATCATCAGATGTTAGATCATGAGTTAGAAGACTGCATAACTTTTAAAGAATGGTTGTACAGAAACTATAAATATGATATAGTTGTGATACCCAAAAAATACTTAGTGGATTCAAGTCAAGGATCTACCTAGTGTATAATAGGTGAGCCTTATGCACCTTTTCTTTCATTAAAACCCAATGATGAATGGGATATAACTATATCTCATTTTTCTAAAGAAACCTTAATAAACTATATCATTCATCTTTCCAAGAACCCCCGAGAGTCTAGTATCCCTTCTAGGTTTATCTTGTAGCTCATGAATAGAAGAAGAATAAAGCTCCATTCAAAGATTCTAATAAAGTGCAAGTTGATCAAGCTCCTGCAGCTACGAGGGAGGAGCAAGAGAATAAAATAGAGTTAGATTTTAAGAGGTTAGACATTTCTACAACTAACAAGGATATGTTCCTCAATCATTTAACTCTGTATGACTTTTATTGTATCCCTCCGGGGACTAAGAAAGTAATGAAAAATCATGTTTGTATATACTAATGAATATTCGGATCAAAATCTAAATGATAAGGAAAACAATTCTTAAGAAATAGTTAAAAATGAAGTAGAAGAACAATTTAAATACTATTATGATAGTGAATGCCCTATACTCTATATGGAGGGTGATCTTATAAATATATAATTGGTATTATTTGACTCATATACACGTCTAGAGGATGTCTATATGATGATCAATGATCAATAACAAAAACCGTCTAAAGACACTTCCTATGAAGTAGTGCAATTCAATCTTCATAGTGGTAAACTCTTACCTCCGCAAGCTGTAGCTACTGATAAAGGGAAGAAAGTTGCAAATAATTCAGAAGCTTCTAATAATCTTCAACAAGTTTAACAACTTGATGGAGAAAGTGCATAGATTCCAATGGTCGACTACAATGTGGTAGTGCATCTTAGAAAATTAAAAGCAAACTTTAGTATCTACGACGCTCGGGTTCTCCCTAAATAAATGAGGAAAGCTTTTGTAAAAGCTTTACTCAATCCAGAGATCTGTATAGCTCAGTTAACATCAACACAATCTAAAGAGGAAGTGTTATACACAAGTAATTTGCCAAAATCACATTTTAAAATGAAGATTTTGTACTAAAAATAGAAGGTCACAATCATCCGTTAAATAACACTATGAATATCGATAGCTTCAAAGTATTCCATGTGATTATTGATCCAGATGCATCATCATGACTCTCAGAACTCTCCCATACTTAAGGGTTGATACTCGCAAGCTTACTTCTGATAAGATGATGTTGCGAAGATTCAATAGGAAGGTAAGAGGGCATTGAGTTTGATAACCTCACATTTAGATTTAGAAACCCTCAAAACAAAAGCCAAATTCCCTAAAATAGATTCTAAGACCTCTTTTAATACTCTGCTAGGTAGACTCTCGCTTCATTAATATAGAATAGTTCCTTCCTCCTTATAATCGTGTATTAAATTCTCTCGAGATGGAATAGAGCAAAGCATCATAGGTGATTTGCAGCCATTTTAATTCATGAAGTTGGTAAATTGGAAGATGCTTCATAATATCAGCCTAAGAAGGGGTTGATTTTCTCTATAAATCCCAAACTGGCTAAAGTATAGATAAAAGAAAGAAAAGAGAAAGAAAAAGAAAAAGAATAGCATCCCAATCTCGAACATGATATTCATAGGTCACCTGCTCCTCCCTCACTAAGAGGCAGTAGAATGGCACAACAATCAGCCAAATTTTGGGATTTCTATGCAAAGTGATAGCAATGAGGACATGGTCAAAATTGCTAGGGAAGATAATTAATATTTGATTTACCATGGAGAGGTTAAAAAGGTATTTGGAAAATATTACCTTAACCCATTATTCCAGAATGATGTAAAGAGGTTGGAGGTAAAAACTTCTCTTTCTTTAATCCCTATAACTAAAGATAATATCTTTTAACGTTCTACCAGTAAACCTCCAAAGACTGACATAACCCTCGATGATCCTATTATGAACGAGATAAGATAACTATCTTTTCCTTGGTATTCAAACTCTATAAATAGATTTGCTAAGTGATATTTAATTTCATTACATTGGACTAGAGGTATAACCCAGCAATTTGAACACCTTTGGAAACAAAATACAATAAATATTTTTCTATACTAGTTGTTGGCTTTGATACTCTATGTTTGTTTGATGATGCTGAATATTGCTTAGCAATTTCAAATAATTTAGAATATGCTAGTGTGTTTTCGTCGAACATTAAATCTTTAATGAATGTTGCTTAGAAACTACGGATTATATTGATAACTCTCAAGTTAGGGATGCACGCCCAAAAATTAATTAGGAAATTAGATCTATGATTGATGATCTAAAAGAAGTTAGCTTGGGCACCAAAGAAAACCATTATCCGATCATCATCAGTTCTCTGCTGAATGAGGATGAGGTGGATAACTTGATTCTACTATTATCATAAATCAGAGATTTCTTTTCTTGGAGCTATAAAGCGATGCCTGAATTATCCAAAGACGTAGTAGTTCATAAGTTAGCAATTCAACCAAAAACATTTCTAGTAAAGAAAGCACCCCGACCAATATGACTCGACATCGAGCAGCATGTTGACATCATAGTCAAGAAACTCATCGATGCAGGGTATATTATAGAGGAGAAATATCCAACTAGGATAGAAAGCATCAATCCAATCAAGAAAAAGAATGGCCAAATACATGTTTGTATCAACCTTAGAGATACAATCAAAGAGGAGTTTCCACTTCCCATTTTTGAACTCATGGTACATATCGCTTTCTCATATATGATATTCTCCTTTATGGATGGTTCATCAAGATACAATCAAATCAAAATGGATCATGAAGATGAAAAGTATATAACATTCATATAATAAATGGCTACAAAGTTACGCCTTTCAGGCTAAAAATGCTGAAGTAACTAATCAACGAGTAATGACAAGGATTTTTTATGAACTCATCCATCACCAGGTGGAGTGTTATGTAGAATATCTAGTCATTAAAATCCTCGAATGGGATGATAAATTATATGACTTAAAAATTATTTTTTAAATAATATGACAATATAACTTAAAGATGAATCCTTCAAAGTGTGTCTTTGGCATAAGTTCAGGGAAATTACTAGGTTTTATGGTTTATCACCATGAAATCAAAATTGTTCTAAATAAAATCAAATCAATAATAAAAATGCCTCAAAAAAAAAAGTCTCAGTCTGTGGAGATCCTTCAAAGGTCAATTAGTGTAACTTAGAAGGTTTATATCAAACCTTTCAGGAAGGTTTCAACCATTTACAACATTATGCATAAAAGATGCTCCGTTCAGGTGGGATCAGAATTAGAAGAAATCATTCAATAGCATAAATTAGTATTTCATGAATCCTCAAGTTCTTACAGCTCCTATACCAAGGAAACCTTTGATCTTATACACAACAGCTATAAGTAAATCTTTTGGTGACTTATTAGTTCAATCTAATTAGGGAAAAGAGAATGCACTTTAATATCTGAGTGAGCATTTACTTCCTAGAAGTAAATAAAATATTGATCGAGAAACTTTTTTAGCTTTAGTTTTTGTTGCTGAAAAATTAAGCCACTATATACTTTCTCACAAAGTAAATCTCATACCAAGGATAAACCCCCTGCAGTATTTGCTGACTCAACCAACATTACTGGGAAATTAACTCATTGGTTGATGATACTATCATAGTTTAATTTCACGTTCACTTCTCTTGGGGCAATAAATAGAAATGCAATGGTAGATTTCTTAGCAGCTCATCCGTTACGAGATGATTGCCTGACAAATAATGAACAACTAGATGAACAGATCATAAAACTTAAGTTGAATGATAGTTCATCGGGAATTCTATTTAGATAGCACTACTTTAGTAAGTAAGAAACATCATATGATCTTTCCCTAGGGCAGGTAAGGATTGGTATTGTATTTGTCACACTTAATAATGGTGTTATGCTTTACTCATACCATATGTTAGAACCATGTACAAAGAATGAAGTTGAGTACGATGAGCTGATAATTAGTTTAGAATTAGCATTTCTAAATGGGATCAAAGAAATTAAATTTATTGGATTCATAGCTAGTGATTAATCAAGTAGCTATAATTTACAATGTATTAAAGGATACTTTGATTCCTTATCATCAGTATATTATGCATTTATTAGAACAGGTTCCAAATGCCACATTATATAGATTTCACCGAGGAAAGAATTCTATGACAGACACTCTTTCTAAATTAGCTAAGGCACTATCATACTATGAGAAAGATTCAATTTTGGTAGAAGTGCAAGGTTGTAAAGTTCTATCTTCTATAGATTTTGAATACATAAATAGAAAATCTCCATCTAAGGTGAATATTGGTTTAGCTGTGGACGATGAAATAGTAGAACGAAGAAACCAATCATTGAATACTTGCAAGAAAATAAGCTCCCTCAGGAAAATTTAGCTACATACAAGATTAAGAGATGATTAATATTCTATTCTCTTAATAAGAACACCTAATATAAAAGATCATTTGATCAAATGTGGTTGTAGTGTCTCAATAAATCAGAAGAATAAAAGACCGTGGATAAAAATGCTGGATTGTGTGGTGCACATGTATCCAACCTAAAAATGAAATGAAAATCAAACAAATGGGATATTATTGGTCTTCAATGATAGATAACTACATAAATATTGCATGTCATTATCATCAATGCTAGCTGCATGGTGTAGTTATGCATCATACACCAAATGTCTTACATCCAACCATCACCGCATGACCTTTTGAATGCTAGGTATAGATAAAATTGGTCTGATAGATCATCCATCCCCCATATGACATGTATTTATACTAGCATCTATAGACTACGTCACGATGTGGGTAGAAGTAGTTTCAATGAGAGAAGTAAAAGCTCAATAAGTTCTATAGTTTTTTTATAGAGAATGTTGTTTATAAGTTTGGTGTTGCTCACCAAATTATCTCAGATAAACATCGTTCATTCAAAAGTACTATAATAAATAGTTTTCATATGTGTCATAACATCGATTGGAGATACTCCCCCTTCTATTACCCTAGGGAAAATGAATTGGTGGAGGCCTTCTATAAAACTCTAAGTCAGATCTTAAGGAAGACATTAGATGACAATAAGTTTTAATGGAATAAGAAGTTAGTCAAAGTTTTATGGGCATACTGAACTATATATTGAACTCTAAATAAATCTAAACAAATCACTTTTGTCTTTGGTGTAAAATTTGTTATCCCTTCGGAAGTACAGCTACCCTCAGTTAGAGTTGTAGTAAATTACAAGATCACTTAAGAATATAACGTAAAACTTTGATTAGAAGAGCTTGAAGGTCTAGAGGACATGTGTTTTCAAGCTAAATAGATCCTTGAGTTATACAAAGCTAAAATAATATAGGCCAACGATATACTAGTCTTTCTAAGAACCTTTTAAAGTAGGTGACTTAGTGCTAGTTCTTAAAGTTCGTTCGGGATGTTAAGCTGTATGA
>NW_021318723.1:200846-241133 GCF_001605985.2 Dendrobium catenatum
CTGATATGACCTGCGTTTCCTGCATTGCATAACAAATCACTTCATTAGAAACCTTACCATTTTTGTTAAACTTACCTCTATTCCATAGCTGACGTTTTCTTCTGCTTCCTCTTTAAAAACTTCTGAATTGTCTAGTCATTTAGTGCAACATCATCTTCATCCTCAGGTTGTGAGTGTTCACTCTCTGATTCTTCCACTTTTAGTGCAATATTTTCTCCTTTCGTGTTTCAACCTGTCATCAATCTTCCTTTGACTTACTCCTTGCTCATAAGCAATGACTTTGAACCAAGAAGATTGTCAATAGAATAAATATTAAATCTTTAGACTCTGTAATTGCAGTAATTTTTGCATCATAAGCAGTAGGTAAAACTAAAGAATCTTATGTACCATTTCAGCATAGTTAATTCCTACCAAGTGCATGCAAAGAAGTGACAATTTGTGTAATCTTGTGTACATGTCAGAAATAGATTCATTAGGTTTCATCGAAATAATTCATATCATGTAACAGAATATTGAGCCTTGATTGTTAACCTCATTTGTCCCTTCATAAGTATATCAAAGTCTATCCCATATGTTCTTTCTGCTTTTGCAAGTGGAAACCCGCATGTAGTCTTCAGATTTTAAAGCACAAAAGAAACTATTTAAACATTTGGCATTTAATTGTATAAGTCACGTTCTTCTACAGTCCAATCAGTAAAAGGTATTTCTTTCCATTACTCCATCAACTAATCTAGTTGGTTTTGTGTAGCCATCCTGGACTAACATCCACATGCGATAATCAAGTGACTGTAAAAAAGTAGACATGCGTGTTTTCCAAAAATCAAAAAAGAATATTGTCAAACAGTGGAGGTCTAATAATAGAGTAACCCTCAGGTGTGTTCCGGTTTCCAAAAGTAGCCATCTACGTTAATCAAAATAGTTTCAAACTTATGATATTGAAACGGAGCTCTGATACCACTTGTTGAGTTCAGTAATTTAGGTTGTTAAACCTAAGTGAGTGTCCAAGGCTACCAAGAGGGGGTGAATTGGTAGTTTAAAAAAAAATAAAATTTAAGATCCCTCTTTAAAAATTATTGAACCGAAATAAAATCTCTTTTAAATTTTGTAGAAAAAGATTTTTCAACCACAGAGTTTTTAAACTGAAATAGAAAGTGCGGAAATGTAAATAGTAAAGTAAAATGACAACCAGATTTATAGTGGTTCGGTCTATAACCAGACTACATCCACTCCCCAGAGGCACCCTCATGATTATTGCACTAATACCAAATAGGACTCTCCTTTTGCACCCACAGCAAGGCGGAGTAAGCCTTTACAACACACTCTTTTCATCACTCCTGGTGCCGGCAGAGAACCGTCATCCTTTACACATACCCAGTGTTGGCAGAGAACCGTCCGTCCTTTCACACTCTCCTAGTGTCGGCAGATTAACCCTTCGTCCTTTACCACTCTCCAGTGTGGGCAGAGACCCTTTCGTCCTTTTCACACTTCCTTAGTATGGGCAGAGAATCCCTTCGTCCTTTCACACTCTCCTCATGTGGGGCAGAGAACCTTCGTCCTTTCACACTCTCAAAGTGTCGGCATGAGGAACCGGATTCTCCTTGACAGATCTTCTCACAAGAATTCTAGAAGGAAGAAAGAAAAAGAGTGAAGTAATCCCAATTTACAAGTAGAGACTCTTACCTTGTGAAATCCAAGTGAAGCCTTCTGCTTCAATGGTAGGAATCCTCCTTGAATGCTCTTCTTCAATCTCTTCCTTGCTATTCTCTCAATGAGGCACGAAGATCCAAATGACAAAAAGATTGGTGGCAGTTACTAATTTGGGCTATTTATACAAAAGACAAGAAAAACCGCCCAAAAAACTGCAAGTATTTCAATTTTGTACGCGTGAGTCTGCGATCCTCGTGTCGATCTGATCGTCCTGTAGATCGACTCCTGGACGATTTTACTATTAAGATCTGAAACGACCCTATTTGATATTGTGTACGAAATGTTCGTACAGCGTGGATCGTCCCTTACGAAACTAGGTTCGTCCAGTACGAACGGTTATTACAAGGTCGAATCTAGGAAAATCTGCTGAAAAATGTCATAAGTCGCGTTAATCGTTGGACGAAAAATTGATTCATCTAGACGAATTTTTATAGAGGGACAGATCGTCCTGTACGATTATATTATTTCGTCTGACGAAAACTTTCCAGAGAGCCAATCGTACTGTACGATTAATTAATTTCTCTGGACAAAACTTTTCCAGAGAGCAATCGTACTGTACGATAATTAATTTCGTCTGGACAAAAATTTTCCAGAGAGCCAATCGTTACGGATCGATAATTTATTTATGTCCTGGCACAATAGGACTTAGAAAATTTTTCGAGCAAGTTCCTATTCGTTCCATATGCTCTATAGGAGATAACTGTCTCATCGTCCAGTACGAACGAAAATTGTCCTGACGATCAATACAAATTTAATATGATCTCCTTATTTGTGTGTGCATTGTTTTTATTCACTCAAGTTACAATCATCCCTTTCATATTTGATTTCTAAGCAAAGTGCAAGCTTCAAAAATTTCAAGGTATCTCATGCTGATTTTAATTTGAAGTCTTCGTAGTCTGGAGTTCTTTTTCTGAAATGTTAGTACACAAGAGCAATACAATTCTTCAAAAATTGTTAGGAGATAAATACACATATTGAACAATAATGTTTGAAATCATCAAAACTTTATAAGTTGCAAAAATGTAATGCATGCAAATAGCAACTATCTTAACAATTAGGATAGTCTAGGATGATCAGTGCAAATTTGTATTGATCATCCAGGATAATATTGTTAATCATACGAGATAATTAGAAGAAAAATTATGGTATTTCATCTTGGATGATTTAGTAAAATCAAGTATGTCGGCAAACATCATTCGGTACGGTATACAGATCATCCAGGACAATCTGATTGAAAATTTTAACTAAAATTAATCCCCTAATCACATGATCAATTTAGGGATGATTTGTATTGATCATCCAGGATGATATAGATCATTTGGGATTATTATAATAAAAAATGAATCTTAAAACCTTGCATAAATTCTCATTGGAGGCAGTTTTCTAAGATCATAAAGGATCGTCCTGGATGATCCAAATTTGTCCAGTACGATTAGTTCAAAATTTAATCTTCTGGATTTGATTATATCTCACTCCCCTGAAAGTATGTGTGTATGGTCACTTTGAAAGCATACTCCCTTACAAGACTTGACTCAAACAATTAAAAATATATAAATAAATATTACAAATAAAACATGTTCTACTAAAACTTGAGTTTTGAATGGTGCATCATAATCCTGAAAAGTTAGTATACACCAAAAAAACATATTTTACAAATACAAGTATACAACAGAAAGTGAGCCATAATACTTGTTATCATCAAAAACATAAACTCATAAGCTCGAGTTGAAATAATCTCCCCTTTTTTATAATGACAAATATTACTGGTTGAATTTAGAAAATTAAAAACATTTTCTCCTATTCTCCCCCTCACTATAATAACAATTTAAAAATAGGGAAAGAAATTTTTTTTTGTTTTTATATTTTTTTTAAAAAATAGAAAACATATATAAATATAACAATATGTTCTCCCCCTTTGACATTAACAAAAAGAGAAGGGGCACAAACAATTAGAATAATAAAAATGATTAAAAAAATGATCCCTAATTAAGTGAACGAAAAAAAAAATCTAATATTCTTAAAATGAAAATTTTACCTCTTGATTTTTTTCAAAAACTTAGTAAGAAATGTATTGACAACGCATAGCCCAGAAAGGTTAGAAATTAAAAAATTGTTAATCCAAGCTCAAGTTCTTTTCAAGGCTCAAAAAATTTTTTAATCCAATATCTAAATAAAATAAAAAATAAGAAAAAAATACTAATTTTTCAAAACACCTTTCATAAAATATATCTAATAGAAGATTAATCCAAACATTGGTGAATCCGGAATTTATGATTTTCAAGCTCATGTATCAAAAATATCAAGGGTTTTCTTAAGCTTTAAGAAGTATAAGAAAGGTAAGCTTATATTTTTGTGGGCTCATTTTATGCCTCTTGTCAAATTTTGGCACACTTTACGTATCTTTTAATTTTTGATACACTTTGTGTATCTTTCTCAATTTTGGCGTCATTACGCATCTTTTGATTTGGCGTCATTGGTCATTTTTTTTTTAAATATGCTACCTTTCTGAAATTTTAAAAACATAAGAAAATCTATTTTATTGATAAAATGAACTACTTAATTAAGAAAATTATGAGATAGATTCAACAACTTGCAAAAGATCTTAATGCGATAGCCAAAATGTAAGAAGATGAAAAAGTATAGTTTTAAAATCCAATTTATAATATGATGAATATTTTGAATCAAAAGTAAAATAACCTCTTTAAGAATAGAGATAGAGAGACAAAATCATAAATTTCTTCCTTTGCCTATTTTTAGAAAAGTCAACCACAACAAACATAAGAATTCAAGAAAAATAGGAGGTAGGTTTTTTATTTTTAGAAAAGTGAATATATTTGTAGATCAGAGAGAACTTAAGAAAAAGAAAATGTAAAGACAAATTTAAAATTATAATGTAAAACAAAAAGGAACAAAAAATAAATAAATAAACCCAAAAAATACAAAAAATAAATAAAAATATAGAGAATAAAAACATGCATACACAAACACATAAACAAGGGTTTAAAGATCATCTTGCTCATGGTCTGATGATTCAGAAGGAAGGTCTGCTCAAGAGATTTTTTTATTTTCATTATTTGCCCTTTTTATAATTTGCTTAGCTTTACCCTTTTCTTTTATAGGAAGTGTTCTCAAATTAGGGGACTAATTTTTTATATGTTCAGGCTTCCTACATTCCAAGCAAATAACATGAAAGAAATATTAATATTCTTACCATATTTACCTTTATTCCACTTTTGTTGATGCTTATGCTTTGTTGAGCTTTAATTTGCTTGGTAAGTCATTGCTTTAATCACCAACTAAGCCACTTTTCTCCATGTTTTCTACGTTTAACATTATCATCTCTCTTGCATCCAAAAGTCTTTTGCCCAAACTTTTCTCGTAGGCAATGAGTTAGCCAATTAAATCATCAATAGAATATTCATTCAAATTTTTTTATTAATAAAATGCAACAACATTGGAATTAAACTTATCAATTAGAAGATATAGAATTTTATTGACTTTTTAAAAGTTTGAAAATTCTTAACCTAAATCATGTAATGATGTCAAAATTTGAATAAAACTAGTATACATGTCTAAGATCGTCTCATAAGATTTCATGCAAAATAGTTTATAATCTTACAATAATGTATTCAACATGGATTATATAATTTTACAAGTGCCTCCGTATATAGTGTGTAATTTATCCAAAATTTCCTTGCTAATAGTGCACGTGGATACAATCATACAATCTTCAGAATTTAAAGCATAGAAAAAATAGCTTATTGATTTAGCATTCAATTGGGCATTGATTTGTTCTTCCCTACTCTATTGATTAAAAGGAACATCAACTTTAATTCCATCTTTAACACGTGACAGTATAAAATAGCTAGTTAAAATTATTTATCACATTTGGTAATCAATTGATTGCAAGAAAGTAGATATGTGAATTTTTTAAAAATCAAAAGTAATATTTTCAAATAAAGGTTGTCGGGCTTTTGAATATCCTTCCACAATATTACAATTATAAAAATTATTCATGGATCAAAATTCAAAAATTTTAAAAAACTCATTTTTATGAATCCCGCTTTGATACCACTTGAAAGTTCTTTAGGAATGTTAAGCCCTTATGAATTAGCCCAAGCTAACCAAGAGGGTGGGTGAATTAATATTTAAAACTTTTTTAACTAAAAGAAAATTCTTTTTATATCACGCAACATAAATGAATTAAATTAATAATAAAAAGATCCATCAGAGATTTCACCCAAGGAGTTAATCACAAAAAAATAAAGTGCAGAAATAATAAAGAAAATAACACACTAGATTTATAGTGGTTCAAACAAACCTTGACCTACGTCCACTCCTCAGAGGTGCCTTCCGAGTATTGCACTAAACTCAATGTCTCTCATTTAGCCCCCACAGCTAGGAGAAGAAGCCCTTACAAAATCACTTCTATCTTCCTTGGTGTAGCGGAGTGGCCAGGTCCTTTGACACCAAATATATCTTCTTCTTCCCAAAAATTCCCTCAAGAAGACCCTTTAATTCGATGGTACTAAGGTGCGAGCTTGCCGGAGCAACTGTGGGAAACCCCCACCACACTCACTTGAAACCCCCTTCAAGGATCTTCTCCCTCTCTCAAACCCCACCCTTTCCTCTCTCCCTTTAAAGTTCTCTCTTCAAGTTTCCTCCATAAGATGGAAGTTATAATGGCTACCAAAGACACTTTCAAAGTCTTTGATAATGCTTAAATATAAGAGCTCCAAAAAGGCTCTTAAATGCACCAAACTGACATTATCATCCAGGATGATCGCAGGATTGTCCCGTACAATACGTTGAAAAAGAGGCTTTAGAAAAGCATAAAAACTCAATTTCGGTGCTAAAAGTCATCCCGGACGATTGCAACATTGTCTAGTACGATGTGTAGAATTTGACCTGATAGTCCCAGATGATATTAGGATAGTCCAGGACGATCAATGCAAATTTGTGCAAATCATCTAGGACAATATTATGGATCATCCAGGACAATTAGAAGAAAAATTATGCTATTCCGTCTTAGATGATTTGGGAAAATCAAGTATGTCGGCAAACATCGTCCGGTATGATATAAAGATCGTTCAAGATGATCTGATTGAAAAATTTAACCTTAATTAATTCCCTAATCACATTATCAATTTAGGCATGATTTGTATTATTCATTCAGGATGATATAGATCCTCCGAGATTATTTGAACAAAATTTGAAGCTTAAAACCTTTCCTAAATTTTGATTGGCGGCAGTTTTCCAAGTTAAAAAAGGATTGTTCTAGATTATCCAAAATTGTCTAGTACAATTAGTTCAAAACTTAATCTTCCAGATTTTACTAGATCTCACTCCCCTGAAAGTATGTGTGCATGGTCACCAAGCAAGGATAACTTGACTCAAGAAATTAAAAATATATCAATAAATATTACAAATAAAATATGTTCTACCGTAACTTGAGTCTTGAATGTTGTATTGTAATCCAGAAAAGTTAGTATACACACAAATAAATATATATTGTAAATATAAGTAGACAACAGAAAGTGAGCCATAATATTTGTTGTCAACAAAAATATAAACTCATAAGCTCGAGTTGCAACACAAACCACCTAAGGTAACCTATAGGTTACATTAAAAAATTCTTAAGTCAAGATCCTAAGCTTGGATGGGGATGCAATTAGTGGCTCAAAACTCGCTAAACTAAGCATAATTAACACACCAAAGCTCAAATCTTATTCCTTATTAAAAAGGTCATTAGAGTAATTTGAAATCAAGGGTTAAACTATAACTCTTGCCATTAAATTAGCTAAATAATGCGCTTAAACATAGTAATGAGAGGAGGAAAATTTTGGGCATGTCAAAAAATTGTCCAAATTCATTCTCCTGATGTACCAAGCCATGGTGACATTAATTGAACACATTAATGAAATAATAGCATAAACATCCAAATTGAAATTAAAATTAACACAAAAATATTCAGGGCTTTGGACTATAAGGCTTAGATAGGTCTTCTTAAAACCATTCCAATAAGCGTAAGATCACCTAAATCAGGTAAGTGTATAAGGAGATATTATTTTTTGAAGTTTTCCCATATTTTTAAAATTTTAAAACCCAAAAATACACAATCAACAATGATTTGACATATGCACGAGCTCTGATTGGGCAACAAATTATTAGTACTGATTGTGCAGCTATGGGGTTAACCTCAACCATCAAATTATCAATCGAACAGAAGTGATCAAATGACTTCAAAATTATGGGATGAAATGCTGGCAATTAATCCAGATATGAGTGAAGATTTTAAGCTTCTTTGGCATAATCTAAGAGATCCCATCAGTGAATTGACACTAAACTTCATGAGAAGGATCACGATACCCCCAAAATATCAATCTAATGGTTATATTCTGATGATTTGACGATTTATTTCACACTTGCTAAACACTACCTGGTTGGGAGCTTGAGAAAAGATTCTTACCATATTGAAAGCCCCAATTAATGGATTTTTCTATCATGAAGGTTTAGGAGATGATTGCAAGAACTTTTCCTTCATAATCTTGGCCAAAGGACCACTAAAAAAATGACTTTGACTAGAGGATGGAGAGTTTTCACTAGAGTTTGCACAGGACCATAGCTAGAAGGGGTGGAGATGCTAGAGGAATATAGAGAAATGTTCATAGAGCTTTGGGAGAATTTTTCAAAATATTGGGAGTGAATGGGAGGGTCTAGGTTGAGCTACACAATTCAAGCAATCTCCATAAGATTATGTGGTCAAGATTGATTAGGGTAATGGCTAAATGGCTTCCAAGTGGAAGGGAACATTATCAGAGAGCCTCATGAGCTCAACCAAGCTTTAGAAGCCTTTGGGTGGAGCTAGATGATTCGGGGGACCACCAAAGCCTATTTCTTATTTGTTATGGGTTTTGTCAAGCTGAGGAGGAAAGGCATCAGAAGGTGTGATGATCTTGATAGTAAGCTCAATTGGGCATAAGGGCGCCCAATTTTTAGGATGAACTTATTTTCACCCAAACCTATTTACTTTTGGTTAATTTGGGCTTAACCTGGGTAGACTCAGGGCCTGGGCTTGATAGGGAAGATAGGTTAGGTTATGGTGAACCCAATAATAAATGGAATTGTCCATAGGGTGGCCTAATTCCCCAATATGGCATGGGTTAAGATGTTCCTGGAGAGGGTTAGGTCTATTTATCCCAGACCCTGTTCAAGCCATGTTCAGGGGTTAATAGGGAAGATATATTGGTTAAAGGATCACCCAATCCATGTGTCAATTTGATCTGGTGTAGCATGTGGAGAAAGATGTCTAAGGTCAAATGTGGTTTTGAGCACTTTGAGCAAACCTAGATGTTGAATCAAGTCAACTCAAGGGTGGGTATAACCAGGGAAGGTGTATTGGACCTAGGCCTTCATAGTAGAAGTGTTAATTTGGCTAGGTGGGACCTAGGATAAGATATGGATCAAGGGGAACCCCTGTTTAGATTGTTCTTCAAGCAATTTGGTTAACATAAGTGGGCCTATGTCTTGGGTCTTCAAGAGGGGTTTCATAAGGACCCAATGAGTCACCCCATGGCTTTGAATGGGTTTGGAGAAGTCTTGGTCAAGAGGTTTAAGTGGGTGGGATTGTATGGAAAGTTTAGTCAAACTTGGTTGACTTGGTCAACTAAGTTGACCTAAGGTCAAGAGTTAGATCCATTCAAGTCAAATTCCACTAAATGGTAAGTCCAATGGCATAGGTTGTAAATATTTGAAGGAATTGTAGAATTTTGAAATTAATCCTATTTCTAAGGACTAGAGACCTCATAATAAGCAAAACTTTATTGGGTTGCTCTTAGAGACCTATATAAGAATTATTCAAATAATAAAACCTAAATTAGGGGTAAGTTAATTGGGTTTCTAGGTGAAAGAAATTTCACCCAAAAAGGCTTTTAGGACCTAGGTCCTTATCCCTGGGATTTGGTTTGAAATATTGGATTTGGATTGGATGTTGTAGTTGGCAAATTGAATTTAAATTATCCACATCATTGATAAGAAAAAGAATGAGTGGGATGGATTGGGTATGTCTTGTAGGTTGATTGAGTGATTGTTCAACATGGTGGAGGATAGGACTAGAGATTGGATTGAAGTGTAGAACTGGATTTGATTTGAATTGGATTTGATTTGAATTGGATTTTGTTTAAACTGGGACCTATATGATTGATAGGTGGACACCTTTCAATTATTAAGTCACGTGTAAGAAATCCATATAGATCCTAGTGACCTCATATAGAAATGATTTTAACAATGGACCATCAATATGTAGAGTAGAATTAAGTTATACTGCACATATTGGCATTAATCGAATGGAAAGAAAAAAATTGGGACTTTAATCCTAAGGAAATAAATGGAAAAATCTTATAAAATCAATGTTTAGCCTTATTTAGGGCAGTGCCGCAAAGCGCATTATCCACCAGTAGTATATGATCATGTGTTGGGATCAAAATATACTAAATATAGAGGATTGGGATTGAAGCATGCCCATCACAGAGGATAGGGTCAAATAATCCTATGGTGGTGTCAAAATATACATAACACTAAGGATCAGGTTGAATTATCATATGATGGGTTCGAAACATGCGCATCATAGGGGATCAAGTTGAATGATAATATGATGGGGTTGAAACATGCCCATCATTGAGGATTGGACAGAATGATCTTGTGGTGGGGTCAAACTATGCCTAACACAGAGGATAAAATTGAATGATTATATGCCCATCACTGAGGATCAATTCGAATGATCTTATGCGTGTGTCTAAATATACCCAACATAGAGCACTAGATTGCAAGATTGTGAGATGGGGTTGACATATACCCATCACTGAGGATTGAGTTAAATGATCATATGATTGGGTTGAAACATGCACTTAATAGAAGTTTAGGTTAAATGATCTTGTGGTGGGGTCAAAATATGTCTAACATAGAGGATCAGATTGAATGATCATATGATGGGATCAAAACATGCCCATCATAGAGGATCAAGATTAATGATCTTGTGGTGGGCTTGAAATATGCCCAATAGAGGACTAGATTGAATGATCATATGATCGGGTCAAAACATGCCCATCATAGATGACTGGTTTTAATGATTCTATGGTGGGGCCAAAAAATGCCCATCATAGAGGATCAAATTGAAAGAGAGTATGATGGGGTTTAAACATGCCCATTATAGAGGATGGAAGTTAATAATCTTATGATGTGGTTTAAACATGACAATCAAAGAGGATCAAAACTTAAGGGATGGCAACACCCACCCATAAGTGAAAGTGATCATGGTGTAATTGACTGATGATTTTCATCTTTTTTTTTAATTGCTTTTATAGTGAAAAGTTAATTGACCAAAGTTAAACCAGGGTATCAAAATAATCTATTAATTGAGAACTCTAGCTACATCAAGTATAGTATTTCTTAAGGAAACACCCAATGACTGGTATCATTGGGTGATTTCCTTTAAAATCCACTAGTTGATATGAGCCCTCATCACAGTATATCTCCGCAACAAAGGGTCCTTTCCATGTCAGTTTAAACTTCCCACCAATCTTTCGGTGAACTAAGATATGCCTCTAAAGAACCAAGGTTAAGTCTCTTACATGAAAGGTTCTAGGTTGCACTATCTTATCATTAGCTTGAACCGTTCAAGCATTATACAACTCTAAACTCTTTTGAGGAAGGAGACGATACTCTTCAAGGCTTTCAAGTTCTTTTAGTTATATTCATATATTCATCTATATTATGATTTGATTATGTATTGCAACTTTAAGTGAGGGAATTTGCACTTCAAGAGGGAGTATAGCCTCGAACCCATAATAATTACAAACAGGATGGATTTAGTTGGGGTCCTATAAGTGGCCTGATAGGCCCATAAGTCTTCCACCAAGCTCTCATCCCATTGATATTTTTTATCATTGAGGTAATAATCTGCACCAAAGTGTTATTGAAGGCTGAAAATTTGTTAGGGATATTAAGCATTTATGAATTAGCCCGACGCTAACTAAGAGGTGGGTGAATTAGTGTTTTAAAAATTTTCAAATAAAATTTATGTTATAAACCAAACAATTATTCACCAGAAAATAAATTATAGAAATTAAATACGAAAATACAGTAGGAATGAACACACTAGATTTTATAGTGGTTCGGTCAACTTGACCTACGTCCACTCCCCAGAGCCTCTCCTCTAGGTATTGCACTAAACTTAGTGACTCTCCTTTTGCTCCCACAGTAAGGTGGAGAAGCCTATATAAAAACTCCTTTTTACCAACCCTAGTGAGGTAGAGAACCCAACTCCTTTAGCTTCCTCCCGAAGCAGGCATAAAACCCAACTCCTTTTGCTTCCTCCTGAAGCATGTAGAGAACCTCAATCAATCTCTAAAGTAGATCTCTCTAGAACCTACAAGGAACTAGGAATGATGACTGGAGAAGATGACTCAGATCCATGCTTGGAGAAACATTTGTGAAACCCTCATAAACACACCCTCAAAAGATCCCCTCTCTCTCCCAAGCTTTCCCTCACCTCTTGGCTCTCTCAGATCAAGACAGTAGCAAAAGATGTCATCTTGAGTAAATAAGTGATGTTATATAGAAGGGCTTCAAATTTGCCCTAAATTACAAATGATAAAGATCATCCAGGACGATAGATATATTTAGCTCAATTAAGCAGGTCGATCTGAGAGAGGCTGGACAATTAGAAGGTTTATTTATTCAGATTATCGAGGATGATGGGACATCATCTTATAAGATTAGTTTAAGATATCGAATATCATAAAGACCATCATTTTATTTGGCTAAAATTTACCTATCGGGATGATGAAAAAATAACTTATCATCCAAGATGATTTAGCGATCATCCTATACGATTAGTTCAAAATGTCAAATATCATCCAAAACATTCACTCTATTCGGCCAAACTTTACATGTTTGGATGATAAAAAAATACCTAATTATCTAGGATTATTCGAGGATTGTCCTATATGATTAGTTTAAATCAATACATATTGTTTAGAACATCATTTTCTTCATCTAGAAAGAAACTAAGGTTTGTTTAGCTAATCATCCTGGACAATATAATCGATCAATCAAATATTAATTTCTTTCTTTAATCATCAGAATAATTTAGGCATAATTGTGAAGTATTGTCAAAAACGATGTCCTGCACAATGTCCAAAAATAATAACATGCCTAAAAGTGTTGGCGATAGATTATTTATGATTTGAGCATATTATTTAGGATGATGTGAATTTCATCCAGGATGGTTTACTTAATTTCAGCTACCATAACCAGGCTGCTCTAATTAGGGTTTTTATTTTTAACTGCTCATCCAAGATAATTTTAGATCATCCCAGAAGATATGATTAAAAAAAAACTCTAAAATAGATAGAATTTTTCCCCTTGAGTGTGTTTGTGCAAGGTTACTTAGCATCAGGACCCACATTATTACATTTGACTCAATAAAAGGTAAAAAATACTTGAAGTACACTTAAAGACTAACTCAGTCATAATCTAACGAATCTTGAGCTAGCTTGATTTGTAATTGACCTTGTTAACCAGAAACATTATTAGGTAAGGTAATAGAAGAAAAAATAGAAGTGTTAGAAATGTTTGGTATCATTAAAATTATAATTCTTGAATCTAGATTCCTAATAATCTCTCCCTTTTTTATGATGGAAAACATTTAGTAGAAAATTTGACTTAAGCAATTAAATAAAACACAACATGAAGGAAAATAGTGTTAATCAAGTATTAAAAATTTTACTAAGATCAAACTAATGATATAAATACTAAATAATAGTAGTAAAAAAAGTACAGCAAACTAACACAAACACTACCATTACTCCCCTTTTTGATATCATAAAAAGGAGGAGGAAAATAGAAAGAAAAATAGAAAATAAAATAAAAACTAATCAACATCAAAGAAAACATCACAAGAAAAATAATCTATAAGTATAAAGGGCCCTGATCATCAGAAGGAGGAGGTGATGATAGCTGAAAGAAATTGGAAATAGTTGTGAACTGCTCCCCAAACTAGGCCATGTCCTGGTCTTGCTACTGTTGCTGGTGTGCCATGTATGAATCAATTCTAGCAACATTCTCTGCATGTTTCAAAGCTCCTATGCAATAATGTAAAAGTCAAACATGGCCTTCCACTGGTCAAATCACTGCACCAGTTAATCTAGCTTTGAGTGTTGGCTGATTAAAGTATGAGTAGGAACTAGTACAGGAGTAGCTTCATCCTTAGCTCCCTTAACCTCCTCATGCTCTAGTGGAGATGAGTATTATGAAGAATGTGGAAGGAGCTGTTAGTGTAGAAGGAAGGCTAAAAATGAGGTGGGGCAGGATATTGAAGATTATACTTGATTTTTAAGATATATAGTATAATGTGTCCTAAGGTAAGGTTAGGCTTTCTTTTGTGCCCTGCATCCTTAATGCTAATCAGATACTCAATGTAATGGAAAAGAAGATCAACAATGTTGAATTCCTTATGGGTTATTATGTAGAAGGTGGTGATCGAACGGATAGGAGAGATGTGGACACGATCACAAGCCATAAGAATTACTGAGGAGCAATGTACATATTAGATTATCCTAGCATCTTTGAGTAAGTTGCTAGACTCCCCAACATAATAAGAGACATGAGTGTTTCTTAGAAGGTGATTGGATGGGGCCCATTCGTAATAAGGATCTTAAGATTAGAAGTGAACATTGTCTCTAATTATAGACACTTGAAGCAGTTCATGGCAGTCCTAATATGTAATTTCTATAGGGCATTTATTTATATAGGATTGAAGGGAAGTGTAAGTAGAGTTTATCCAAAGGACCATAAAAAATTCAAAAAGATGTTCAGAATTGAAAGGGAAGGCGAGTGTAAGAATTAAGGTGACATAGGTGTGATTAAAAAGATTAAGGATGAGGTAAGTGAGTGTAGGAGGGTTGACAGTCCTGGATAGAGTGATCCTAGCTGTCTTGTAGTAAAGATATGTGGCTTGGTCAGCCGCCTTAGTGAATCGAGGGTCAATAGTGGCCCTCAAAGAACTTCAAGCCAATATTCTGGAGCACTTGCCACACACCATTGAATAAATGAGGGAGAGGAAGGAAGAATATCAAGGAATGAAGAAGGAAAGTGTGAAGAAAAAGGTTTAAATTGACTATTTATAAAGAAAAGGCCATATCATCAAGGATGATCGCAAAATCGTTTAGGACGATCTGGTGAATTTATGATGTCCGGGAGGATTGGTCAAAAAGGCATTATTATTGTCCCGGCCAATCAGACATCATCCAAGATGTTTAGACATAGGCGATCGTCCTGAGGAGTCATGCCAGATGACCATTAAAAAATAATTTCGTCAAGGAATATTAGGTGGATCATCCAGGACAATCAATAATAATGGATCATTCCGACAAAATTTAAATTGTGTAACATTTTTGGCCATGTGGATCATCCAGGATGAATAGGTAGATCATGCGAGATGATCACTAATAATTGAGAAGAATTTAAGAAGATCATCTTGGACGATGAGGATCTTCTATGATGATCCTAAATAATTGAAGCAAAATATGATTAGATCATTCGAGATGATAATGGATCGTCTAGGATAATCTCAAAAAAAAAAGTCAAATCATCCATCAGATGTAAGATGAAGGGTGGATCGAATATATCATTAAGGAATATCGTCCAAGATGACAGGAATATCGTCCAAGATGATATGACAAATAAAATTAAAATTTGGATGATGGAGGGAAGTGATCAGATGGTGCCCTAAAACATAAAAAACTAGAAAAAATAGAATATAAAATAATGGAAAGATAATAAAAACAACAAAAAGAACGTAAAGAACAAAGTTTTTTTATTGAAAGCATGAATATGATAAATTTTCCATTTAATTGAATTAAAACTTTGTAAGATAAATGAGTTAATATCATAGAAATCTGAAGAACGATAGAACAACCAATCCTGTTAGCCCTAGCTCAGACTTTTTATAGGGCAAACCATCTATTAAAAATAAAGATCTAACTCAAAAAAATTAATTGGATATGAAAATATGATCCGTTGAAAACTTGGTTAAAAAAAATCTTATAGAATAATATACCAAAGTAATTAGTCATAATCAAGAATTTTGAAATCAAACATTTGAAAATATTAAGTGACATATGAATTCTTCTAAGAATTAATGGTTTGAAAGAGAGAGGAAGCTTGCTTTCTTATGGGATTATTTTATGCATCTTGTCAATTGGTTGGCACACTTTGTGCATCTTTTGATTTTTTATACTCTTTGTGTATATTTTAATTTTTTTTGGCGATCATTGCACAACTTTTAAGTTTTTTTCTTCTTTTCATTTTATGTCCTTTATAATTTTTGCAAGCTAGATCCCTTTTCAAAACTTTTAAATACTCTCAGTTGTGAGAATATCTTTCAGATATTAAAAAAGAAAAACTCACTCTCTATTATAAAGATTGTGTAAACCATAAAGTAGAATAAAACTCATATGATAAATGCAATGAACAAGATTATAAAAGATTGAAAGTGATTTAATAACTTTGAATATTATTTATATAAGACAGATTACTATAACAAGATAGAAATGATCTCAATCGCAAAGTCTAGTTATTAATTTGAGATAGACTTTTATTTAGAAAACAAAATTATACCGCTAAAAGGAGTTAGAGGAAAGGAAATAATTAATAGTGTTTCCCCCTTTAATAGATTTAGGGATGTCAAATATTAACTAAAAATTTTCAAAAATAGAAACAAGATTTAAAATATTATTTTAGGTGTGATGAAAAGAAAAACTCAAAGAGAAATAAGAACAACAGAAATAAAAACACTAAAAAACAACAGCAAATAAAAATTAATAACTAAAAACTAAAAACAAAAGAAAAGTCAGACATAAGAGATAAAACATGTAACAACAACAAATAATATATCAAAAAATATAAAATTTAGAATTCAGTAGGCATTATGTTGAGGAATTTAAGTTATTCACACCCAATATGATCCTTAAGATGCTGAATGTGTTGTGAGCATTCGCTGTCCAGGTACAACATGCTCTCATGAGATCTTATGTGAGAACACACCTACAAAAATCATCAAAAGCCATATTTAGGAACCCAAACAAGTTTGGGTCCCTTCTTATAAATATAAGAATGCAATGCATGTGTGTTATGCTCTGAATCATGCAATTTGGGTCTCCACACCCAATGTGTACTATCTTGAACATTGCATGTGTGGGAGATGTGTCCTAGTATGCCACATGAAAAACATCTAACATCACAAAATGGGTTTACTAATCTATTCATGTTATAATGCCTCTTCCTAGGTTTTAAAACTTTTGGCTTTGGATTAAAATTAAAAAACTGTTCAGGTGTGGGTGGAGTCCTATTTCCCTCAAGTGCTTTCAATTCAGCTTTAAACAATGAGTTAGCACTTTCTAAAATAGTATTATCAACTTTTAAATAGCTCTCCCTACTTTAAGATTCATCAATATATGTTTTAAAATTATTTTCAAATGTAGTGTGGGATGCCTTCAATGAATTATATTCAATGACCAACTTAGAATTATTTTTATTTAACTCATCAAACTCATCAAGTAGTAACATGTGATTGCTATCAAGTGTAGAGTGCTCTTTCAATAACACTTCATGCTCTTTATGAAAATTTAAAAATTCTAATTTCAGACTAGCATGTAATTTCTTAAGTTTCTTATATGATGTATGAATTTTATCAAAAACTTCAAGTAATTGATTCTAGGTTAGTTCATGTACCTCTTATTGGTCAGAATAAAAAAGATGCCCGCTTGCCATCAAACACAAGTTTGTTGTCTCCTCCTCAGCTTCAGTCTTAGGGGTGTTAGATGCAGAATCCTCACAGAATGCCTTTCAAAATTCCTTCTTATCCTTCCTAAACATAGGTTTCTCCAGTTGCAAATTTGAGTTTAAGGATTAGACTTTTAATGATAGCAAACATTCATGATTTCCTATGACTGCTTTTCCTATTAACTTTCCAGGATGATTCAACTAAAAATAAAAACCCTGATTAGGGCATCCTGGTTAAGCAGCCGTCATTAAACAAATCGTCCTGGATGATACGTTTATCGGCCAGGCTGATAGGCTCAAATTTAAAAGAATCAGCCGCCATGATCAATTTAAGTATTCTTTATTTTAAATTATCGGCCAGGACGATCTCTATATCAGCCTAGATGATAAAGCACAATTATGCCTAAATTAATCTGGCAATTATGGAAAGCAATTCAGGCTAATTGATATTATCACATCAGCCGAGCACATCGCAGAATTGGTCGGGATGATGTCCTGGATGATTGACATCGGCCATCATCTATTCTGGGCGATGTATAAGATGATTATACTTGAATTTGAACTAATAGGCCAGGACGATATTATATCATCCTGGATGATGTAACCAATTTTCTTCTGATCATCCCAAATCATCTCGACTGATTGAGCTTATTTTATACTGATCGACCAAGACGATAAAGTCAGTTCTTGAAATTCTATTTAAACGACCCAAATTTTCTCATGCTTAAGACCTTGAGTGCTACTGTCTTGACATGAGAGAGCCTTGGGAGAGCGAGAGAGAGAGAGAGAGAGGAACTTGTGAGGGGGAGTTTATGAGAGGGATCACAAAGGTTGCTCCAAGAAAGGTCCAAGTTGTCATCTCCATTCTTCGTCCTTCATCCTTGGGAGGATCTTGGGAGGTCTACTTATATCAAAAGGTCAGGGTTCTCTGCCCGCTTCAGGAGGAAGCAAAAGGAGTTGGTTCTCTACCGCACCAGGGTTGGTGAAAAGGAGTCTGTTGTAAAGGCTTCTCCGCCTAAATATGGGAGCTAAAGGAGAGACACTTAGTTAGTGCAATACTCGGAGGGTGCCTCCGAGGAGTGGACGTAGGTCAAGGATTGACCAAACCACTATAAATCTTGTGTGATCTTTCTTTATTTTACTTCCGCGATTATTTATTTTATGAACTTTAATTTCTGTGGTGATTTTGGTTTTAATTTTGTGCTTTATATAATGAATTTTTTTTAAAAAATACTAATTCACCCTTCCTCTTGGTTAGCCTCAACCTAGTTCTTAAGGGCTTAACATAACTAATAAACTTTTAAGTGGTATCAGAGCGGGAATTATAAAAACTAAGTTTGAAAACTTTTTGAATTTTGATCCATGGCTAACAACGAAAATCGTAATACTGCGGAAGGGTATTCTATTACCTGACCACCTTTGTTTGATATTATCCCTTTTGATTTTTGGAAATCTTGCATGTTTATTATTTTACAATCATTTGATTATTACATGTGGATGTTTGTTAAAGATGGTTATACACCTCCAACAGGAAAATTGAATGGCTTTACTATTCCACTTCCTTATACTGAATAAACTCTAGATGATAGGGATTTAACACAATTAAATGCAAAATGTTTGAACTATTTTTTCTAGGATTTGAAATCAGAAGATTACATGCGTGTTTCCACTTACACTACTGGTAAAAAAATTTGGGATAAATTGTGTATCACCTAGAAGGTATTAATGAAGTCAAGCAATCCCGTTTGAATATTCTCTTACATGATTACAATTTTTTTTTGTATGAAATCTTTTGAATCGATTTCTGAAATGTATACAAGGTTTACTCAGATTGTTACTTCACTACATGCATTAGGAAGAGAACTTTCTAACTATGAAAAAGTAAACAAAATTTTAAGATGTTTGCCTTCCTCTTTTGAAGCAAAAATTGCTGCAATATCTGAATCTAAAGATTTAAATACATATTCGATCAATAACTTACTTGGTTCACTGATTTCTTATGAGCAAGGGGTGAACCAAAGAAATCTTGATATAGGTGAAATGAAGAAAGAGAAAATGGTGGCACTTAAGTCGAACGATTCAGACACTGACTCTTCTGGGTCTGAAAGTGATGATGTTGCTTCAATCACAAGGCAATTTAAGAGATTTCTAAGGAAGAAGCACAAGAATCATCAAAAGTGGAATAAAGGTAAGGGTAGAAAAAATTTTAAGAATTCTAATGATACAATTTTCTTTGAATGAAGGAAGCCTGGGCACATTAAAGCTGATTGTCCTACGCTTAAGGCACACCCAAGTAAGGAGAAGGGTGAGGAGAAACAAAACTTCAAAAAGAAAAAGAGCAAGAAGAGATTCCAAAAGGCATTCTGGGCGGATTCTGCATCAGATTCCTTTAAAATTGAACATGAGGAGGAGACAACAAACTTGTGCTTAATGGCAGACAATAATCTTGGTCAAAGTGACCAAGAAGAGGTATGCATGTGAACTAACCTATGAGCAACTTCTTGAAGTTTTAAAAAGAATACATGAATCATATAGGAAACTTAAGAAAACTCATGCTAGGCTGAAATTAAAATTTTTTAATTTACAAAAGAGCATGAAAATCTTCTCAAAGATAATTCAACAATTGATTCAAATCACATGTCTTTACTTGATGAGTTTGATGTGTTAAACAAAAAGTATGCTGAGTTATATGATTCTCATGATTATTTAAAATTGTCCCATTCTGAGTTAGAAAAAGAATATAAAAAATTAGAAAATCTAAAAACCTTTGAAAATAAAAATCTTCATTTCATGCATCGCATAAAAAGCATCACCATAGGAGTAGATTAGTGCATCCTTTTCCTGGAATTAGATATTTTTCATGTGGCATTCTAGAACACATAGCACACACTTGTACCTTTCACCATAGCCCACATTGGGTCTAGAGACCCAAGTTACATGATCCACAACATGTATTGTATTCTACTTTCCATAAGAAGGGACCTTAACATGTTTGGGTTCCTAAATCTGACATTTGATAATTTTGTAGGCAAGCTCTCATAAAAGGCCTCGTGAGAGCATGTGGTACATAAATAGAAGATGCTTTTGACATATGACTGGCAATGCCAATCAATTTATAGTACTGGAGACTAGGACATGAGGCAAGGTGACTCTTGGAGAAAACACCACCAGGAAGTTGGTAGGAGCAGGTATAATTGGAAATTCCAAGAATCTTTTGATTGAAAATATTTTTCTTGTAGATGGACAAAACACAACTTTCTCAACATCAGTCAGCTTTGCGACAAGAGCTTCATCATAAAATTTTTGGCAAATTCATGCATTATGAGCTTAAATAATAACACTGTTTTGCCGAAAAAGCAGATCAACAATATTTACATGCTTGATTTAAATAACATTGAATGTGCTGCTTCATTTTACTTAAAAACTTCTATTGATGATTCATGATTGTGGCACAGGAGATTATGTCATGCCAGTATAAAAACCCTTAGGAAAGTGACCCAAAAAGACCTAGTTAGAGGTGTCCCCAAGCTTAAGTTTTCAAAAGACCACCTTCGTGATGCCTACCAATTAGGAAAACAAATCCACTCCACTTTTCACTCCATTAAGTACATTAGTATCTCTGGACCTTTAGAAGTCCTTTACATGGATTTGTTTGGTCCCGTTAGCACTGCCAGCTTGGGAGGGAAAGTCTATAGTTTTGTGATTATCGATGACTACTCGAGGTTTAATTGGATTAGATTTTTGTCACACAAAAATGAGTCATTTGATGAGTTTATAGTCTTCTTCACTTGCATTCAGAAAAAGCTAGGTTGTGAGATCTTGACCATTCATAGTGACCATGGGGGAGAGTTTGAAAATGAGAGATTTGGAAATGTTTGTGAGGATAAGGGCATTAGCCCCAACTTCTCAGCTCCTAGGACCCCTCAGCAGAATCGGGTAGCTGAAAGGAATAACCGAACCTTAGTGGAAGCCTCTAGAGCCATGCTTGCTAAGTATTCAGTTCCAAAATACTTTTGGGCTTAAGTGGTTAACACAGGTTGTTATGTGTTTAATAGGGTGAATGTTAGAGCCAAATTCGATAAGACACTCTATGAGATCCTTAAGGGTAGGACACCCAATCTTTCTCACCTTCATATCTTTGTTTGTAAGGTTTTCATTCACAACAATGGGAAGTCTCACTTAGGAAAATATGACCCAAAATCTGTTGAAGGAGTGTTCTTAGGATATTCTAGTGTTGGGAAGTCTTTTAGGGTGTTTAATAAGAGGAATTTTATGGTGGAAGAGACTACACATGTAGTGATTGATGAGTCTGATCCTAGAAAGCCCTGAGTTGAGGATGATGATGATGTTGGAGAGATTACCACTGGAGTAAAAATTTAGAGAAGAGGATAGAGCACCATAATAATGAAGGAGTAGGAGAGGTTACACAAGGAGTCAAAAATATAGATCTGGAGGAAAGGGTTGAACCTTTACACACTTTGCCTAGGGATTGGAGGTACTCTTTGAGTCACCCTAATGATCTGATCTTAGGAGACCCTTATGATAGAGTTAGGACTAGGCATGGACTTATGAAGGAAGTGAACCACTCTGCCTTTATCTCAATGACTGAACCCATCAATATAAACCAAACCCTTTCTGATGAGTTTTGGATCTTAGCCATGCAGGAGAAGTTGAACCAATTTGTTAGGAATAATGTTTGGGAGCTTGTAAAAAGACCTAAGGGATAATGTGTAGTTGGAACTAAGTGGGTCTTTAAGAATAAGGTGAATGATTCTGGAGTGGTGGTTAGGAGTAAGGCAAGATTAGTGGCTAAGGGGTACAACCAAATAGAAGGGAAATATTTTGAGGAGAGTTTTGCCCCTGTAGCTATATTGGAAGCCATTAGAGTTCTATTAGTATTTTCTTGTCATAAGGGATTTAAGCTTTTTCAAATGAACGTTAAGAGTGCCTTTTTAAATGAGGAAATAAAAGAGGATGTGTTTGTAGAATGACCCCTAAGTTTTGATAGTTCAGAATTTCCAAATCATGTTTTTAAATTAAGAAGGGCCTTATATGGATTAAAGCAGGCACCTAGAGCTTGGTATGAGAGGCTTAGCACATTCTTACTAGAAAGGGAGTTTGTTAAGGGGAGTGTAGACACCACTCTTTTTCTGAGGAAAGTTGGAGATGATTAACTCATTGTTTAGATCTATGTCAATGATATAATTTTTAGATCTTCTGATAAAAGGCTATGTGATGATTTTTCTAAAATAATGAGTAAGGAGTTTGAGATGAGTTTAATGAGAGAAATGTCCTACTTTTTGGGATTTAGCATTAGACAATTTGATGATGGAACTTTTTTTATCCAAACAAAGTACATAAATGACATCTTGAAGAAATATGAAATAAACAAACCCAAGCCAATTAATACTCACATGACCTCAGGAATTCTATTAGACAGGGACCCAAATGGAAAATCAGTTGATCAGAAGAAGTACAGAGGGATAATTCGATCTTTACTTTACCTGACTGCTAGCTGACCTGATATAAAATTTAGCGTTTGTCTTTATGCTAGATTTCAAGCTGACCCTGAGGAATCCCACCTGACTACAGTTAAGAGAATTCTTAGATACCTTTTAGGGACCCAAAACCGAGGAATCTGGTACCCTAGGCACAACACTTCTTTTGAGATTATTGGATTTTCTGATTCTAATTTTTCAGGATGTAAGGTGGATAGAAAAAGCATTTCTGGAACTTGCTAATTTATAAGACAATCTTTAGTCTCCTGGTCTAGTAGAAAGTAAAACTCTATTGCTCTTTTCACTGCTGAAGCTGAGTATACTGCTTTAGGAAGTTGTGTGGCCCAAGTCCTTTGGCTAAAACAGCACTAGTTCCATTTGCATTTCTAAGAATTATATCCAATATTCAAGGACTAAGCACATTGATATTAGGCATGACTTTATTAGAGACCATGTGACTAAGGGAGACATTGAGTTACACCTTGTGGCAACTAAGAATCAACTGGTTGGCATATTTACTAAACCACTGGCCTTCGATACTTTTAGAACTTTAGGACCAAATTGGGTGTAATTGACATTAATGCATGAACTTGATTTCTACTAATTTTCTATTTTTTTATCTGCTGATTACTTTGGTGTATTTTTCTAGTTTTTGTGATTTATTTCTTTTTTTTTTGGATTAGTTGTTTTTTTATACTTTATTTTTTTATATGTCTTGCTCTGTTTTTCCTTTTCAAATCATCGCTAAATTGATATCTTATGACTTGTTTTTTATTTTGAAAGTTTGGAGTTAATGTTTTACATCTCTTAATCTACTAAAGGGTAAAAACATCGCTGATAGTGTCTCTTTCTCTAACCTATTTTGGTGGTAAAAATTTCTTTTCTAACCAAAAGTCTATCTCAAATTAACAACTGGATTTTACAATTGAGATATTTTCTACCTTGTTACAGTAATCAAGCCTATACCATAATAGTCAAAGTTTTTTTTGTTAAGATTTCTTGTTATCCTGTCAATGTATCTCTCACATGATTTTTTATTCTATTTTGTGGATTGTTCTTCCCTATATTAGAGAGTGAGTTTTTTCTTCTCTAATATCTAGAAGATATACTCACAACTAAGAATATTTAAGAGTTTTTGGAAAAGAATCTAGCTTGCAAAAATAATGAAAAAAAAAAGTGGCCAATGATGCAAAAAACAAAAGATAAGCAATTACGCCAAATTGAAAAAAAAATATACAGAAAGTGTATCAAAAAAAAAAAGATGCACAAAGTAAGCCATTCAATCGATAAGATGCATAAAATGAACCCATCTAAAGCAAGCTATCTTCCTTTCCTCCTACTCTTAAAACTTAGAAGATTTCATATATCACTTGAGATTTTCAAGGACTTGATTTCAAATTTTGCGATTTAACAAACTACTTTGATATATTATTTTATAAGATATTTTTCTGAAACCAAATCTTGATCAGATATCTTTTTCTTATCCAAATGTTTTTTTAGGCCTTTTGATTTCAAAAGAAGATTTTGCCCAAAAAGAAGTCCGAGCTTAGGGTTAACATGATTGGATATTTTACCATTTTTTTATTTTTGAAAATATTAACTCATTAACTTATAAATTTTTAAAATCAATCACATGGAGACTATATCATGTTCATTTCTTGATTAAAATTAAAATAAAATAAAAATAAAAAATCATTGGTTTTTCTTTATGGCTTTTGTTTTATCGTTGTTATTTTTTGTTGATCTTGGTGTTTTTGGGCCTTCTCTGATCATCTCCATCCCTCGTTTAATTTGAAAATTTTTTCACATATTCCTGGCTGATACCTTTATCGTCATGGACGATATGTTCTTTTTCATCAAAAACTCCATCAGTTGAATGTTCTACTTTTCTACTCTCATCATCCTGGCCGATCCTTTATCATCCTAGATGATATGATTATCCTCTACTACAATCATCTTGATTATCCTGACCGATAAATTTTTCATCTTGGACGATGCATTTATTGGTTATTATCCCATCCGATGCATCTATTCATCTTGGACGATACACGTGTCAGCACATTTAAAATCTATAATTTTGCCCGGGACGATCCATTTTTGGACAATCATCCTGGACGATCCACTATTTGTCCTGGACGATACACGTGGCACATGATTTAAAACATTTTAAATTCGGCCGGTACGATCCATTATTGAGCATCGGCCTGGATGATCTGCTTTTTCAACGATCTGATTGTCCTGGCCCATAAGTCTGATCGTGTGCCTAATCACGTGCCACATGACTCCTCAGGATGATCATCTCTGCCTAATCATCCCGGACGATGTCTGATCGTGCTTGTCGATCGGACCACCTTTTTGACCAATCGGTTTGTTCAAAATAATTGTACCAGATCATCCTGGATGATCCTACGATCGGCCTGGACGATCTGGATGATCCTATAAATTTAGAGCCTTCTGGCCAGAATTTCCACACAATCTCTTTCCCTTGCTTGCCTCTCCTTATTTTCACATTGCTTTTTCTGCTAATGGCTAGCAGGAAACGTGCTCATCAAACATCTGGAAGCTCCTCGAGGGTCATGATGGACCCTCATTTTTGGGAGGCAGACTATCTGGCTACCTACCACCGCTACAAAGAGTGTGGCATTACTCTCTCCCGAATAATCAATCCAGCCTATCTCTCCTATCTGATACTAGATCGTTTCACTCAGACTTCTCTATGCTTTATTCTTATCCTCGCAGTCCCCTTTTTTATGAACTTCTTTTTTAATTTTACGCAAACCTCCGCAAAAATTCTTTCTACACTTCACTCACCTCTTATGTGAATTGACATCCTATCAAGATCACATATCAGGATTGTGCTGAACTGTTGCAGCTGTCCATCACAGGGGATAAGCTGCATACCCTTGTCTCTAATTCTGACTTTGACTGATCCACTGCAAATCACTTTCTTCACCACACCAATGCACACTTTCATGTTGGAGAGACTAGTTCTTTACTCAAAGATGCTAGGATAATCTAGCATGTCCTTCACACTTCTGTTGTTCCAAAAGTTGGGGACCGAGTCCACATCACTCCACTGCTTTCTTTTACTTTCTTTTACTTTCTATCCCATATAGAGTTCAATGCCACATACCTGATGTTTCACTACATCGAGCATTTGACTACCATTCGAGATCCAGGTCTTAGAAGAAAGCCCAATCTTCCTCTAGGACACCTCATTGCCGATGTTATAGAATCTAAATAACAGCTTCAATTTCCTGCTCCTCCCGACCTTCAACCACCCATCTACTCAAATAATTCCTTCAACACCTTTCACGGTACTCATCTCCACCCAGGGGATGGGGAAGCTCGGGGGGCCGAGGAGGAGGAGGCTCCAGCTCCGGTTCCTGAACCTAATCCTCTCCTCCAGCACTCACAGCTGGATCAGTTAGTGGAGAGATTTGATCAATTTGAGACCTATTTCAATGCTTATATTACACACCAGCAGCAGCAGCATGACCATGACATGGCCTGGTTTGGGGCACAGTTTGCTATGCTCTCCACTTACTTTCAGCAGCCACCACCACCACAACCTCCGTCTAATGATCAGGGGCACTCGTTTCTCTAATTTTCTTTGTGCTTTTCTATTTTGTTTCTCTTCTAGTTTTAGTTTCCATTTTCTGTAGTTTATTTTTCTGATGCTTTATTTTAGTTTCTGTTATGTTTTTATTTGTGTTATGTTGTGTTTCCCTCCTTTTTGTGATGTCAAAAGGGGGAGTAGTCTGATGTATCTTGTGCTTTGAATTCTAGAACTTAGTAAACTATTTTTTTTACTAAACTTCCATAACTGTTTGAAATTTTTTGAGTGTATTTGCCATCATCAAATAGGGGGAGAATGCTGCAAATCTGAGTTTATGGATTAGACTTTTGATGATGGCAAACATTCATGATTTCCTATGACTGCTTTTCCTATTAACTTTTCAGGTCCATAAGATCGAATGCAACATAAGCCATCTCAAGATCGGGTAGATTTAGGTTAATTCAAGTCTATATTTTTTTCCTTTCTTGAGTCAATTGTAAAAGTGGTTCATGATGCTAAGTAACCTTGCACACACACACACACTTGAGGGGTTTTTTGAGTTTTTATGTTTTGAGTACATCGGCTTGGATGATTTTCATATCGGCCAGGACGATTCAACTAAAAACAGACACCCTAATTAGGGCATCCTGGTTAAGCAGTCATCATTAAGCAAATCATCCTGGACGATAGGCTCAAATTAGAAAGAATCAGATGCCATGATCAATTTAGGTATTCCTTATTTTAAATTCTCAGCTAGGACAATCTCTATATTGGCCTGGATAATGAAACACAATTAACCCTAAATTAATATAACAATTATGAAAAGTAATTAAGGTTGATTGATTCAATCACATCGGTCGGGCCGATCACAGAATCGGCCGGGATGATGTTCTGGATGATTAACATCGGCCAGCTTCTGTTCTAGGCAATGTTCAGGATGATTGTACTTGAATTTGAACTAATCGGCCTGGACGATGTAACCAATTTTCTTTTGATCATCCCAAATAATCCCAGCTGATTGAGCTTATTTTATATTGATCGGTTAGGATGATATTCATATCATCCTGGATGATAAAGTCGATTCTTAAAATTCTATTTAAAGGACGCAAATTTTCTCATGCTTAAGACCTTGAGTGCTACTATCTTGACCTGAAAGAGCCTTGGGAGAGGGAGAGAGAGAGAGAGAGAGAGAGAGTCTTTCTTTATTTTGCTTCCGCATTTATTTATTTATTGCATTCTAATTTCTATGGTGATTTTGATTTTAATTTTATGCTTTACATAACAATTTTTTTAAAAACACTAATTTAACCCCCCCTCCCCCCCTCTTGGTTAGCCTCAAGCTAAATCTTAAGGGCTTAACATCCCTAACGAACTTTCATCTCCTCACCCTTTTCCTTACTTGGGGTGATCCTTAAATTTAGGACAATTTGCTTTTACATATCCAGGCTTCCTACATTCAAAACAAACTATATTAGAAGAACTTTTAAAATTTTTGCTACCCTTACCTTTGTTACATTTCTAAAGGCACTTTTATTTTTTTCATAGAAAGCTTTTGAATTTCCTAGTTATTTAGGCAACATCATAACTTTCAGACACAAGAGAATTTGTATCTGTATCATAAGCCTTCAACGCTATAATTTCTCAATAATTTTCTCACATGTATCAAGTTACCTTTAATTCACTACCTGCTTAAAGGAGATGAGTGGCCTAAGTAAGTTATCAATAGAATAAGTTTTCAAATCCTTGGATTCAATGATAGCAGTTATCATAGCTTCAAAGGAAGAAGGTAAGCATCTCAAGATTTTGTTAACTTTTTTACAGTTAATTAGCTCTCTTCCTAAAAAATGCAGTGAGGTGATAATTTGAGTAAACTTAGTATATATTTTAGATATCGATTCACTAGGTTTCATGTGAAAAGGTTTATAGTCAAGCAATAAGATATTTAACATAAACTGCTTAACTTCATTTGTCCCTTCACAAGTAATACATAATCTATCCCATATTTCTTTACCAATAGCACAAGTTGAGACACACATATAATCTTCCAATTTCAAAGCATAGAAATAATAGTTTAAGCATTTTATATTAAGTTGTGCTAAATACCAATCATCAAAAGTCCATTCAAAAAATGGGAGTTCAGTTTTAATGCCATTAATTTCATGTAATGGAGGTTAATAACCTTTTTTAACAGGCATCTACATGCGATAGTCAATTGATTACAAAAATGTGGAGATGCGAGTTTTCTAGAAATTAAAAGGTATATTTTCAAATAATAGTTGTCAGGTAAAAGAATAACCTTATGTAGTATTATGATTATTGAAGTTAGCAGTGGATTAAAATTCAAAATTTCTCAAAAACTAGATTTTATGAATCCTGGTCTGATACCACTTAAAAGTTTATTAGGGATGTTAAGCCCTTATGGACTAGCCTGTGGCTAATTAAGAGGGGGTGAATTGGTATTTTAAAAATTTTCAAACAAAATTCATGACTGAATCCAAATAATCATTCACTAGAAAATAAATTGCAGAAATATAATAAGAAATATCACACCAAATTTTATAGTGGTTCGGTCAACTTGATCTACATCCACTCCCAGGGGCTTCTGCTCTAAGCATTGCACTAAACGCAGTGACTGTCCTTTGTTCCCATAATAAGGTGGAGAAGCCTATAAAAAAAAACTCCTTTTCACCAACCCTGGTGAGGCAAAGAACCCAACTCCTTTCGCTTCCTCCTTAAGAACGAAGAGAACTCAACCTTTTTTGCTTCCTCCTGAAGTAGACAAAGAACCTCAATCAATTGCTCAAGTAGACCTCTCTTGAACCTCCATGGAACTAAGGAAGATAACTAGAGAAGGTGACTCAAATTCTTACTTGGAGCAACCTTTGTGAAACTCTTACAAACACCCCTCACAAGATCCTCTCTGTCTCCCAAGCTCTCCCTCTCCTATTGGCTCTCTCAGGTTTAGACAATAGAAAAAGATCTCATCTTGAGTAAATAAGAGATCTTATTTAGAAGGGCTTCAAATTTTCCCTAAATTACAATTAATCTACAAAGATCATCCAGGATGATCAGCAAATTCAACTCAATTAGCAAGGATGATCTGGGAGAGGCTGGACTATTAGAATGTTTGTTTGTTTTGATCGTCTAGGATAATGGGATATCAACAAGTATGATTAGTTCAAGACATCAAATATCATCCAGACAACCATTCTATTCGTCCAGACTTTACCTGTCTGGATAAAAAAAAAAAAACTTATCATCTAGGACGATTTTGTGATCGTCCTATACGATTAGTTCAAAATATCAAATATCATCCAGGCCATCACTCTGTTTGTCCAAACTTTGCATGTTTGGATGATAAAAAAATACCTGATCATCTAGGATGATTCAAGGATCTTCCTGTATGATTAGTTCAAATCAATACATATCATCTGGAACATCATTCTATTTGCCTAGGAAAACATTAAGGTTTTCTTATCTGATCATCTAAGATGATCCTGCGATTGTCTAGGATGATATAATTGATTAATCAAATATTTATTGATTTTCTTAATCATCAGACTAATTTAGGCATAATTATGAAGCATCGTTCATGATGTGGTCCTATACGATGTCCAAAAATTATAGCATTCCTAAAAGAGTTGGCAATAAATTCTTTCTGATTTGAGTATATTTTCTAGGATGATGTAAATATCATCCAAGATGATTTACTAAATTTTGGTTGCCTTAACTAGGATGCCCTAATTAGGGTTTTTGTTTTTAAGGAATCGTACAGGATGATTTTGGATCATCCCAAACAATATGATCAAAAATAAAAAACTCTAAAATAGAAATAATTTTTTCCCCTGTATGTATATGTGCAAGATTACCTAGTATTAGGACCCACATTATTACATTTGACTCAAAAGAAGGTAAGAACACTTGAACTACACATGCTGACTGACTCAGTCCTAATCTACCTAATCTTGAGCTGACTTGATTTGTTATTGACCTTGTGGACATCAAATGTGAGTAGGCATGGCAATAATAAAAAAAAAAACATTATAAAAATGTTTGCTATCATTAAAATTATTATTCCTGAATCTATATTCGCAATAATGGCCTCAACCAAATTGTTGGCTCGAGGGTAGTACATTGTTGAGTATCTCCAATCAATGTAATGATATCTTATGAAATTATTAATTTTTATAGACTTGAAAGCAGGCCTATTATAGAATATAATTTTATCGGGTATGCTGAATCAATATACATTATGGTCATAAAAAATTTTTAAGACATTTTGAGATGTTACATTGCATAGGTGAATTTCTTTTTTCCTTTTTAAAAATGATTCAATCATAGCTATTATATTATTAGGTCTAATCACCGGACCTATTTCTAGGACTAGACATCCAATAAAAATAGGCCATGTGGAATGTCCTTTGACTGTGCGCTTTGACTACGCTTTAGGTGAGCTTTTACTATGCTTTTTTTACTACGCTTTACCTGTGCTTCACTTGCACTTTACCTGTACTTTACCTGTGCTTTACCTGCACTTTTGACTACACATTTTTTACTCAAAGTGCAGTCCACATGGCAAATTTTTAGTGGATGTCTTAACCTAGAAATAGGTATGGTGATCGGACCTAATAATTTGTCGAAGTAATGACCCGTTGAAGATGGACGGTCAATTGGTCCAATAACATCAAAGCCCTAACTTTCTGAAGGCCATAAAGCAATCGTGGGATGCAACATAATATGCGGCTGATGTAAAACCATAGTATGGTCCTGGCATTGATGATAACATTTTGTAGTATTCATGTGATCATCAATCATTGTAGGCTAGTAGTATCCAAGTATTTTGATTTTCAACTTCATATTTGGAACTTATTGAAGAGCACGATAAAATTATAGTGGACTTTATTTATAATCTTCACCGCCTCTCATTTTTCTAAACTGCGTAGCCACATTTAATAGAACAATCAATGGTATAATGTGTAATTGACTAGTACATATAATAGTGCACATTTTTTGATCTGGTTGGCGAGGGATTTATCCTGGGTAAGTTTACCCTCTTGGAGGTAGTCGATTAATAATTTTCTCCAATCACCTTCTTCGTCAGTTGTTGAAGAGGTAGAAAGGATCCAGAGAGATTTCTTGATGATGGGTTCTAAATCTATAGGAGAGAGGAGTTGACGACCTTAAATTTCTATATAAATGGATTCTTCTTTTGGGTGTATAAATTACTTTTCAAACAAAGCTAGGGAATCTACAACGGAGAACCCTTTATGAAGTAACAAAAAGGATTTGCTTAAGTAGGTGATTAGTGTACCATTGGAACATGAGAAGTTTATGATTTGAAATATTATAAGTTCCTATAATTCAGTTGATAACTAGTTATTAATCACCAAAGGTTTTAATATCTTTAATCACCATTAAGGTTACAAGTTCCAAGCTGGTTATCAAAGCTTCATACTCAGCCTCATTATTTGTGCAAAACTTTAACAAATTGTAGGAAAAACACATCATTCCCTTTTTGTTGCATTATGAAAATTAGGCCGCTTCCAACTTTTATGGGAATTATAATTTTTTGGGTTTTATTGCTTTTAGAGGATGCCGCACCATAAAAATAAGTTTCCCAGATGGGGTCGTTGGATTCCCTTAAACTCATGATTTGTTTGTCTGGTAAATCATTATTTAAAGGAGAGTCTGCTGACAATGGTTGTGCTGCAAAGAAGTGAGCAATGGTCTATCCTTTCATGACATGTAGGGAAATGAAAGTGATTTTGAATTAAATTAATATCATAACACACTGTGCCAAGTATTTTGATAACATAGGCCAAGTCTTCAGATATTACAACATGTTAACTATGAAAATGAAACGGAATGAAAGAGAAAGCATATAGAGTCTTAGTTTTCGGGATGCAAAAACTAAGGCAAGATAATGTTTCTTAATTAAAGGATATCAAATTTTTAGTAAGACAAAGACTTTGACTCAGGTAATAGAGAGCATTCTCTTTCCCCTCATCATTGACTTGAGCAAGTACAGTTCCAAGTGACTTGTTGAGGGAAACCATGTAAGGGATAAGTGGTTTTCCTGGAAATGGAGTTGCCAAAACTGGCAGATTGTTAAGGTATTCCTTGATTCTTTGAAATGTATTTTGACATCACTCATCTAATTTGAATTTGGCATCTTTCATGGCCATGATAGAGAAGGGCTGACATCTTCTAGAAGGTTAGATATGAAACTTCTTATATACGCCAGTCTACCTTAGAGCGACCTTAGCTAGGTATGGCTTTATGAGGCAAAATATTCTAGGTGTCTTTAATATTAGAGGGATCAATTTCAATTCCATGGGGGCCTCACTAGGAATCCTAAGAATTTCCCTGAGGTGATGCTACAAAAACACTTTAAAGGTTTCATTTTGTGGTCATAGTAGTTATATAACTCAAAACTATCTCTTAAGTTATAAAGGTGGGCCTCTTTGACCTTGCTCTTCATAACTAAATCATCAACATAGCACTCAAATAGATTATGGATTAGGTCATCAACCATTTGGGTTATGACCCACTGGTAGATTGCATCAACATTCTTAAGGTCGATAGGCATCTCCTTATAATAAAAGATTCCTACAAGGGTCTTCAAATCTGTGTTTCTCTCATCTTCTGGGGCTACCCTAATTTGATTATAACTGGATGGGCCATCCATAAACAAGAAATTAACATATAATGAGGAAATGTCTACCATATGCTCGGGTATGGGTAAAAGAAATTCATCCTTGGGATTGGCCTAATTCAGATCCATATAGTCAACATAAATCTAGATTTTACCATTCTTCATTCAAACAGGTATGACATTGGCTATCCAAGAAGGGTATTATTCCTTTTAAATAAATCTAGCCTTAACCAACTTCTTGGTTTCAGAAATGACTTGATGCTCAATTTATAAATGTATGCTTCGAGGAGCTTATTTAACATGAATAGCATCATTATAGATTCCAAGTTTATGAACATGATAGGCCCAACTTTTCATCATATATTAAGGTAAAAGAGTCTCTAAACTCAAAAAGAAGTTGAATTAGATCCTTAGATTCATCCTCACTTAAAAAGGTACTTATCAAAGTAGGGTGAGGGTCATCATCGATTCCCAGGTTAACTTCTCTCAACTCATCGACTGTCAATTTAATCTCTTCATCAAATTTAGGGGATGCATCCAATAATTGAAGTTCATCAGGATCATACAAAGTCTCTAAATAGAGCCCATCAAATGTGTTGATGACTTTAGTAGGGACATTCTAAAGTTCAAGCTGATAAGTTATCATTAAGCATTATTTGTCATCATCAAATGAACTAAGGATACTAAAACTAATACCACTTGTCAATTTTTTTTCCTGATTTTAGTTTGCCAAATTTTCTCCTTAATCCATTAATATGGTACAGAACCTTCTGAGAAAGAATTCTTTATACAGTTATGAAAGTAGCTGAAAGGTAACTCAATTAAGTCATTGATGTCTTCCACTTTAAGGGTTAATTAACTTTCATCCTTTGAAAAGGAGGAGCCATGAAAAAATTATGGACTTTACTTACTTTGACACTAAGCTTAAGGGACTCTTTAATCCCTAACCTTAATATTTCGACTAAACTTTTCATGCATGGTCAATTCGGGATTTTGATCTCTTGAAGCCTCAACCTCAGGGTCACTATTCTACTCTAAAGTGAGATTAAACTTTGGAGGAGGATTAATTTGTTGGTAATCAAAAGGAATCACCACACCCCATTTTCTGGATTTTCATTGGAACATGATTTCGGATCAATGTACACTGGTTTTGTTCTTCTTTAAAATGAATCACTACCTCGACCTGGAGCCTTTTGGGTCATCCTCCCATCTCTTTGATGTAAGATATTTGGAGGCCTAAGGACCATGATGTTGAGGTTATTTTTCTTTTTCTTCTTCATTCACTTTTGATCCTTTTGATCCTTGATTTTGATTAGAGCTTTGCTTTCCTGTTTCCCCCTTAATCTTGATCTCAACTTTAAAATAGTAAGAGGACCCTTTTGGTTTAAAATTTGTGGCATCCTTGTTGATAATGGTCTCTGGAATTGAGAATGCTTGCAAATCACCCTTAACCACATATTTAATGCTATCTTGTTGCTACTTGACGCATTGATGTTGGGTAGATTAAACCATTATATATTTTTGGATCCAAAGCCTACCTTGACGTGCTTTGAAGGATATAGCTGAATCAATTATATGAAATTTTACTTCAATTTTAACCTCTCCAATTTCTAACATAATGGTGATCAAACCTAAAGCCCTCTCACTTTTTGTTGAACCCACATAGCACCAACTTGTTAGTGCTAAGCATACTGGTAACAACTTTAAGATAGGCAAGATTCTTTACCCTCATCACGTTGACCAATACACCTGGATCTACAAGGACTCTTGATAACTTGAAATTCACTACATGTATAGTAATATAAAGAGGTAAATTATGGTCAGTAGTACATAAAAGTAGCTTGCACCTTCTCGATATCCTATGGAGGAGTAAGAATTTACCATCGCAAAGTTGCACCTGCTCGATATCCTATGGAGGGCAAATTATAGTGGCGTATACACTCTCCAAAGGTATTAGATCATCATTTTTTGGGTGGGTGTAAAAATAGGATAGATCCATTATGATAAGACTCCCATGAAAGTTAATTTTAGGTAGTTTATTATATGATACAATCTCAGGATTGATGTGCCCTATAGAGGTTAAATCCATAAGGCTAAGTTTTTGATGATTTGGATTAATCTCAATAGATTATTGGATTCCTTTAGAAGCATTATGAACATACATTTCCTATTTATGGATAATAATAAAAATTGACATAAAAGGATTCTTTTTATTAAATTTGAATCCCTTTACCTTTGATGGGGCAAAGTAAAAGTTAGATAACATGAGCGAGGATAGGGCCTTTACACAACCATTCGCCTCTCAAATACAACCTGCATCAATACACTTCCTCTCTACGAAAATACCATTATTTTCTTTTTCATTCAGAACAGTAGTTCATACGTTAACTAAAGAGGAAAGTTTTGACAAAATAGCTTGGTAGACATGCATACCACTTAAAAGTTATGTTAAAAAATACACTAACAAACTAGCTAATGAGTAGAGCATCTAACCCTCTAGAATTACAAAAACTTACTCAAAAATTGGCCAAAGATTGTAGTAGTTTTTAGTTTCGATGAAAATTTTAAAGGATAGTGTCACAAAGCCCTTCAGATAAGGAACTAAATAATATTCCTAGGGGTAGGGTCTACCCTTTGGAATAGATGCAGATCATTGTGAATGTGCTAAGGCCTCCCTTACCTGGTCCTTGATCATCTACTTAATATCATCCTAGGCTGGTATCAGATAGACTAAGGAAAATGTTGGTTGGACTACTGAATAAACTAGTGGGGTTGAAAAAATTGGTTGCTGAATAGGAGGGAATGCTAAAACTTACTCAGGGAACCTAAAGATAGATTATGGCTTCTTGGCTTGGTTAGTATCTACTTGGACAATAGGTTGTTGTAATTTGAGCATGGGTTACTTTTATTAGTCCAAGCACTCTTGCAATTCCTTAACCTATAGCAACATATCGGTGAGTTGTGCCCTAGGTTCTTGATATGCTACTCTTCATCTCTAGGCCTGACCGATCTATCTGAATCTTAATATATAGCTGCTAAATCTTCCTCTTAACTAAAATATAGTTTGTTTGGCTCAATCTCTTTGGCTAATCCTCTAGTCTCAACTATGCAAATACTACCAATGACTACTTCCTCTTCCATCAATAAATCATTAAATTCCATATCAAATGCCTCCTTAACTTCTTTCTTTCTCAACATATCCTTAATTTTTTGTAGTAACTCGTTGACCGGTTGATCCCCTACTACTTTAGAGTTGATTGGTAAATAGCCTTTATAGTCTATCATATCATAGAACTCCTTTTATTGTAGCTTTGACATATTGTCTTGTAACTTAAAATCCTTGACTGTTTGAGGTGATGCCATTAGTTATTCAATCATCTCTTAGTCTTCATCTTGGACAGCCACCTCCCCTTCAACTATCCCATAGTCGGTAGTTTGAAGGGTGGTATCTCTAAAGTGGTGAGGGCATCTACCTTCGAAGGTGATGTAGGTGCTTGGAGAGTGATAGCTCCTACATCAGGTAAGGTAAATTTCTCATATCCCTCGCTAGAGCACTTAGAGACAATTAGTGGAATCTAGGAGAAACTTCCTGGGACATCAACTAAAATATGAACTGAATCAACAAATGGAACATCAAATTTACTAACCACTAGAACATCTACTAGTAGATCATGTAAATCAGCTCATACTTTAACAACACTGATTGAAATCAAGGCTAACTTGATTGATGATTGAGGTGGCTCAGCTGATGGTTCAGAACATCAACCCTACAATTCCTCTTCAGTACATATTTTCTTTTAGGGGATTTGGGTCTTTTTTCATTAGCTTCAATTGTCCCTTTGATTTTAGATTCCTCCTTCATTTTGACCAACATTAAGGCTAGATTCACAAATTTTGGGGAAGAGACTGCAAGCTTGCTAGTAGAACAAAAAGCCCTCTCTAGGTCCAGTAGGCATGATACCCTTTATTTTAATGAATGAAAGGCGTGACACCCAGTGGTAACCATCTACTAACACAAAAGTTGATGCCTGTCTTGCAAACTTCTTATTCCTCCTCATTGGCTAAGGAGTTAAATTTCTTACTTCAAATCTTTCCTCCTTAAGGGTTTCCTTTTACAATATATGTGAGACCATCCCTTTTAGATGTTTCACATTCTACTCCATAGTTTAACCTACATGGGCAGCACAGGTATGGATTATGTTCCTCAAAATTCTGACTCTCTACAACCATTTTTTCTTTAGGGTTTTCTTTGTTGAGTAGTCCACCATGAATGGCGGGGAACTAGCTATCTTAGTCACCCTCTCCTCCCCTGTAGTAGTTTCCAAGGGGTGGAAATGATTCCTTTTAAAGAGTGGAGAGGATGCAGGGACAGACAGCTCCTCATCAACCTATAGTTGTATTTGGCCTAGAGTCTTCACCTTGACAATTTTCCTTGCCTTCACATAATTCTTTCTAACTCTCCTTAAATAACTCTTTCTTCGATTCTTACTTATGAATGAGATCCTGGAACTTGATCCCTCCTCAAAAATAGAATTTACTTGTGAAGTCTTAGAAGGAGCTTATGACTTTTTCTCCTCAACATTTGGACTAAGGGGTTCAGCCTGTGAACACAAGACCAACTTCAACAGAGGGCTATCTAGCTTAGTAGCATTTATGTAGCCTAATGTCTTTCCATCCATTGAATGCTCAATGGTCTAAAATCCTAGACCATACTAAATTATTTTTCCATAATCAATTTTCATCATAGTTTAAACCCTTCTCAAAGGTGAAAATCAACTTGTCGCCCATTTAATTGAAGTTGAGTTTCTAGAATTTAAAAGAAGAATTTGAATTAGATATTTTTAAATAAAATTTTAAAAATCATTATGGACAATATATTTTATCACATATATTGAGTTATAACAATTACAATCCAACATATGATGATAGAATACAAACATTTGTTATGGCTATGAAAGAGATTAAAATTTTTGCTGCATATACTAGACTATAATGGAATGTTATAGGGTAGGATTTGATGGTGTAAATTTCAAATTGAGTTTTGGGAAGATTTTGATTCTAAAATTTGATGAATTTTCTCTCGATTTTGAAATAGAACATGTTGGGTTTTCACTCAGCTTGAAGGCTTGCAAAATTAATGAGAAAATTTAGGAGATTTCTTTTCTTGACTAATTCATTCCATTGATAGATTTAGAGGTGGAATGTCAAAGCTAGAAGTTTCAAAGATTGAAGATCTTGAAAGAACACCAACAACACCCCTTACAAGTTCAGAACTCAGCATATCGAGTTGTATTTAATAATACAGGTTCATAAAATTGACATGAGGTTTTAAGAGTTTGACATGATGTTATCACTCTACCAGCAATTATGGGTGGAGAAAGTCGAAGCCACATTATCGATAGAGGTTTCTTCTCTCTTTTTCATATGAATTTTTTTGATGTTGGCCAAGCTCTCCCAAGGAAGAAATATGTAGGGATGCCAATGTAAAGAAAGGTAGTTAATACTATTGATGAAATATAAATTTTCCATTATTAAAAATGAAGAGAGAGAGAGTGAGTGAGTGATTAGTCCCACCTGGCAAGCCATTTTTTTCATTGGTTGAAAGTTATTTTAAAAATATTACATTCTTTGGGAACATTAAAATTGACATTAAATTTTTTGAAATCAAACAACCCATCAAAAAATTTATACAACATAGAGAGTTAGAAATAAAATTTCAAAATAGGGTCCAGATTTTAAATCGTAAATCCCACCTTGAATATCGTTGCCAAATTCAAGATAAAAATGTATATGGCTCCAAAGCCAAAGCGAAGTTTGATAAAATATCTAGCAATGATAATCTTGATTAATTATAATTAATCTCATATTTGAAGTTTCATCAACAAATTATATATCTCCTTAAAGGAAGAAAATATTATTCAATATCAATTATTTGAATAAGATGATAACGATCATCTTTGACTTTGAATTTCCATAAGAAGATTAATTGGATTTTAAATTGATTTTTTAAAAAGTTGAGTGTGAGTTATAAATCTCCGAAAATCATAAGCCCATATAGTTAATAACATTATAGAGAGGTTAAATTCCCTACATAAACTCTCGATTAAAATAAAGGCAAAATATATATTCTAAGATTTTCTAGAAGTGATATGAAAGGATGTGAATTTGGAGTTTCAACAACGATTGGATCGAGTTTGAAAACTTAATTTTGTAGTCAACAAAGGAGGAATAGGAGACACTTTGAGATTCAGGAACAATTCAGAAGTGTCTCAATCTAACCCAAGTGTTAAGCTTTAGGTTTTGGATTAAGAGGATCCTTTTTAATTTGAGTTGATCGTATTATTAGAAATTTTGGATTATATTCTCGAAGAATGGGGCCTTATGATTCATTTAATACAACAACAACAACAACAACATTAAGCCTTTATCCCACTACGTGGGGTCGTCTACATGAATCCTTTTTCTCCATTGTGACCTATTAAAAGTCAAATTCTCATTTAAATCTAATAAAGAAAGGTCATTCCTAATATTTTCTAACCAAGTCTTTTTAGGTCTACCCCTACCTTTCTTAACATAAGTCAAATCTAATACTTCTACTCTCCTAACTGGGTCATCAGAAGGCCGCCGTTTTATGTGACCAAACCATCTAAGGAGACTCTCTCTAATTTTATCTTCTACTGGAGCTACTCCAACCTTTTCACGTATATGATCATTTCGTATCCTATCGTAAAGCCACTCATCCACCTGAGCATCCTCATCTCTGCCACACTTAACTTAGTATTATGCGGAATGCGTAGGACGGTGCTTTGGATAAATGAACAAATCAAAGTCCAAATGCACGGTCGTCCAAGCTAACAACAAATTGCAAGTGGGAGATGAAGTCCCGATGCACATGAAAGATGTACGAATTCCTACAACAGTCTCTACAATGCCTGTTGATTGAGATGGCAATACGGAGACCAATAAAGAAAGATCTGCACCCCTACAAGCAAATGCAATCATCAAACCACCTGAGATTGGTGAAA
>NW_021318723.1:243296-318515 GCF_001605985.2 Dendrobium catenatum
TCCAAAGAAATATATATATATATATATATATATATATATATAAGTAAATCATAGTTTACCCCACTATAATTTTTTTTTTGGTGGTTAAGTAGTTGAAACACCTATAGCATTTACATTTATTGTTAATTTAGCCCCCATTTATTATCCTACATGATTGTGGCCACCTACAGTAAATACGGTGAGCAACTAGATTAGTTCTAGCCTAAGGGTATACTATCATCCATCAATATATATATATATAAGTAAATCATAGTTTACCCCACTATAATTTTTTTTTTGGTGGTTAAGTAGTTGAAACACCTATAGCATTTACATTTATTGTTAATTTAGCCCCCATTTATTATCCTACATGATTGTGGCCACCTACAGTAAATACGGTGAGCAACTAGATTAGTTCTAGCCTAAGGGTATACTATCATCCATCACTTAAATTAACATATTACAGTTAAAGTAAATAAATGCTAACATCAATCATTTTTAATCACAGTATGCAATGAAAACTCAAAAAACATGGCATACAGAGGTACATATAAACACCAGCCTAGTTAATACTATAGTTAGTTGTCCTAAAAAACTATCTAATATGTGTGACAAGGCTGTGTGGTTAGGGGTAGATCCTTATAAGGGTGGTCTTCTTAAATTATCTAGTGTTTGGTTTGTTAAAGGTTGAAGGGGATATTTAGGTTTGACTATAAATATTAATGAATTATTGGACATCACAAATTTTGGAATTATTTAATGTGTTAATTAAGGAATTCAAAGTTGACTTTTTTAATTAAAATAATTTTTTTCAAATATTAAACTTTTATTTTAGCAATTATACTTTAAGTTTGCACAATTTGTAATTTTTAACATTAAAATATAATTTTTTGAAGTTTTGACCGAGTTTTAAACTACAATTAACTAGGGAGTTGACTTTTTGAGTTTAACAAAAATTTTATGTTTCAAATTTTTTAAAAAATAGTAGATTTTAATTAGATTTGAATGGATTTAAGTTTGATTAAATTATAATTTTTCTGAATGATTTATGAGTTTTTAAAATTTGAACATTTTGGATTTTCTAAAATTGACTAATTAAGGGGATTTTTAGATTTTGATCCAAATTAGTCCCAAACCTCTTAGAATCATCACCACATGTTAGGAATGACCTAAGGGGGTGTTTTTAAGCATTTAGAAGTTTTTTTTTTTGAATTTTTAAGTATTTTTAGTTAATTAAATGAATTAATTATAACTTTTTCTTAAAAATAAATTAAAATTAAATTAGGGGTCTGATTATGTTGATTTTATTTTTCATGGATTAAGGGTTTAATTAGGATTGATTAAAGTCCTTATGTAAATTTTTAGGATTTAATATGAAGTAATTAGGATTCTAGGCCAAACTAGGAAGGAATTTTCGGGCCCCCAAGTTGGGTAACCAAATGGTTTCCATTTCTAGTGAAAATTGGACCATGAGACCACCTAATCTAATTGTCAAATACCCAAAATTTGAGCCCATATGGAGCTCTCTAACCACTTAAGGAAACCTCTATATGGGAGCCTATTAAGGGATTATCACAGTGTATAAAGCCCTAACAAATGGGTTTTTCTATCACGAAGCTTCAATGGATGATGGTGAAGATTTGTTTTCAGACATCTCAGTTGGAGGACCACCTGAAGTATAACATCGAGTAGAGGGCATAGATCTTTCACCTGAGTTCACTTGCGATCATAGCGGGAGGGGACTGGGAGGATAGGGGGTAAAGAGAAATGGTTAGAGAGGTTTGCGAAGGATTTTTGAAAGATTAGGAGTGAATGGAAGGGTTTGTGTCAAGATGCCTTATTCAAGAAATCTCTACAAACATAGACGGTCGGGATCAATTAGGATAAATTATGGATGACCTCCAGGTGGAAAGGGACATTTTCCCAAAGAATCGTTAGCTCAAGCCCAGCAAAACTAAGATCTAATAGCCTTTGGGTAGACCTCATGGATGGGGGGGACCATTGGAGCCAATTTCTCAATTATTCTAGTGGTCGCTAGCAAGGGGTTGGGTCAAGCTGAGGTGGAAAGGCGTATGGAGATTTGGTGAGCTTAAGAGTGAGCATAATTGGGCATGTGGGAGCCCAATTTTTGGGATGAGCTTGGGTAGACCCAAAGTTGTACGATTTGGGTCAATTTGTCCTACACCTGTGTTGAGTTAGGGCTTAGGGTTAATAGGGATAATAAATTAGGTCGTACTGAACCCAATCATGGATTGAATTTCGTATGGGGTGGCCTAATTTTTTAAGAAGGCTCGTGTAGGATCATTCCTATATAGTTTTATGTCCATTTGGGTTGGACCCTAGTCAGGCCATGTTAAGGGGTTGGTGGGGAAGATGCATTGGTTAAGGGTCACCCAATGCATGTGTCAATTGGGTCTAGTAGTGTCTTTGGAGAAATATGGCCCATGTTAAAGTGTTTTTGACTACTTTGAGCTATCCTATAGGTTGATTCAAGTCAACCAAATGGTACGGCTGTCTAAGGAATGTGTGTTGGACCTAGGCCACCTTGTGGAGGTGTTGATTTGGCTAGGTGGGGCGTATATTGGGAAATGGCTTGAGGGGAACCTCTCTTTGGGCATTTGGGACAAGCAAAATGGATAATGCAAGTGGGCCTAATGCTTGGGTCTTTAAGAGGGGTCCCTTAAGGACCCAATGGGTCACCCCATGGATTCAAATGGGTTTGGAGAAGTTTTGGTTTAGTGGTTTGAGAGGGCGAGATTGTATAAAAGGTTTTGTTAAACTTGATTAACTTGGTCAACAAATTTGAAATATGATCTAGGGTTGGATCCATTGAGTTCAAATTGATTATATGAACTCAATGGAGGTGGTTCAAAATCAAGAGGAGTTTATTTGATTTGAAATGGGTGTTTAAACCCTTAATGGCCACTTTGGTCAACCATGGTTGACATGGTCAACAAAGTCAAATCAAAGAATGGGTTTGGGTGCAATATGTTCCTAATGATACTTAGAATCCATTATGATAGGTCTTGAGGTTTGATGAAGTTGAATGATGTTGGGTTTTGGGAAAAAGACCAAAACCCTTAAAAAGATATTTTGGTTATTTTATCCCCTAGTGAACCCTTGGTCAAACTAAGCCCAGCAAAGTATAGGTTATTGGTTAACAAGTCATAAAAAAGGCCTTGGATGTGTTTGGATGTTTAAAAAGAGTCCTAAGGTTGAATTCTACTAAATGGCAATTCCTGTTGCATAGGCTGCAAATATTTAAAGGTTTTACAGTGATTGTAAATCAATCCAATTTTTAGGGGTAGAGACCTCCAAATGAGATCAAATTATTTGGGTTGGTCATAGAGACATATCTAAGAAATATAAAATTGATAGACACCAAATCAAAGGTCATTTGGCTTGGTTTCCATTTGATAAAAAATTCACCCAGAAAGGGTTTTAAGACCTAGGCCATTAACCCTAGAATTTTATTTGTAATGTTGAATTTGGAGTTGACTAGTTGAATTTGAATTGTCCAAATCAACGAAAATCAAATGAATGATTGGGGTTGATTTGGTATAATTTGGAGGTTGATTGAAAGTTTGTTTAAAGTTGGTGGAGGACTGGTTTAGAGATTGAATTAAAGGGTAGAACTGGATTTGATTAGTCTTGGATTGGATTTTGACTAAGAACTATATAATTTAAAGGTAGACATATTCCAATAATATTTTCACTAGAAAGAAACCTAGGTAGCTTCTAATGACCTTATACAAAACTTAGGTAAACAAAGCCCTCAGTGGATTAAAATTGAGTATAAAATTTTTTGTATGCGTAAGATATTCCTAATAATCGTATATTTAAATTTTCCCCTATGATGATTTATATTTAATGTGTAATAATAGAATTATCATAGAGGTCTTTTCAGGAATTACATTATTTTATTAAGAAGCATTATTTTCAACTATAAGGATTTTATACTACTCTTCAAACTAAATCTGTAGAGCCTAAGATTATCTAATTTGGACAAGTAGATGAGGGAATTTATTTTTAAATTTAATGCATTTCCTTATAATTTGATGACCAGAATTACATAGTTAGTCTTCCTTTCTATGTTGTTCTATCTGATTGGTGGTCTAATCATTAGTGCATTAACATAATTTTGTGCTTTCATTATAGATTTTCCATCAAAGATCTAATAGATGTGATTTAAAATGGATCAAAACCATAAGATTATATCACAGTCACTGATCTAAATGCATAATATTTATTTCATCTTCAATCTACCATATGCCTTCTCATACGTAAGAAAATTTTATTAAGTTCTAGGTGATTGGCCAAATGGAATTGCATGAAATTTTGTAGAGTGCTTCATCTTACGATTAACCTTCAATGAACCAACTAGATTCAATTGTATTGAAGGTTCACTTAACAAATATCTTGATTGACCTAAGTTAAGGATTGAGATTGGGTAAATACGTTAGATAAGATTCTATTTTCCTTAGACTAAGTTTAGGCTGATTTGTTTGGGTCCAGAAAATCTTTCCCAGGACCTAAGTTAAGGATCTAGATTGGGTCCACATGGAATTGCATGACATTTCCTAGAGAGCATCATCTTACAATTAACCTTGAATGAAGTAAGTAGATTCCATTGAATTGAAGTTTCACTTATGACATGTCTAGATTGACCTAAGTTAAGGATTGAGATTGAGTAAATACATTAGATAAGGTTCTAATTGCCTTAGACTAAGTTTAGGCTGATTCATTTGGGTCCAGAGAATCTTTCTCCTCAAGAAAGCTCGTTCAGAGGAGTAGACTGGTAGATAGTGTTTCACAGTGGAAAGCTCAATGAAGCTTGTCAAATTCATCAAAAATAGTTAAAAGGGAGGTTTTGAAGCTATAGAATGGAAGTTTTATCACTCAGAATGCTAAACAAAATTAGATAACCAACCTTTGTTAAGAGAAAACTATGGTTATTTATAGTTGCTTGAAAATGGATTAAGAAGGGAATTTTAGTATATTCAGTTATTTACAGACCACTAGGTTAGGTTACTATGGCCACATGGTGCTCAAGGAAGTTTTCTTGAAATTTTAGTAGCATGGGTTTTCCTTATTTGTAAGATCCCAATGATCCCATGAGCCACATGTGTCTGTGCACAAGAATGCAATGAATTTTGACAACCACATGGTGGAAGGTGACATGGAAATAGTGTTAAGAGAGGTCCTAAGAGTAATGCAATGTAAAATTTTATTAGCTGGGGTCAGATAATTCCATATGCTTCATAGTAGCTTATTTTTGTGCATTTGGGTTAGCAAAACGTACAGAGTCAAGTCAGCCCAAGGGCTGAGCTGATCAAGATATATGCAAGGGTTTATGGAAAATGTAAATGCTAGTGTTTATTTGGGCCAAATGGATCTATATTTAAACTTAGCTCAATGAAAGGTCATTTTGACCACTTGGGTGAATCCTTATGAATAGCTTAAATGGATTGAAAGCCTAAGCCACATAGGGTTTGTGAATAGGGGACTACATGGAAACCTCTATGAGTTTAAATTATTTGGGTCATGCCTTGGCAAATGGATTTGAATTGGTTTTCAATGTATTTGTGTTTGGTCAACCTTGGTTAACATGGTCAACTAAGTGGACTAAAGGGTTGAGTTTGACCTAATTTCATTATAAGTGTAATTTCTCATTCAAGGTGATCTCATGACTTGTTTATGTCTTCATGCAAGAAATGTATGTTTGAATGCCTTAAGAGTGCATTTGATCATCCTTGGTTGATTTGGTCAACTACATTATCCTATGAGTTATGGTTAGATCCAATCAATTTTAAAATGAGGTTTTTAGTTCAATGTAAGTGGTCTGAAGGCTTGGAAAGATCTTCTTGCATGAAATGCACATTTAAACTCTTAAGGGTGTATTTAATCAACATAGGTTGACTTGGTCAATGAAGTTTGACCGAAGGTCAAAGCTAAATTTGATGCATTCCAAATTATATTTTTGTCATATTAGAATAGTTTTAAAATGGTGTGGCTTGTATACATGAAATATAGTTTTAAAATTCAATGATCCTTTCGGTAAACCTAACTTGAGTTAGTCAACCAAGGATAATCATGGCTTGGCTATTAGGGAAAAGCACTCCAATTCATATTTGAATTTTTTTGGGTATAATATTAAGGTTTGATTTAACTATGCTATTTTTATGCGTTTAGGGTTTAAGGTTTTGGTGGCACCATTATGAAACATGGTCAGCCAAGGTCCATTAAAGGCTGCTTATTGGCTCAATGCTTTATGTTTATGTTCATTGGGTTTTGAGAAGCTTCCTACATCAATTTAAATAATATGCCATGCAAAGTGGCATAAGCTATAAATATTTAAAGGTTTCTACAGTATAAGGAATCTTGAAATACTTTTAAATTGGTATAGTTTACCCATGAGACATGCATAATTAATATGTAACCAACTGATAGTAAACCCACATTGTTCACATACATCTTCTTGATCAAAGTGATCAAGATTATCAGTTATTAAGCATAATTTGGTGACTTCTTCCTCCTTTTCTGTTTCTGATGAATCCAAAGCTGAGTCCACCTAGAAAGCTCATTGAAATCTCTTCTTGCCCTTTCTCACATTTGCTTTCTTCTCTACCTTCTCCTTACTAGGAGTGGCTTTCAGATTAGGGAAATCCATTTTTATATGTCTAGGTTTTCTGCATTTAGAACAAATCACTTCATTAGAAAACTTATTATTTTTTTGGAACTTACCTTTATTCTACTACTAGTATCTCCTTTGCTTTCTTTTACGAAAACTCCTGAATTGCCTTGTCATCAAGGCAATGTCGTCCTCATCCTTAGGTTGTGATTAATCACTCTCTATGTCATCCACTTTCAGTGCTATATTCTTTTCCTTTTGCTATTCTCCTGCTTCAATCTTTCTTTGAGTCACTCCTTGCTCATAAGTAATTAGTGATCCAAGACCATTATCAACATAATAAATATTTAAATCCTTAGACTCCGTAATAGCAATTATTTTAGCATCATAGGTAGTTGGCAAACAACAAAGTATTTTATTAACCATTTCAGCATTTGTTTATTCCCTACCAAATGCATGCAAAGAAGTGACTATTTGAGTGAATCTTGTGTCCATGTCAGAGATGGATTCATTGGGATTCATGTTAAATAATTCATAATCATGTAACATGATATTTAATCTAGATTGTTTTACTTCATTTGTCCCTTTGTATGGAATACAAAGCCTATCCCAAATGTCCTTTCTTTTTTTGTAAGCAGAAACCCAAATGTAATCTTCAGACTTAAGTACACAAAAGAAACTAATTAAACATTTTGCATTTAATTGTGCTAAGTCACTTTCTTCTACAGTCCAATCAGTAAAAAGTGTTTCAACTCTAATTCCATCTACAAGTATAGTTTTCCTAGTATACCCTTCCTTAACTAAAATGCACATGAGATTGTCAAGCGATTAAAGAAAAATAGACATACGTGTTTTCCAAAAATCAAAAGGAATATTACCAAATAAGGGTGGTCTAGTGATCGAATACTCTTCAAGTGTGTTTTAGTTTCCAAAAGTAGCCATTATCATGTTCAAAAAATAGTGCAAACTTATAGTTTTGAAGCAAGGCTCTGATACCACTTGTTTATTTTCTATATGTTGTTAAACATACGCAATTGTCCCACAGCTAAGCAAGAGAGGGGTGATGGTAATTTTAAAATTCTCTTGAATTTTTTAATAGAATATCGATTTAAACTTTTATAGCAATTTTATTTTAGATTAAAGTAATCTTTTCAATCATAGTAAACAAATTACAAAAAATAAATATGGAAAATAAAATGACTCAAAGATATATAGTGGTTCGGTCAAACGTGACCTACATCCACTCCCTGAAGACTCCCTCATCAGGTATTGCACTATTACCAAAGTGACTCTCCTTTTGCCCCGAGAAACAAGGTGGAGAAGCCTTTACAATTCCTCTCTTCCACCAATTTTAGGTACAATAGAGAACCATCATCCTTTCACACCTTCCAAGTGTTGGTAGAGAATAATCATCCATTCACACCCTCTAATTATGGCAGAGAACCATCATCCTTTTACACCCTCTAAGTGTCAGTAGAGAACCTTCATCCTTTCACACCATCCAAGTATAAGTAGAAAACTGTCATCTTTTTACACCCTTTAAGTGTTGACAGAGAATCAGATATTCTTCAAAGATTTTCTCTCGAGCAACTAGAAAGAATAAAGGAAGAGTAATAACCAAAAACATAAATAGATCCTTACCTTTGATTACCTTGTGAATCCTTCACACTCCACTTGCAAGAAATCTCTCTCAAACATCCTCCCAAATACTCTTTCACTAGCCCTAGAAAAATCATGAAGAATAACACTTTTCACATCAGTTTCTAAAGACCTTTTATATGAAAGACACAAAAAACCTCGTTGAAAACTAAAATTTTCCATTTTGAACATCTACGATCGTATAATAGGATCATATTTTTGTATGTATGAATAATTAAAAAATTATATCTTATGAAGCTTTTGTGAATCTGTACAAAATATTTTTGTACATAATGATCGTCCAGTATATACCAAGTTCGTATTGCATGAACAGTTAATAAAAATTTTCAACTTTGTCGTGTCAAAAAGGTACCCCACATTTTCATACTCTGGACATTACTTGTACGAAAAGGGAATCATTTATTATCAAACATTCAAAAAAATTTGACTTTCATCAGGAAAAAAGGTAAACCATATTTTTGTACTCTAGACATCATCTATACCAACTAGATATCATACAGTACGATCAATTCAGAAAACTCTAGGATTCATCGGGACTAAAGGGGACTAGTCCAATTCATACTATAAATTTTATCTGTATGAATAAGAAATCATACAGTATGATCAGTTTTGAAAACTCTAGGATTTATCGGGATGAAGAGGGACCCGTCCAATTTGAACTCTAGACATCATCTGTATGAATAACATATTGTACAGTACTATTAGTTAGGAAAAAGATTTAAATTCATCAAAATGAAAAGGGACCCATTCAATTTATACTCTGGACATCGTACGTATGAAGAATCCTTCATACAATATGATTAGTACTTTAGAAAAAATTTCTCCTCTCATTCGTTTAACTATTCATAGGAGAGTTTAACTAAAAAAATCATCCCGTATGAAATTCATTCGTACAGTGTGATTAGTTTAAAAAATTTCAAATTTTAGTCTCTCCCCCAGTGTGTGTATGCGTAGTTACTCAATTATAATCACACTATCTCAAACTCAATAAAATGAAAAATACAAACTTCATTTATAATGAACCCTAATCTAATCTAATTTGAAGTCTTCAACAATCTGGAGTATGATTTCCCTAAAATGTTAGTACAAATGGACAACTAAAATAATACATCCAAAATATGTTAGGAGAAATTGTAATTAAAAATAATAAAATTCAAAATCATCAAAAACATAAATCTTGCAAGAATACCAACAATTAAAAAATTAAGTTTCAACAATCTGAACATCATATTCTCCTTTTCAATAAATTAACTGATAAGGTCCACCTTAATTTTTTTTTTCACAATGAACAAACCTTTCCAAGTTGGTTCATAACTACCTTATAAACTGCTCTTATTTTGTTCCTCTACAATTTTTGGATGATAACTTCTGTACGCAGTGAAGGTAGTTGTACTATTTATGGGAGAACAACCTCTATTCCATAGGCTAGAGCTAATGGTGTCGAATGGTTAGGGTTCTACATGTGCTTCTATATGCCCACAAAGCTTTTTAACTTTTCATGTCATTGGAGTTTATTATCATCTATTGTATTTTTAGAATTTGAACCAATATTTATTGAAGGCCTCAGTTATTTATTTTCTTAGGGGTAAGAACTAGTTTAATATATCTAATCAATGTTGCGACATTTCCTAAACTATGAATTAAAGTACTTCTAAAGAATAAATCAATATCTGATAAAACACTGAAACACTACCAAACATGGTATTTCAAAAAAGTTTAGAACATAATACTTTCACTTCTCCTATGGGGATTGCTTCTACCCATTTTTAGAAGTAATATGTAGCTATTAATATGCACATATGACCTATAGGAGATGGTAAATCAATTGAACTATCAGTATTTATACCCCAGCTTTCAAATAACCATGAAACAACTATTGGATGTAATATATTTGAGGGTACATTAATAACAACTTCTTGTACTTTTCATTGATAGCAAAAATGTGTAATTGTCACACATACCTCAATCATCGACATCCAATAATATTTCATTCTTTTAATTTTCATCTTTATCTTTGGACCAAATTTTCTCTGCACCGTATAATCTAGTATTAACTTTTTTTAAGATCTTTTATGCTTCTAATTTACTTAAACTCCTTTGGACTAACAAATCTTCATACCCAAGATTCTTTATATCCTACATGTGTTTAAGTTACTGAGCTTCATTACTAGTCAAACTAGATATTATTAAACTTTGCTATAAAAGTTGTTTATATAATTTGAGTATAAATTAAAAGGGATTTTTTTTTTTATTTCATCCATAAATGGATCATTGAGGGTTACATTTGTTTCAGTGATTTTACTAGTAAAGAGTAAAAAAATATTGGATTTGGTTTTTGAGTTTAAAGGAAAAAAAAGTTTTCACACCTAGCCTTTTACATCGCTTTGGCAGACTGAGGTTAGGGTAACATTTTTCACATACCTCCATAGACTTTCTATAGTAAACATATTCAGATCAGCTTCCCTAGCGACATGGAGCCTATCTTCTTCACTATTAGCTTCTATAAAATCTTATACTTTTGCTATTTTATAAAATTCATAAATTTTATAACCTTTAAATTTTTATTGTTCACATATGATTCCATCTTTAAGGTTGATTTAAAATTAATATGTATTGCATAGACATTTATTTACATATCTTATTTTCTATTTTTTTCTATTAGATTTTGGCATCTTCTACCTCTTCATGTAGATTATCAAGTCATTCTACATCCACTTTGTGAAGGAAGAGTAAGTGACTAGTGAACATCATGCTAAATATTACAATGCTTCTTTTTTTCTTTCCCTTTTATTTTTTCTTTCTTTTCTTTTGCTTTTACTTTGAAAAACTAAAAATTTTTAGAGAATAAAACCTTCATCATAGGAAGATAAAATGAAGGGTCTTCATACATACCAACTTTATGATTTAAAAATTATTGCTAATCACCTTTAATATAGTGTTATACCCCATGAAAAGGGTGATCAAGGAGAGCATCAAAGAAATTTTCTAAATCTATTATATGAAATTTGACTTTTATTTTAAAGTTTCCTATTTCTAAAATAAGGGTTACTAAACCTAAAGCCCTCTTACCTTTATCATTGAATCCTTTTAATGTCACTTTATCAAAGTTGAGTTTACTAGAATCTACATTCAATTATGCAAGTTCTTGATCAAACATGATGATCAGTTGAAATCAAGATCTTAGCCACCAATCATAATTTAGATAATATTTTAAAATTTTAATTTTGTACTGTACATACCATATGATAAGTATCATAGTGTACGATATAATTTAATATTGACTAAATTAATCCTATAATTTGGAAATTATTTTAGATTAATTAATCCAATCAGATTATACTAGATGATAGGACCCAATTATACTATTCAACAAAATTTTTAGATGGGATGATATTAAATCGTCACCAATTATACAGGATGACAATCCAAGTCAATTGAAATAATCATACTAGACGATGGTAAAATCATACTAGATCATCAGCTTCATTTCTTGAATTGATTATACATCACCTTACTATTTGTACAGTACTAATAGGTCTATTTGAACTAATCATAATATAAAATTAGAGTAAATAGAGTTGATGTTTACGGCTTTTTTGAAGCCTTATATTTAATCTCTCTAATTAGATTTATTTCAATTCTTTGGTTGTTTTAGTTTCAATAGAGTTGATGTTTGTCTTTTTTGAAACCAAATTTTATTGAAACCAATTTATAATTCTAGCATAATGAAATTTTTTATCAAACTAAAAACTTTCCAACCAAAAAAATAAAATGTGTAGAAAAATAAAATTGTGGTAAAGTAAAAACACATAAATTTATAGTGGTTCGGTCAATAAACCTACATCCATTCCCTAAAAAATCCCTCTTCGGGTATTGTACTATTACCAAAGTAACTCTACTTTTACTACCACAACGAGGCAGAGAAGCCTTTAATAATCACCTATCTTCTTCCAATCCACAATGTGGTAGAGTATCGTCATCTTTTCAAACTCACCAAGTGTCAGTAGAGAATCATAGTCCTTTCACACCCTCCTAGTGTTAGTAGAGAACTGCCATCCTTTCACACCCTCCAAGTATCAGTAGAGAACCATCATCCTTTCACACCCTCTTGATGTCTATAGAGAATCGTCGTCCTTTCACATCCTCCTAGTTTTAGAAAAGAACCCTTCATAAATTCCACTAGCAAAGATCTCTTTTTACACTCTTAAACACTCTCCCAAAGCACTCTCACACTTTCTTTCAAAGAACAAATAAAGAAGCATTTGTTCCAATCGATTTTTAAGGACTTTATATGTGAAAGGCATGAAAAATCATCCAGAAAACTTAAATTTTCAATTTGATCGTCCGTGATCACACTGTATGATTGTACATCATACATATTATCAATCAAAAAGTTCACTCATATGATCCTGTAGAAACCAATTTTGTACTCTCATTGACCTATATATGAATTGACATCGTACAGTATGACCAGTTCAAAATTGAATAGATTCATCCAGTACAATTTGTAAGGACCAATTTTGTACACTAGAAGTCATCTATACAAATCCAATATCATATATTACAAACTATTTTAACTAAATCATTCTTCATTCGGTATGAAAATGGATGAGTCCATTTGATACTCTAGAAGTCATCCTTATGATCCTAAGATTATACAATACGAACAGTTCAAAATATTTTGTGTTTGTATGGATAAAATGATACACATCAATTTTGTACTCTAGACATCATCTGTATAAAACCTAGTTCACATAGTATGAGTAGTACTTAAATTTTTTTTCTCTAGATGATTAGATTAACTACTATTTGGTGGAATGCTCAAGCCGAATCGCCTAATATGATCTAAAATCATATAGTATAATTAGTTTTTTTTTTTTTTTTAAATTACACTCCCCCAGTGTGTGCGTGTGTATGGTTACCCAATTATAATTACACTCTCCCAGACTCAAAAACAAAATATAAAAAATAAATACTTCAAAAAAAAATAATCCCTAATCAAATCTGACTTAAAGTCTTTAGTAGTTTGGAGTATGATTTACCTGAAATCTTAGTACACACAAAAAATAAAATTAATATTTTCAATATATGTTACAACAAATAATAATAAATACAATAATATTTTGGAATAATAAAAAACACACAATATATGAAAATATAGTTATCAAAACTAAGTTACAATAATCTACCCATTTTTAATGATGGCAAAATAATTATTTTTTGAGTTAACATATAAAATAAATTTTCTCCTTAGCTCCTTTAAATCAATGAACAATCAAATTCAAGGATATCCCTTGAGGATCAAATAAAAAAAAACTAAAATTAAAATGACTAGAGAGAAACATGAATATAAATCAAAACAAAAATACGAACACGAACATTCAAAACATAACATACACACATCACATCTCATTATACACAACATTCCAACAATTACACAGATCATCTCCATGTACACAACATTCCAATAATTACACACATTACAATACAATAAACAATATTGACTCACCCTTTTGATAACAACAAAAAGGAAAGAAACCTCGAAATGAAAACTTTATATAGATAAACCAAAAGATTTGAAGGAGAAAAGGATTTTAAACCAATTATAAAGATAATATTAATTTCATAGTACTAAAAATATAAATTACAAAATTTTAGATAATAAAAAAAATAAAGATAAAAAAAATCAACCAAGTTCATTGTTCATGCTAGACAAATTAAATGAAAATGATTATTGAAAAAATGATGAAATGAAGATTAGTTAACTTTGAATTCAATATTCTATATGATTATTAATTAGATGGATTTGGATTAGAGATTGAATGATAAAGGAAAGAACATAATAAATGTTTTCAATTAGCGACACTACGTATCTTTTCAAATATTTGTGGCACACTTTGTGAATCTTTTCCATTTGGGTTAATTTTGTGCCTCTTTTCACTTTGCAAATCATTGCGCATTTTTTCTATTTTTGCACGCTTTGTTTATTTTACTTTTTTTATTTTTGGATCTTTCTAATATCAGTAATCTAAATTCAAATTCCACTAATAACAAAAATAAATATATTGAAAAATAAAATAAAAAATAATAAGACATTAATCTTGCAACAATTATAGTTTAAATATGTTTGTCTATAAAAACATGAAATTGATATCCTTGTCTACATCAAGTCATAATTTAATTTAAACTTTTGAAAGATTAAATTTTGTAAGGAAATTAATTTATAGAGCAACGTAATTGATAATCCATTCCAATGATCAACTACAAAAGATTTTTCCATTAAAAATATAAACATTTCAAGAGATGTAATTCAATGCAAGTGAACAAAATATTCCACATTCCATTGTTATAGAAGAGAACATACAAACATTTCATTTATAGCACTCATAAGAATAATAAACTAACATCATCATAGAGATTCAAAATTACATACAAGAAGTATTACACTCATAAAAGAAACATCAGATCAGTAAACACAAAAACACCTAAGCTACAAAAATAAGGAAGTACATATAGAAATCTGAGGTGTCCTGATCTGGAGGAGGTGGCTAGTTGAACATTAAAAATTAACTAATCATCATAGCTACATTCATATTGACCATATCATATTGTCCACTAATCCAACCCATGTCTTCTTTATATTTTGCATCGTGCATATTTAGTTTATTCTCAATTTAATCAAACCATTGATAAAAATAAGTTTCCAATCTATCAAAGCGCTGGACCAATTCTTGGTAAAAATTTTGGTCAGTTCCAGGTGTAGTTACAGGTACTGGAGTAGGAGCTTTCCCTTATTCCTCTGAATCATCACTCCCAAAACCCTCATCTCTCCCAACAAGTGCCTAAAAAGAAACATCAGTAAAGTAAATATATTGTTTAGTGGGAGGATTAGGATGTATAATATTATACTTCTTTTCTAGGATGTAGGCAACTAGTTGTCCAAAATCCACATTTTTCTTTGTCTTCTAATGTAGAAGCGCAATTTTAGAAAGATTATAAATGTAATCCATGATGATTTGGGCTTCATCAAAGGGCTTTTCAATCATAACTAGATAGGTGACTATGGATAAAAGTGGAGTCATGTTTATGTGATAACCAGCTTTTGGTATAATCAAGGTTCTCAAAATGTGCTGGATGATCTAGGCATTTTGATTTAGATTGTAAACCCTAGTCAAATGATTCACTTGGGATATACCTCTAAGAGTTTGATTAATTTCAGAACAATCAAAATCAGCTCTTGAAGTCAAAGTATGGGCTCAAATCACTTGGGTTCGCAGATGGAGAAAGTTGCATAAATCTTCCTTTGTAATTTCTACATATTGTTTCTGAACATAGAAAGTAATCCTAGAGTTGTCTTGGTTTACTCTCATGTTGGCCAAAAAGAAGTGGAAATTCTCTTTGTGGTATACATATATGTGAGTTAGGATGAAAGAAAGCTGAGTTGAAGCAAATAAGGGCATGATAGAGAAATGAAGATCACCCTTAATGAGAAGTGAAGAAAGGGTGATTTTAGCAGTAGAATACCAAAAGTAGGCATCCTCATTCTCCTTATATAGAATGCAATCATCCCTACTTCTTCTAGAAGAAGATCCCTTAGATAAATGTGGACATTTTCTATAACTTGACATTCCTATGATGTGGGCTCTAAAGGGTTTTCAAATGGATATAAAAGTGAATGAAAACAATTTCAATGACCCTTTTATTTAAAGGAAAATGTCCTATTGTATAGTACAAAATTTTGATCATACGTACATTTTTAAAATTATGCGAGATGGAAATATTTTTGTACGTATGAATGGAAATGACCAAAAATGAAATGCCTTTTCATAAAATGCCATTTCTGAGGCATCCTTTCATACAAGCTTTTTAACCATACAATCAAACAAACAAATAGGTGTTCATCTATGATGATTATAATTATAAAGATGATTAGGTTTGTCCCTAGCAGAAATTGATAACTCGATCGTATAGATGAAATACAATTTCATACGTATGATCAACAATTAAAACTGGCTCCAACTGGTAAATCGTCCATCTATAGACAAAACTGTACAAATTAAAAAGTATGATGACATCATTGTATAGTAAAAACCCTATGAAAAATAAAGATTTGCATGCTCAACTAAAAAGGTTATCATGTATAAGCTAGACAAATTATACAAGACAAAAAAAAATTGTATAGTACGAAAGAAAACTTAGAAAATAATACATAACAACAAAAAAATATTCTCAAAAACCAATCACCTTACATCAAATTATATGCTTTATAGGAAAAACGAAAAACAAAAATGAAAAACACAAAAATAAACATATAAAAATAAACAAAACAAATAATCAAAAATAAACTAAACAAACACATATTTACAACACATCAAGTTTGCAGAATTTTTAATTTAAGCATTAAGATCAATCACACCTAGCCTGGTTTTTAAGGTGCTAAATGTATCAATGGCCAATGGTTTTGTAAAAGTATATGTAAGTTAATTTTTTTTAGTAACATGTTTCAATTCAATCTCTCCATTAGCTAGATGATCTTTAAAGAAGTAATGCCATAGGTCTATATTCTTTGTACTAGAATGTTGAATAGAATTCTTTGAAATGCATATGGCATTAGTATTATAACAAAAAATCAGAATTGTGCCAAATTAAAATCCTAAATTAATAATTATATTTTAAACCAATGAACTTATACCACACAAGTAACTAATGTAATGTATTCTGCTTCAACAGTAGATAGAGCTACTAAATTCTCTTTCAAACTAGAATAAGAAACTAAAGAATTTCTTATAAATTGGCAAGTTCGAGAAGCACTTTTTAGATCAACCCTACATCCAATAAAATATGAATTAGAATATCCAACAATTTCAAATGAAGAGTTGTGTTTGAGTTACCAAATTCCTAAGTTTTGGGTTGCCAAAAAATATCTCAGAATTCTTTTTACTGTTATTAAATGTGATTATTTTGAATAAGATTGAAATCTAGCACAAAAAAAAACACTAAACTTTATATCTAGAATGTTAGCAGTCAAGTAAAGAAATGATCCAATTATACCTCTAAATTTCTTTTTAACAACAAATTTTCCCTTAGGGTGCTTATCTAATTGAATTGAGGAACTTATTGGTATAATCACTGGTTTAGCATTATCCATTTCATATTTCTTCAAGATGTCCCTAATATATTTTGACTGACTTAGAAAAGTTCCTTTCTCATTTTTCGTTATGCAAAAATCAAGAAAATAACTTAAATATCCATTCAAACTCATGTGAAATTCACTACTCGTTATTTTTAAAAAATCATCACAAAGATTTTATTTATTGATCCAAACAAGATACATCAATATATCTTTGAACAAAGAGTATATCATCTCCTATCTTTTTCAAATAGAGAGTGGTGTCCACACTTCTTTTCTCAAAAGATCGTACTAATAGGAAAGTACTCAAACTCTCATTCCAAGCCCTAGGTGCCTATTTCAGTACATATAAAGTCTTTTTTAATTTAAATATATGATTAGGAAATTTTGAATTTTCAAAACCTGGACGTTACTCAACATAAACATCCTCTTATATCACCCCATTAAAAAAGGCACTTTTAATATCTATTTGATACAATTTAAAGCTTTTAAAATAGGAAAATGACCCTAATTTCTTTAAGTCTATCTATCGGGGAAAAATATCTTCAAAATCAAACCCTTTTATTTGATTATACTCCTTTGCCACCAATATTACCTTATTTTTAATCACAACTCAAGAATCATTCTTTGTATTTTTGAACACCCACTTAGTTTCAACAACACTTTGATTCATAGGCCTTTTAGTTAATTACCGGACATCATTTCTTACAAATTGAATCAATTCTTCTTGTCTGACCAAAATTTAAAATTCTTTCGAAAGTGCTTGATTTATATTTGTGGGTTCAAACATTAATATAAAGGCATAATGATTCACCTCTTTGATAAGTCCATGCCTAGTCCTAAGACCCTCACTAGGTTCACCTAAAATCAATTCCTTAGGGTGATTCTTAAAAAATTTCCATTCTCTAGTCAAAAGATTTTCTTTTTCCACATTTTCTTACAAATTTATCTTTTCAATTCCATGAGAGTTATTTCCAATATGATCCTCTTCCAGCTTTGTCTATTCTAAAATGCCTGACTCAACAAATACAATATGTGTGGTCTCCTCAACTAGAAAAGTCCTCTTGTTAAAAACTCTATAAGATTTTCCAACACTGGAGTTTCTAAGAAAAATTCCTTCATTATATTTTAGATCAAATTTTCCTAAACGAGTTTTCTCATTATTATGACTGAACACCTTACAACTAAAAAAAAAATGTGACAAATTTGGTATTCTCCCCTTACGAAGTTTGTAGGTATCTTAGTCAATTGGGATATAATGTTCACCCTATTCAAAATATAACAAGATGTACTAACCGCTTTAGCCCAAAAATATTTTGGAAAAAAATATTCTACCAACATGACTGTTGCAACTTTAACTAATATTCTATTTTTTCTTTGTACTACCCCATTCTATTGAGCGGTCCTTGGTGCTGAAAAGTTGTGATCAATTCCTTTCTCTTTAAAAAAATCTTCAAATTTCTTATTTTTAAATTCTTTTTTATAATCACTTTGAATTGATAAAATCTCAAACCCTTATTTTCTTTAAATCTACATTGAAAAGCTTCTAAATTTCTCAAATGATTCACTCTTATAAAATAAAAATTTAACCCATGTGAATATAAAAATATCATCAACAATCACAAATCCAAACACTTTACCTCCTAGACTTATAGTGCTAACTGATCCAAAAAGATCCTTGTGAATGATTTCCAAAGGGTTTGCTAGTTCTAAGATCTTTAAGGGAATGAATGGAGGACTTCACCTATTTTCTTAGTTGAAATGCATCACATAGGTGATGTAAAGTCTAGCTTTGGTATTCTTCTAATAAGTTCTTTTTGGGTAATTTTCTTAAGATTTTTCATGCTTGCGTTACAAGGTCTCTTATGTCATAACCATGATTCATCAAAAATTATTTTGAGACATAAATATTAAAAGATTTAATACAATTTAAATCAAGCATGTACAAATTATTTACCTTTCTCCATATAGTACATCAATTCTATTTTGGCTTAATATACAGTTAGTGGGAAAATATTTTACACTATAACCCTTATCCATAGCTGACTAATACTCAATAGATTATGCTATAAGCCTTCTACAAATAAAATATTCTCAATAAAAAAATTGTTCAAGTTTCCAATCATACATGTGCCTACCACTTTTCTAATGGTATTATCTCCGAGTATAACTCTGCCTCTATTCCTTGGTTCCAGCGATATGAATTATATGGTGTCTCCAGTCATATACTTTGAATATTTGCTATCCATGTACCAAATGCTCTCATGAGGTCTTATTTGGTACCGTTTCTATATGATAATCAAATGTTAGTCTTGGGAACCCAAAAAATTTAAGTTCTCCTCTTAGAAAAAATTAATCTTGATGTATATTTGATATGCTTTATTTTATGCATCATTGGTCTCCACATTAGATATGATTTACTATGAATAGTGCAAGTGTGAAATATATGGCCAATCATTCCACAAGAAAAACATTTGACTCCAGGAAAAGGATTTATCAATCTACATGTATTAAATTATGATTTCCTAGGTTTTAAAATTTTATGATTCGGTTGGGGAAATCATGTTATCCTCAAAGCTTTAACTTTTTCTATGAGATATGAGTTTGTCTGTTTTAAATTGGAATTATTAACTTTCTACTCATGTTTTATTTGATTTGTTTCAACCATATATATTTTAAACTCTTTTTTAAGTTCAATTTTAGTTGATTTCAATAGTTCATTCTATTTGTTCAAATCATCAAACTCATCTTATAGTTTCATATGGTTGCTATCAATAAGTGTGTGAATTTTCTTAAGGATTTCTTGCTCTTTTTAAAATTCTAGAAATTTTATGTTCAATCAAACATGCATCTTCTTGAATTTTCTATAGGTAGTATGTATATTCTTAAAATAACTCTTCAAAAGTTTAGTCACATACCTCTTGTTGATCTAACTGATCAATATTGTTGGCTATTAAGCACAAATTTAGCATTTCCTCCTCTACTTTTATTTCTAAAGAATTTGACGCTGAGTCCACCCAAAATGCTCTCTATAATCTCATCTTGGCCTTCCTCACATTGATTTTCTCCTCGACCTTCTCCTTGCTAGGATCGACTTTAAGATTTGGGCACTTAGGTTTGATGTGACCAAGCTTCCTATATTCATAGAAAATAATATTGTTAGAAGCCTTTGGAATTTTTTTGGAACTTACCTTTATTCCACTATTAATATCTCCTTTACTTCATTTTTAGAAAACTCTTAGATTGACTTACCATCAAGTTAATATCAACTTCATCTACAGACTAAGACTGATGACTATCTGAGTAATCCACTTTTAACACTATGTTTTTCTCCTTTTTCTTCCCACCTGCATCAATCTGTCTTTGAGTCACTCCTTGCTGGGAAAAATTAGTGATCCAAGAAAATTGTTAATAGAATAAACATTTATGTCTTTCGACTCTATTATAGCAGTTATCTTTGCATCATAAGCATTAGGCAAACAAAGAAGTATCTTATTAACTTTCTAAACTTTGCTTAGTACCCTACCTAAAGCATGCAATGAGGTAACAATTTGAGTGAAACATGAATATATGTTAGTGATTAATTCATTTGGTTTCATGTGAAAAAGTTCATAAACATATAGCAAAATGTTTAGTCAAGATTATTTCATTTTGTTAGTTCCTTCATATGTGATACAAAGTCTATCCCAAAATTTTTTCTACTTTTATAAGAAGAGACATGCATATAGTCCTCAGATTTAAGTGCATAAAAAAAGTTATTCAAACATTTAGCATTTAACTGAGCTAATTCATGCCTTCTAAACTCTAGTCAACAAATAGTGTTTCAATTCTAATGCCATCTATAAGTCTAGTTGGCCTAATGTATCATTGTTGTATTAAAATCCACATACGATAGTCAAGCGATTGAAAAGTTGTCAAATGTGTTTTCCAAATATTGAAAGGGATGTTATTAAATAATGGGGGTCTTGTGATCGAATACCCTTCAGGTCTGTTGCGATTTCAAATAGTAGCCATGATCATTTTCAAAATGCTATCTAAACCTTAATTTTTAAATGAAGGCTTTATTACCTCTTGAAAGTCTATATAGGTTGTTAAACCTAAGGAAATTTTCCCACTGCTAACCAAGATGGGGAGTGAATAGGTAATTTAAAAAAGTTCTTTGGAATTTTATAGAAAACCATTTTATAATTTTAGCACAATAAAAATTTTTATCAGACTAAAAACTTTTCAACCACCAAAATAAAACATACAAAAAAATAAAAATATGGTAAAGTAAAAACAAAAAAAATTATAGTGGTTCGGTCTAACTGGACCTACATCCACTCCTTAAAGACTACCTCTTCTGGTATTGCACTATTACAAGTGACTATCCTTTTGCTCCCACAGCAAGACAGGGAAGCTTTTATAAATCACCACTCTTCTACCAAAGCCCGTTGTGATAGAGTACCATCATCCTTTAACACTCACCAAGTGTTAGTAGAGATATGTCGTCCTTTTACACCCTCTTTGTGTTAGCAAAAAATCGTCATCCTTTCACACCCTCCAGGTGTCGGTACAGAACCATCATCCTTTCACACCCTTTTGGTGTCAGAAGATAACCAAATCTTCTCCAATGTTCTTCTCTTAAGTAAATTCAAAGAAGTAAGAAAGAGATTTGACAAAACTTATAAAAAGATTCTCTCCTTTAGTCAGCCTTGTGAACCCTTCATAAATTCCACTTACAAGATCTCTTTCCACACTCTCAAATACTCTCCGAAAGCACTCTCACACTTGCTTTAAAAAAATGAAGAAGCATTTATTCCAATAAATTTTGAAGGACTTTATATTTGAAATGCATGAAAAACTATGAAGAAAAGTAAAAATTTCAATTTGGTCGTCAATGATCCTACAATACAATCACAAATCGTATGTACGATCAGTATAAAATTTGTTCATACAATCTTGTACAAACTAATTCCATACTCTGATTGACTTGTGTATGAATTAATATCATACAGTATGATTAGTTAAAAATTAAATAGAGTCATATGGTATGATTATGTATAAACTAATTTTGTACATTGGATGTCATATGTACAAATCTAATATCATACAATATGAATTATTTTAAGTAAACCAGGCTTCATTTGATATAAAAATGGATGAGTCCATTTCATACTCTAAAAGTCATCTATACAAACCAAGAATTGTACAGCACAAACAGTTAAAAAAATTTAAATGTGCATATGGATGAAATGATATGCACCCATTTTGTACTCTTGATGTTGTCTATATGAAAGCAACTTCATCCGGCATGATCAGTACTTAGAAAATTAATTTTTGCATGATTAGATTAATTGATTTCTGGTGGAATTCTCAAGCAAAATAGTCTTGTACGATCTAAAATCATACAGTATGATTAGTGTTTTTAAATAAATTACACTCCCCCAGTGTATATGTGCACAGTTATCTAATTAAAATTACACTCTCTTAGACTCAAGAAAAATATAAAAAGTATAGACTTAAAAATTATTAAACCCTAATCTAATCAGACTTGAAGTTTTTAGCAATCTAGAGTATGATTTTCCTGAAACATTAGTACACATAAATAATAAAAGTAATATTTCTAATATATGTTAGGAGAAAAAGTAATAAATAGAATAATATTTTGGAAACATCAAAAACACACATGATATGAAAACATAGTTATGGAAACTAAGTTACAACATAAAAGGGATGTTTTGAGTGGGTGAGGAATGTTAGGCATTTCACACGGTTGCTCTAAGCATGCTTTAGGTTTATTTCCTACAAGTGACTTGGGGGTTTCTTAGGTCACTCTGGGAAGAAGATTATAATTCTCAATGTTTTTGAGGTTCTCTACCATCACCAGGACGGTGAAAAAGGAGCCAAGATTCTCTTCCTTCACAAGGAATGTGATAAAAGAATTGAGTTTCTATGCCTTCGCCAAGATGATTAAAAAAATGTCGAGGTTCTCTTCCTTCACCATGAGGGTGAAAAAGAGGTCAAGGTTCTCTACCTGTACTAGGAGGGTGAAAAGATTATAAAGGCTTCTCCACCTAGCTATAGAGGTAAAAGGAGAGACTCTAAATTTTTACTATAATACTCAGAGTGTAGGACTGTGGAGTGGACTTAGGTTATTATTTGATCGAACCCCTATAAAATTTTTTTGTGGTGATTTTGATTTTTATGTTTTTGCACTTTATTTTTTCTACATTTTGTTTCTATGATAATTATTCATTAAAAATATGTTATTTATATTTTATCATATAGATTTGACTCTCATTACCAATATTTTAACTTTGATTAGTTTCTTAGGTTATGTATTCGGTGAAGGTATTGCTTTCTTTTTTTAAATATCAAAAAAATTCTAATATATATTGGTATCAAAGCGGTTTTCACATGTAATGTTTTAGAAAACCTTAAAAAACAATTGTTGGCACATTTCAACAGTCAAAACATCATAGAAGGTTATTCAATAACTAGTCCACCTCTATTCAATAATATTTTATTAGATTTTTGAAAATTTTATATGTCTATATTGTTGCAATTTATTGATTTATTAATTTGGCATATGATTCATATTATTTATTCACTTCCATCTTGAATTATAAATGGACTAAAAATTGAAATCCTATTTACTAAATAGAGTTATGGGGATAGAGGATTTGCTTAATTTAATTTAAAATGTTTGAATTATTATTTATGTTTTTTGAAATATGAAGATTATATGAGAGTGTCTACATATACTATAGGAAAGAAAATATGGGATATACTAAGCATTGCATATAAAAGAGCTAATGAAGTTAAAAAAATCTTGGTTGAACATTCTACTACATGACTAGGAACTATTTCGCTTGAAACCTACCGAAACCATATCTAAAATGTAAACTTTATTTACTCGGATAGTGCCATCTTAGCATGCATTAGGTACAGAACTATCTAATTCTAAAAATATTAAGAAGATTTTGTGTTGTACAAATAGTGGTTATGTTGCTAAGATCACTATAATTTCTAAAAGCAACTATTAAAATGTGTATTCAACAGATAACTTGCTAGGCTCACTCATTTCTTGTTAGCAAGGCTTGAGTAAAAGACTAGTTGATACAGTGACAATAAAAAGGAGAAGATTGTGACCATAAAAGTTAATGACTAAGATAGTGGCATCTCTACAGCTATGGAGTAGGATGAAATTGCACTGATGACTCATCAGTTCAAGAATTTCCTAAAAAGAAAGCAACAAAATAATCAACAACAATGGGGCAATGGTAATATTAATAAGAAATTTAAATTGTCATGTGACACTATTTTTTAAAATGCTAAAAACTTGGACACCTATGAACAAAATGCCCCAATTAAGGAGAAGGGTGAAGATAAGAGAAAATTTAAAAAGTTGAAATAATAGACTCAGAAAGATTTTTGGGTTGATTGACTCCACCTCTTAATCATCTGAAGAGGAAGCAAAAAAGGAGGTAAAATATCTTTGTCTCATGGCTATTGATAATATTGATCAGCCAGATCAAGATGAGGAATTCTAGTTGTCCTATAACGAACTATTTAATTTATATAAGAAAATACATGATTCATATAGAAAGTTCAAAAAATGTATGGTAGTTTAAACACTGATTTTACTATTTTACAAAAAGAGCATAATTGTCTGATTGCTGAGCATTCTGATTTGGATAATAATCACATCTCCTTACTTGATTAATTTTATTCATTAAACAAGAAGTATATTGATCTAACCAATGTATATGAATCCTTGAATTTAAAGCATCTTGAGATAAAGAACTCATACAAAAAATTAGAAACAAGTGCATCTAAATTACATAGTAATAAGCATGTATTAAAATTGGAAGTGGCACATCATGAAAGTGCAAATCAATTTTTGAAAGAAAAAATTCAGGCACTACAACAAAATAAAACACCACCTACACTGACACAATAGTATAACCCCACATTATTACATGCATCATACACTCCTAGGAAGAGGAACAAGACCTAAAATAAATTTTTAAATTTGTTCCATGGGATTAGGTATCATTCTTATGGCATGCTAGGTCACCAAGCCTGCACTAAGATAACATCAGAGGACACATCCAGTGTGCAAACCCAAATCACTCGCACCATAGCAAATGCAAGTTACTCATCAAAGCATAAGCTTGAACCCAAACTCACTTAGGTTCACAAATATAAAAATTAATTGACCTTGTAGGAGTGGTATCATAAAAGGTCTAGTTAGAGCATATGATACCTAGAAAGTGGATGCTTATGACACATGACTGAAGACTTGAAGAAATTCATCACATTGGAGGCCTGGGTAGGAGGCAAGGTTAACTTTGAGATAAAGCCACTTGGAATGTGGTAGGTATATGTATGATAGGTAATTCGAAGAATATTAATATTGAAAATGTCTTACTAATAAAAGAAGGATGCCTAGTACAGCCAACCTTCATGTCTTTGGATGTAAGGTGTTAGATCTAAAGAATGGGAAATCTCCACTAGGAACAATTGATCTTAAATTTGATGAAGGATTTTTCCTAGAATATTCAACTATGGATAAATTGTACAAAGTTTTAGATAGGAGGGAAATAGTTATAGAACATACCACCCATATAGTATTTGATTAATCTAAAAGATCTGTTGAACTTAGGTCAAAAGAAGATGTGGTTGAGGTCACCTAAGGAGTAGAATCTATTGACCTAAAAAATAGAGTAGAGCCTCAAGGCCCACTGCCTAGAGATTAAAGATATTCACCTAGTCATCATATGGATCTCATTCAAGGAGATACATCAGTATTAATAAGAACTAGGCATGGACTTAGAAAGGAGGTTAGTAACACTATTTTTATCTCTATGGTAGAACCCTAAAACATATATCATGCATTATTTAATGAATTCTAGATCATAGCCATAAAAAAAATAATTAAATTAATTTGTTGGAAATGATGTTTGGGAGTTAGTTAGCAAACCTAAAGACTAGAGCACTATAGGAACTAAATAAGTGTTTAAGAAAAAATAAATGACTCTAGCATAGTGGTTAGAAATAAACTAGATTAGAAGCAAAGTGGTATAATAAGGTTGAAGGGATTGACTTTAAAGAGACCTTTTGACCATATAACTAGACTATAACCTATTATAGTGTTTTTAGCCTTTTATTTATTTATAGTATTCAAGCTGTATCAAATGGATGTTAAGAGCGGCGTCCTAAATAGGGTTATTAAAGAAGATGTATATGTTAAACAACCTAGAGATTTTGAGAACTCTAAATTTTTTAATTATCTATTCAAATTATAAAAGGAATAATATGAATTGAACTAAGCACCTAGAGCTTGGTATGAAAGGCTCAACAAGCTTCTCCAAGATAAAGCTTTTATTAAGGGGAGTTTAGACAACCACCCTCCTAAAAAAAAGGTGAATACCTTCTCATTATTCAATTTATGCTTATTGTATATTGTTTGAATCGATAAATAATTATCTCAATGATGAATTTTTAAAAATAAATATGGGAGAGCTTACCTATTTCCTTGGATTTAGTCTAAAACAAAGAGATTCCTTATCAAATTAAAATATATCAAAGATATCCTTGAGAAATACAAGATGATAATGCTAATGAAATCAATTCTTCCATTAGTACCACCATTCAATTAAATAAGGATCCAAATAAAAAATCAGTACACCAAAAGAACTACAAAGAGATAATTTGACCACTTATTAATTTGACTGCTAGTTGACCTAATATCATGTTTAGTGTTTGTCTCTTTTCTAGATTTTAGGATGATCCCAAAGAATCTCATATGAGTGCTTTTAAGAGAATTATTAGATATCTTCATAGAACCAAAAACCTAGGAATCTGGTATCCTAGACATAGTACTTATTTCAAAACCATAGGATATTATTATAAAGACTTCACAAGATATATAGTTGATAGGAAAAGTACTTTTGTAGCCTATCAATTCATAAGATAATCTTTAGTCCCTTATTTCAGTGGAAAATAAATCATTATAGCCCTATCTACCACAAAACTAGAATACGTAGCTATAGGAAGTTATGTTATTCCATTTTTATGACTTAAATAACACATCCTTAACATTAGACTTCTTGTCGGCATTATTACAATCCTATGTGATAACACCAGTGCCATATTTATCTAAAAAAATCCAAACCAACACTCTTTGAATAAACACATAGACATTAGGCACTAATTCATTAGAAATAAGGTAACCAAGGGAGATATAGAATTACATCATATAGCTACAAAAATTTTACTAGCATATATCTTCAAAAAATCCCTTTCCTTTGAAACTACTAGCACATTGAGATCTAGACTAGGTGTTATATACATTCAAGCATGAAACACGATGAATTGGAAAATAAAAAATTTATTATTTTTGCTCTTTTTTTTATTTTTGTAATTTTCTTTGTGATTGTTTGAGTTTTATTATTTATGTTTTAGTTTTTTTATATAATTTTTCCTTCTTCCTTTCTTTTTAATAAAGTTTTCCTGATCATCACACAAATCAAAATTTATCACATCATATTTCATGATCACATGTCATACTATACGATCTTCACAAGTTATGAAATTACTACTTATGGCACATTTAAAGTTATGATCAAGAACATATTGATGACCATATTATCTAAAAACTATATTCATATTATATGTTACATGAAAGTTTGTTAGAGATGTTAAGCCCTTATGAACTAGCCCAAGGCTAACCAAGGGGGGGGGGGGGGTGAATTGGTATTTTAAAAATCTTTCAAACAACACAAAACTCAAACAAAAATTCACCATAACAATAATCAAAGTGTGGAAAATAAATGCGGAAGAAATAATAGTAATGAACATAAAGATTTATAGTGGTTCGGTCAACACGACCTATGTCCACTCCCCGGAGGCGCCTTCCGAGTATTGCACTATAACTCAGTGACTCTCCTTTTGGTCCCACATTAAGGCGAAGAAGCCTTTATAAAACTCCTTTCCACCGACACCGATGAGGCAGAGAACACAACTCCTTTTGCTTCCTCCTGAAGTAGGAAGAGAACCTTGATAGATTGATGAAGTGAACCTCTCTCAACGCTCCAAGGAAAAGGGATTATGATGGAAGAAGAAGATGTGGATCCAAGCTTGGAGCAACCTTTGAGACACCCTCTCACAAACACCCCCTCACAAGATCCTCTATCTCTCTCTCTCTCTCTCTCTCTTCTTTAGGCTCTCTCAGGTCAAGCCAGTAGCAAAAGATGTTCTAAATGGTAGAAAAAGGGCATTTAAATAGAAGATCTTTGAAATAACTCATTAAATGCAAGGAACCGACTCTAAAATCTAGGATGATATAAATATTATCCTGCATGATCAGTGCAATTTAAGCTTAATCAACCAGGATGATCTTGGAAGATCAGATGAATTTTATTCATATCATCTAGGTCGATATAAAATTGTCCTATACGATTAGTACAAATTGGTAAATATCATCCAGACAATCACTCTGAATGCTTGTTTGGACAGTTAAAAAATAGCTTGATCATCCTCAATGATTAATTCAAATCCATCAAAATCATCCAGAGCATCGCCTTGAATAAAATCTATCCGGTGTTAATCATCCAGGAGAAACTAAGGTATTTTGATATGATCATATCGAACGATTCTGTAATCATCCAGGATGATGCGATTATATCAATCAAGCCTTAATTTTTTTCCTTAATTACCATATTAATTTACGCATAATTATGTGCATCATCCAGTATGATGTCTTGGATGATGTCCAAAAATAAATAATATCTAAATAGATCCGGCAGCTGATTCTTTCTGATTTGAGCATATCATCCCGGATGATACAAATATCATCCAAGACCATGTGCATAATGACGGCTTCCTTAACAATAATGCCATAATTAGTGTTTCTATTTTTAATTGATCATCCATGATGATATTTAGATTGTCCTGGATGATATCCTCAAAATAGAGAACTCTAAATCAAACAGAAAAATTTGCCCAAGAGTGTGTGTGTAAGGTTATTTAGCATCAGGAACCACATTCATTACAAATAGACTCAAAAAAGAAAAAGGTTTACAAACTGACTCAGACCTACTTTATCCAATCTTGAGATGGTTAAAATTACAATCTTGGTCCTGTGGACCTGAAATATTAGTTGGCAAGGCAATCGTAGACAAACAGAAGTGTTTGCTACCATCAAAATTCTATTTTTAAAAATAGATATGCAACAATCTCCTCCCTTTTGATGATGGAAATCACAAAAATTAATTGAAATAGTTCAAAGTAGTATTAAAGGATATGAGTAAGGAAACGAACACAGTTGTTCAACTAATTAACATAAACATAACATAACAAACTAGAATAACAAAAACAATAAGTACATCTACTCCCCCTTTTAACATCATAAAAAGGAGGAGAAAAATAAAAACTATAAAACAAAAAGAAACAAAAAATAATGAAAAACAATATCACAAAAAACACACCAAAAGAAATACGATTGCTGATCATCCGAAGGAGGAGGTGGTGGTGGTGGCTGCTAAAAGTAGCTAGATAGAGTGGCAAACTATGCTCCAAACCAGGCCATGCTCTAGTCATGTTGCTGCTAGTGGTGTGTAATGTAGGTGTCAAAATGGACTAAGTCCTCAGCATGTTGCTGCTCAAAATAGGCTAAGTCCTTAGTATGTTACTGCTCCTGTGCTGCAACAAAAGTCTCGAAGTGTGCCTTCCACTGGTCAAATGGTTTGGCTAACTCATCTAGCTTAAAGTGCTGGCGACGTGGAGCAGGTGCAGGAATAGGTGGCGGAGCCTCCTCCTCTTTGACCCCTTGAGCTTCCTCGTCCCCTGGGTGGAGACGAGTACTGTGAAGGACGTTGCAGGAATTATTTGAGTAGAGGGCAGGCTGGTAGTTGGGAGGAGCATGATATTGGAGGTTATATTTAGATTCTAGAATATATGCAATGATATGACCTAAGGCAAGATTTATTTTCCTCCTATGACCTGGATCTCGAATTATAGTCAAGTGCTTGATGTAGCGAAAGATCAGGTTGGTTGCATTGAATTCTCGATGGTCCAAAATGTAAAGGTGGTGATTGAAAGAAGAGGAGTGATATGAACTCTATCATTAGTTTTTGGAATAATGGAGGTGCAAAGGATATGTTGAATTGTCCTATCATCTTTGAGTAAGGTGCTAGTCTCTCCAATATAAAAGTGAGCATTAGAATTTCTAAGAAATTGGTTGGCATTGGACTAATCATAATCTGGATCAGAACATAGGGTATGAAGTTTATCTCCTGTGGTGGAAAGTTGTAAAAAATCTTGACAGCCTGATATGTGATCTCGACGGGATGTCGATTCACATATAACCCAAGAGAAATAAAGGAAGAATTAATTCAGAGGCTGGTGAAAAACTCAAAGAGAAGTTTGAAATTGAAGGGGATTTTAAGGGTAAGAATGAAACATAGAGAGGTGTGAGAGAATAAATCAAGTACCAGATAAGACAGATGGTTTGAATTGATGGACCAGGAGACAAAGACGCTGGCCGTCTGATATCGTTGGTAGGAGACTTGATCATCTACCTCCGTGAATCGAGGGTCCAGAGTTTACCTCGAGGAACTACCAGAAAGATGATGAGATCACTTCCCTCCTACCATGATCAGAGAATAGAGCACTAGAAGAGCAGCACAAAAGTTTTGAGGAAATTTGAGTGAAGAAAATGGTTGAATAGCACAGTTTAAAAAGAATCAGCCTGATCATCTAGGACAATCAAAGAATCGTCTAGGCCAATAGGGTACAATTATTGCATCCAGACTGATTGGTCAAAAAGGCAGTCATATCATCCAGGCTAATCAGATATCATCCGGGATGATAAGATATAATCGATCTTCCCAAGGATTTAAGCCAGATGACTGTTGAAAAAGATGATCATCCTGGTCGATAGGTGGATCACCCAGGATGATGCATCATAATGGATCATACTAACTGAATTTACAAATTTTTAAAGTATTGCTAGTTGTATTGTCAAGGATGAACATGTAGATTAGATGGTCTGATTACCCATAATTGAACAAAGCTTTGAGAATATAATCAAGGATGAAGAGGATCATCCGGGATGATCACAAATAATTGAAATAGAAGTCAATCAGATCATCCAAGAAGATAATTCATCATCCAGGCTGATAAAGAGCAGAAAGGTCAGAATAGCCAATAAATGAAATTTTTATAAGTGAATTGAACCGATCATCTAGGATGATAGGAATATCATCTAGGATGATGTAAGAAAAAGTTTAAAATATAGGAAGGATGGAGATGATTAGATAAGGCCCAAAAATATTAAAATCAAATGAAAATAATAAAAATAAGATATAAAAAATATATAAAAACAAACAAAAAATTAAGGATTTTTTTTTAATCAAGGCATGAATATGACATAGGCTCCATGTGATTGATTTTAAAGACTTATAAGTCAATGAATTAACATCATCAAAATATACAAAATTGGTAACTCAACCGATCCTGTTATCCCTAACGCAGACTTCTCCCAGGGCAAAACTTCTTTTGAAAATAAAGATCTAAATCAGAAAAATTAATTGGATAAGAAAAAGAAATCCATTCAAAACTTGGATTTAGAAAAATATTTTATAAAATAATATATCAAAGTAATTTGTTACGATCAAGAATCTTGAAATCAAGCCTTTGAAAAAATATCAAATGTCACATGAATTCTTCAAAGATTTAATAATTTGAAAGGGAAGGAGCTTTCTTTTGATGGGCTCATTTTGTGTCTCTTGTCAAATGTATTGGCGCTCTTTGTGTATCTTTTGATTTTTGATATACTTTGTTTATATATATATATAATTTGCATCTTTTGATTTTGGCATCATTGGCTACTTTTTTTTTATTTAATTTTGCAAGTTAGGTCATTTTTCCAAAATTCATAAATACTCTCACTCGTGATTATATCTTCTAGAAATTAGAGAAGAAAAACTCACTCTCTAATATAAGTAATAATGAATCACAAAATAGAATAAAAAATCATATAATAAATACAACATCAAAATTTCGAAAAATTTAAAGGTTAGATAAAGATTTTGAACATTATATATATAAGATAGATTACTGTAAAAAGATTGAAAAAGATCTCAATTGCATAGTCCAGCTGTTGATTTGAGATAGACTTTTGTTTAAAAAAGAAAATTACACCACTAAGGAAGTTAGAGTAAAAAGAAACAATCAATGGTGTTTCCCTCTTTAACTGATTTAGAGATGTCAATCCTTGACTACAAATTTTCAAAAACAAAAATAAAGCAAAATATCATAAAGCAAAAAGAACCTAAACTATAATAGCAAACAGTTTTAAAGTTTGTTAGGGATGTTAAGCCCTATGAACTTAGTCCCAAGTTAACCAAGAGGGGGGTGAATTGGTATTTTAAAAAATTCTTTTCATAAAGAACAAAAATCACATAAACCAAAATCACACCACGAGAAAAATAAACAATGTGAAAATTAAAGTGCGAAAGCAAGAAAATAATAACACAGATATTTATAGTGGTTCGGTCAACTTCACCTACGTCCACTCCTTGGAGGCACCCTCCAAGTATTGCACTACAAACGTGACTCTCCTTTAGCCCCCACGGCTAGGCGGAGAAGCCCTCACAAAGAACCTCTTTTTGCCACCCCAGCAAGGCAGAGAACCTATCTCCTTTTGCTTCCTCCTGAAGCTGGCAGAGAACAACAACCAGATGCTGACTCCTTACCTCTACCGACCCTTCCAAGGACAAGAAACTTTAGACAAAGAAGAAGCAGAGCGATCCTTGAAGCAACCCTTGTGAATCCCCTCACAATCTCCCCCTCACAAGATCCTCTCTCTCTTTGTGGAGGCAACTTCTTTCTATTTTGAGCTTATCATCCTAGCCGATACACGTATTGTCCAGGCCGATCTGTTAATGATGGCTTCCTTAATTAAGAATCCATATTTAGACCTTCTGTTTTAAGCCTGATCGTCCAGGACGATGTAAAATATCGTCCTGGCCGATATGAGTAAAAATAGAAATTCTAATTCTCTCAAGTGTGTGTGTGTAGGGTTACTTAGCATCAGTCTTTTTGACCATTACAAATAGACTCAAGAAGAGAAAAAACAAAGTACAGACTGACTCAACCCTAGACCTACGCAATCTTGAACTGGCTTCGTCTGTTCTTCCGATCTTTGATTCCTGAAAAGTTAGAAGCAACAAGCAGTCCAAGAGAATCAACAGTGTTTGTCAATCATCAAAACATAGTCATGAAAATAGATTTGCAACACTGGATGATGTCCTCAAAATAGAGAACACTAAATCAGATAGAAACAATTCCCCCAAGTGTGTTCATTCAAGGTTACTTAGTATCAGAAACCACATTTATTACAAATAAACTCAAGAAAGAAAAAGGTTTACAAACAGACTCAGACCTAGTCTATCCAATCTTGAGCTAGTTCAAATTGCAGTCTTGATCTTGTGGACCAGAAATGTTAGTAGGCAAGGCAGTCAATGACAAATAGAAGTGTTTGCTATCATCAAAATTCTATTTTTGAAAACATATGAACATATGTGTAATATTACACATGTCACTCATTGATAGAAGAATTGATTTAGACAAATGCGATATTAAATATTATATCATATTATATAAGTTGTATTTCATAATATAGGATATGACAGATCAACGATTGTCTAGGGTAATGCCTCAGAATAACCATCTTCATAATGATCCTTTGATATGATTCTAATATTACTAAATGAAAGACCAACTTTTTTACTAATCAGACTTGACGAATTAAATGATCCCATATCATAATATACGATTTTGTATTATATAATATGATAAGTCCGATTTTTATTTGAAGGGATGAAATCTTATGTTTTTCTTCTGTCAAATCCTTTGAATCCTTCTTCCTTCTTTTATAAGCTTATGTTTTTTTGCAATGGCTGATGGAAAGAGCTCAAGAGCTATCATAGAAAACTCTTCTCGATGCTTTATACATCCCTACTTCCCAGAAGTAGCAGATAAAGAAGCTTATCATTGTTAAAAGGATGTTAGAGTTGCCCCTTCAAAAATCTTTATTCAAGAAGTTCTGAACTTCTAGGTACTGAATCTATTTGATTGCACCACCTTATAATTTATTCTCACTCTTGCATTCCCTTTAAATTTTGAGCTCCCTTTTAATTTTTTTGCTATCCTTCGAGTCAAGAGTGATGGCACTACCCTTCAAACCTATGTCAATAAAAGGCATGTAAAGATAACCTATTAAGACTTTGACCAAATCTTATACCTTTCTTCCAAAGGTCCAAAAGTCCACTATTTAGACTCGATCACACCACCCTTAGGGAGTCGTCTGTAAATTACCATATTCCTCATGTCAACATTTCAGTTTAAGATGCTAGAATTATTCAACATATGCTTCATAATTTAGAAACTCCAAAAGCTAGGGATTGGATCAAAATCACACCCCTTATGTCCCTCAAAACTTATTTTATAATGGAAGAAATTGATTTTAAAGCAGGCGATTTCATTATCCAATACCTTGAAAATCATACCTGCATTAGAGATCCTAGAAATAAAAGAAAGCTAAATATTTCCTTAGGTCACATCATTGTGTTTGTCCATAATTCCAAATACAATATTCAATTCCCTACAACACTAGAAAAACTTCTAATTTTTTATTCAAGTAACCCTGCCAACGTCCTACATAGCACTAGTCATCGAAATGTTCACTATGTTGACCCCGACCCAAAGGAGGTAGAGGGAGGTTCAACACCAAAAACTGTACACCAACCTTCCCAATACAAAACACTATTGGATAGCTCAAGCAACATGAGGTTGATATGGCATAGTTTGGAGAGCGGTTCAACTTCAACAACAACATCAAGCCTTTTTCCCACTATGTGGGATCGGCTACATCAATCGTTTTTCTCCATTATTTCCTATTAAAAGTCAAATTCTCATTTAAATCTAATAAAGAAAGGTCTTTCCTAATATTTTTTAACCAAGTCTTTTTAGGTCTACCCCTACCTTTCTTAACATAAGTCAAATCTAATACCTCTACTCTCCTAACCGGGTCATCGGAAGACCGCCATTTTATGTGACCAAACCATCTAAGGTGACTCTCTCTAATCTTTTCTTCTACTGGAGCTACTCCAACCTTTTCACGTATATGCTCATTTCGTATCCTATATCTAAGGGGAAAGCCACTCATCCACCTGAGCATCCTCATCTCTTCCACACTTAACTTAGTATTATGCTTCTCTTTTAATGACCAACATTCGGCACCATAAAGCATTGCAGGCCTCACTACCATCTTATAGAATTTTCCCTTAAGTTTGAGGGGTACATTTCTTTCACATTACAAGCCCGGCGCATTCCTCCACTTCAACCATCCAACTTCAATTATGCTGATAATATCCCCATCTATTTCACCATCACTCTGAATAATAGATCCTAGATATCTAAAATGTGTACTCTTATTAATGACTTGATCGCCCAAAGTCCCAATCCCCACACTACGTCTATTTTTACTAAAATTACACTCCATATATTCCATTTTAGATCTACTCAAGAGAAAACCTTTAGACTATAAGGATGACCTCCGTAATTCAAGTTTACCTTCAACTCTCTCTCTAGTGTTATCAACAAGAAGAATATCATCAGCAAAAAGCATATAGCAAGGTACATCCTCTTGCAAAATTCTAGTGAGAATATCCATGACTAAAGCAAAAAGATATGGACTTAAGGCTGATCCTTCATGTAACCCAACCGAAATAGGGAAATACTTGGTCAATCCACCTTGTGTTTGAACACAAGTAATAGTTCTTGCATACATATCTTTAATGATTTGAATATAAGCATTATTAACTCCTTTCTTTTCAAGAGCTCTCCGTAGAACTTCTCTTACAACTTTATCATATGCTTTTTCTAAATCAATAAATATCTTATGTAGATCCTCCTTATTTTCTCTATATTTCTCCATCAAACCTCTTAATAAATGTATGGCTTCCATGGTCGACCTACCTGGCATGAATCCAAATTGATTTTGAGAAACATTAGTATCACGCCGTAACCTATGCTCGATAACTCGCTCCATAGTTTTAAAGTATGACACATTAACTTAATACCTCTCTAATTTGCATAATCTTGTGCATCACCTTTATTCTTAAAGATAAGAATTAACACACTCATTCTCCACTCATCTAGCATCATTTTAGTCTTCAAAATAGTATTAAAAAGTATAGTAAGCCATGAAATTGCTTCATCTCCTAAGCATTTCCACACCTCTATTGGAATATCATCAGGTCCAACAGCTTTTCCACCCTTCATTTTCTTTAAAGCCTCTCTAACTTCAGTTTTACTAATACATCGATAAAATTAGAAATCTATATTTTCATTTAGGGTTCTAAGATCACTATAGTAAATCTTATTTTCACAATCTTCATTAAAAAGTTTAGCAAAATATTTCATCCATCTTTGTTGAATATCATCTTCTAAGAAAAGTATTTTTTGATCTTCATCCTTAATACACTTCACTTGAACTAAATCCTTACTACTCCTATCTGTTTATTTGGCTAACTTATACATATATCTTTCTCCCTCTTTAATATATAATCTATTATATAAATCACTAAAAGATAATGTCTTTGCAACGCATATTACTTTCTTAGCATCCTTACGAGCCACTTTATATATTTTCCAATTATCAAAATTTTTAAAATTAAACTTATTTTTATAACAAAACTTCTTATTTTTAATCTTTTCATTCACATTTGGATTCCACCACCAACTATTTTTACTATTAGGAGCTTTTCCCTTTGAGACTCCAAGGACATTTTTTGCAATATTCTTAATATCACTAGCCACGTTTTTCTATATAACATTAGCATCTTCATGCACAGACAAAATCTTAAGATCTAAAATCTTATTCTCAAAAATATTTTTGTTAATATTCTTTAAATGCCCCCATCTAATCCTCGAAAAACGTTTTACTTTATTTTTTATTTATATATATATATATAACCCACTGTCGGGCCAACAAATTAGAATGAAAAAAGAAGTACAAGGTCCTTAAAGAAACCTCTAGCTGGCTACTACTCCAAAGAGCTACAAGAAAAGTAAAAAAAGAAAAGAAGGTTGTGTGGCTTGGATATATCTTAGACTAGGTAATTTTTTAAAACTGTGTAATGCTTAAATTTGTTAAAGGCCTAAGGAAATTTTTAGTTTAGTTTAAGTATTAAAATATTATGTTTTATTTTAAATTATATTTTAAGTGTTAATTAATTAGTACCTTTATTTACCCCAATGCCATGAAATTTATTTCATCTTCCTTGTGGCTAAGCTAATTGTCTTATAGTCTTGAGTTACCTAGTAGTAACTGGTTTTATTAAGTTAATGTAATTGGTTGCTAAATTTAAGGATTAAGTTCATTTAAATTTTTTATGAACCAATTCGTAATGTTCTCGAAGCGCGCTCAAGGAATCAAGCGTCATAGGACATTTAACCCTGTAGCTCAAGGTAGTCCAGCATATAAACCTGATTGTTATAGTTAAATGTAAAATTATAATTTAGTTAAATAGTTATAAATTTTTTTTTTTTTGAAAATGTTTTACACTCAATTGAATTTGTTCGTGGCGTTGTTAATGTGGTATCAAGGAACAAGGTCTTTTTAGGACACTTAGCCCCATAGATCAAGGTAGTCCATCCTAGAAATTTCTTCTTTATAGTGCTTATCATGTATTAAACTATTTAATGATTGAATTTATTAATCAAACTAAATATTTCTAAAATTGAAGGTAATTATTTATTTTTTAAGGATTTTTATAATTATTTTAATGCATTAAATAAGGGGCTAAAAGTTGACTTTTTAAGTTATGGTGATTTTTGGAACTTAAGTATTTATCCTAAATACTAGACTTTAAGGTCACTAATTAGACACTAAGTTTGTTTAATTTGAATTTTTCAACATTATGGTATTAATTTTTGAAGTTTTGGCTTAAATATAAACTATGGTTGACAAAAAAGTTTACTTTTTGATGTTGACTTAATGTTGGAGGTTTGACATTTTTACAAAAAACTAGACCCTAAGTGGAGTCTAATGGATTTAAGTATGGTCAATTAAGTATTTTATAGAATTACTACTTAATTTGTAAAATTTGGGTAAGTAGTTTATTTTTTAAATTGATTAATTAAAAAGGTTTTATGATTTTGATCCAAACACATTCCAAGCTTTATGCAATCACTCCTAAATGTTAGGGAAAAGTGGAGGGTTGTGTTAGGTAGTAGACAGCCTGCATAAAACATATTGAATAATAATGGCATGAATCTTTTAAGAAATAGTGTTAATGCTAGGGCATCCCCTGGAAGGAACGCGTTATGTAGCTTAAATACAGTGACAAGTGTGCAAGAGCCGGTGCATCAACGCTCGTGTGCAGTATTAAATAGGTAAGGATTTCCACATCAAGGACTGATGTGGTCAAAGAAGGTAGTCTATGAAACTAAAGTTAGGATAGGAACTTGAAATATAAGTTCCCTTAAAGGAAAATAAATGGAATTAATAAATATTATGAATTATAGAAAGTTAAATATTATGTGCATTCAAGAAACTAAATGGTTTGGAGATAAAGTTAAGGAGATTGATAGTTTAGGATTTAAACTTAGGTATTTGGTTAAGTGTCATACTAGAAATGGTGTATGTGTTATTATAGATAAGAGTTTGAAAGATATTATTATAAAAAATAATAGGATTCAAGATAGAATTATAGCTTTAAAGATTGTTGTTGATGCTAAGATTATTAATATTATAAGTGCCTATGCTCCAAAAATAGGTTTGGATATGAGTTCAAAACTAAATTTTTGGAATGACTTAGAAAAATTAATTCAAAAGATACCTCTTGAAAAAACAATTGTTATTGGAGGAGATATAAATGGACATGTTCATAGTGTGGAGAAATGATTTTAAAAGCATTCATGGAGGTCATGGGTTTGGAATGACAAATGAAGGTGGAAAGACCATATTAGATTTTTGTGTAGCTTATGATTTATTTAATTGCTAATACCTTATTTAAGAAAAAGGAATGAGCATCTCATCACTTATAAAAATTGATATAGCACAACACAGATTGATTATTTTCTTATAAGAAAATTAGATCACTTAGATTGCAAAGATTATAAAGTTATTATGAGAGAAAATTTATGTATCCAATATCATTTATTAGTTTTGGATTTTAATATAAAGGGGGAAATTATAGAAAATAATGTAAAAATTTTTTATAGGATTAGATGGGGGGTATTTAAAGAATATTAACAAAAATATTTTTGAGATTAAGATTTTAGATCTTAAGATTTTATTTGTGCATGAGGATGGTAATGTTTTGTGGAAAAAAAGTGGCTAGTGATATTAAGAATATTGCTTGGAGTATCAAAGGAAAAAGCTCATAATAGTAAAAATAGTTGGTGGTGAAATCCAAATATGCAGTAAAAGATTAAAAAAAAGAAATATCTATTATAAAAAGTGGGTTAATTTTAAAATCTCTGATAATTGGGAAAGATATAAAGAGGCTCGTAAGGAATCTAAGAAATCAATATGCGATGCAAAGACCTTAGCTTTTAGTGATTTATATAATATATTAGATACTAAAGGGAGAAATATTTATGTATAAGTTAGCCAAAGAAAGAGATATGAGTAGTAAGGATTTTGTTCAAGTGAAGTTTATTACGGATGAAGATAAAAAAAAACTTTCCTTAGAAGATGATATTCAACAAAGGTGGATGAGATATTTTACTAAAAAATTTTATGAAGATTGTGAAAATAAGATTGACAGCAGAGACTTAAAACCCTAACTAAAAATAAAGATTTTTGTTTTTATCAGCATATTAGTAAAACCAAAGTTAGAGAGGCTTTAAAGAAAATGAAAGGTGGAAAAGCTGTTAGACCTAATGATATTCCAAATGAGGCGTGGAAATGCTTAGGAGATGAAGGAATTTCTTAGCTTACCAAACTTTTTAATACTAATTTTAAGTCTAAAAAGTTTCCACATCAGTGAAGAATGAGTGTGTTATTTCTTATTTCAATAATAAAGGTGATGCACAAGATTGTGCGAATTATAGAGGAATTAAGTTAATGTGTCAAACTTTAAAACAATACGAGCGAGTTATGGAGTATATGTTTGGCGTGTTACTAATGTTTCTCAAAATCAATTTGGGTTCATGCCAGGTAGGTCGACTATGGAAGCCATACATTTATTAAGAGGATTGATGGAGAAATATAGAGAAAATAAGGAAGATTTACCTATGATATTTATTGATTTAGAAAAAGCATATGATAAAGTTCCAAGAGAAGTGCTATGGATAGTTCTTGAAATAAAAGTAGTTAATAATGCTTATATTCAAATCATTAAAGATATGTATGCAAGAGCTATTACTTGTGTTCAAGCACAAGGTAGTTTGACCAAGTATTTCCCTATTTCGGTTGGGTTGCATCAAGGATCAGCCTTAAGCACATATCTTTTTGCTTTAGTCATGGATGTTCTCACTAGGAATTCGCAAGAGGATGTACCATGGTGTATGCTTTTTTCTGGTGATATTAGTCTTGTTGATAACACTAGAGAGGGAATTGAATGTAAACTTGAATTATGGTGGTCAACTTTAGAGTCAAAGGTTTTTGCTTGAGTAGATCTAAAATTGAATATATGGAGTGTAATTTTAGTAGTAATAGACCTAGTGAATGGATTGTGGCTTTGGGCAATCTACTCATTAATAATAGTACACATTTTAGATATCTTGGATCTATTGTTCAGAGTGTTGGTGAAATAGATGTAGATATTATCAGCAGAATTCAAGTTGGATGGTTGAAGTGAAGGAATGCTTCAGGCTTGTTGTGTGATAAACCCTTAAAACTTAAGGGAAAATTCTATAATATGGTGGTGAGGCCTTCAATGCTTTATGGTGACGAATGTTGGCCATTAAAAGAGAAGCATAATACTAATTTAAGTGTGGTAGAGATGAGGATGCTCAGGTGGATGAGTGGTTTACCCTTACAGAAATGATACGAAATGAGCATATATATAAAAAGTTGGAGTAGCTCTAGTTGAAGATAAGATTAGATAGAGTCACCTTAGATTGTTTGGTCACATAAAATGGTGGCCTCCGATGACCCGATTAGGAAAGCAGAGGTATTAGATTTAACTTATGTTAAGAATGGTAGAGGCAGACCTAAAAAGACTTGGTTAGAAAATATTAGGAATGATTTTTCTCTGTTAGATTTAAATGAGAATTTGACTTTTAATAGGACACAATGGAGAAATTGATTCATGTAACTGACTATACGTACTGAGATAAAGGCTTGATGTTGTTGTTGTTGTTGTCAAATTAGAGGTCGAGTGAAGGATATTTTAATTTTCCTAGGTAAAGAATTAAATTCTAGTTAGTTTGATATATTATTTTTACTTTTTGGATTTTAATTGGATTTATTATGATTTTGTTTCAATTTTTTAGGTCGTTAAAATGATTGAATTTTCACCAAGATCATTTTTTGACCTAATAGGCAAAAAATCTAGTGAAATTTATACCCATGGTATAAAATGTCACTAAGTTTATTGTTGTCAAGTTTCCCCCCTACTTGGTGTGTGTAGAATTTATTAGGAATTTTCTAAGTTATTTAAACATGATCCTTCATTTTTTTTTCTTAAGTATTACTTGTGTTCAATTGGGCTTGAATACTATCTAGCTAACCGAGATACAAATGCAATCTTACCATAGAAATCACATAGCCTAATTCAACAAATTTGGAGAGTTATGAATTTGTAAAATGTTGGGTCCAAAATGGACCTTTTACTTTGTAAATTAACACCACATCAATCCATTGGGTATCAGAAAAATGCATGGAATGCTTAAGATTCCAAAAAACATTTTCACCAAAATTTATGTCCAGTTTGACCACTTGATTGTGAGAAAATTACTAAAAGTGAATTTTGAATAAACATGAATAACACACAATTCACTTATCAATTAAACTAAATTTATTTGAATAAATACAAGATAAAAGTATCTTTTAAATGATAGAAAAAACATTCAATTTGGTGAAAATTTGATTTTTTCGTGAATTTTCAAAGTTTTAGGAAATTTAAATGATTTATTTTATTGAATTTAATAATTAAACAACTGTGAAAAAGATTGCATCGCCACCACTACTGTTTGGCACATAGAGGGACATGTGTCACCCCCTGGGTGATCACTTAACCACATCGGCGGGGTAGTCAAGATCAAACTAGATGGTGTGGCAAGGCACAACATAGATTGATCCATGCATCCCAAATCAAACCAAACTGTGCAGGTTCGAAGCCAACAAGTGTCGTGCGCTTTTGTTTTAATGGTGTAGCATTTCATGGTTTGTCCTATTGCAAAAAAGGTATAATCAGACAACCAAAAATGATCTAGATATTTTTAGTTCAAAATAAACTAACATTTTAAATAATTATAAATTTTAAAATACACATCCAAATTTGATAAAATTTGAAACAAAAGATCATGGGTATGTAATCATACAAAGCTTACAGTTTGGATGATCTATGCATTGTACATTTTGAGCAGTGTCAAATTAAAATATAAACTAAAAGTGATGATATCTTACCAACTAGTTAGAGGATTCTTGTGGTCTTTGTCTCATTTTTCTACTAGTGAAGTCCTCTAAACATTATTGAAAGCCCTAGAGTTAGGTGATGAATGGATTTCAAGTTTCCTTAAAAAATCACCAATCTCTCTCTTCACTAAAATAGTATTTTGAACCTTAAAATTTATGAAGAAATGTTTGAGAAAGGAGGGGAAATGGCTATGAAGGTTTTGGGAAGTGTTCTCTGGAGTGTAGGCTACTAGAGGAAGGGTTTGATTGAAAAAAACTTGAATATTTGCTTTAGGTAAAATCCTCTACACTTAATAAATTAAATTTTCCCTCCAACCACTACAATTGGTAATAGTAGCGCTCGCATCCAGGAGAGAGAACGTCCAGGTTTTTTAGAGATATTCAAAATCCTTTATTTGTTAATCTCCAGTCGTGGCCGTTGATGGTGCAAAATAATGCTCATAATTATTCGATGGAAGGAATCTGAAGCAGGTTTTGAGAAGATTAAAAATATATTTTGTTGTAATTTCATATGCGACATTAATTTACCTAATTAATTTGCACAATTATCATTAATTTCTAAATTTATTAATTACTTAAAATATATTGAATGGACCAGATAATTTAAAAGAAAATAAATTGGATGGCTAAGATTTAAGTTCGAAGGAAATTCAAGCGGCTTTTATAATAGTAGTATAGATGTATTATGTACACAATTAAAAAAAATAATTAGTCACTAAAATGACATGTATATATTTATGAAAAACAAATCTCTAGACTTTTAGTGACAAAATTAGCAGCCAATTTTCATTTTTGGTGGCTAATATCTAGATTCCTTATTATTTAGAGGCCACACTTACTTTTTGTCGCTAAAAGATATCTTTAGCGACCAATTTTTTTTGTCTCTAATTTTTTCGTCGCTATTGACCCATTTTCTTGTAGTTTATATTGATGTGCTTACCCGATTGCACAGTAAAAATTTCCTATTTTTCTTAGGTTTCTTTCTTGCATGTCGCTTTTATTTTCGCCTGAATATTGTTATCCTCTTTAAGGACTATAAAATTTTTTTACTCATAACTAAAATTTAATGTTTAAGTTTTAAATGACATAGAAATTTAACGAACCTAGGGAATTGCCAGAACCATCCTGGGTCGCATGCTTATTATTGCATTTTCTCTCTCCTTCTTATAAGACATCTCCCTGCCTACGGGTAGAGTCTGGATAATCTGGCTTATGAAGATAAAGTGCCGGACCTAGGGAGACCTAGTCTTTTCTAAAAATCTATTTTCTGTAAGCCTATTTTTAAAGTTCTAAAGCATACATGATTTGAGACCTTTCAATTAGCATGCATTGTATTAGTAACTAATTTAATTGCATTAGCTATGAGCATTTACCCCACATAAGTTTATGACTAATTAGGAAACTCTCTAGATGTCGGTCATATTTCCAAATAACTATACCACCCACCCATCTTTCATAACTAACTTGATAGTATGGTTTTAAAGCGATTAGGTGGTTTGCTATCTCCCCAATCCAGGTTGGGGTAAGTCCAGGTTTTGCACTGCATTAGCTAGGACATGAGTCTTAGTGTTTTGTATAATACTAAGCCCAATCTAAATTTAGGATTTGATGCTACTACATTCAGTCTTGTAGTATGCCTTAAGTAGTAGGTAGGTCCCTTCCTTTCAGGGACTATAAATTCTACTTATCTACATCACAGGATGATGCCACCTCCATCTTTCTCTCACGCATGTGATTTATTGCCTGATTTTTCTTTCTCCAGTTTCTTCTATAGTACCCTAGAGCCTCTGAATGCTGGTATGAGGCACGCATATTGACTTATCCCTTTGAGACTTTTTCTTCATTTTGAGTAGGATTTCCTAGTCTATACCCTCATATCGATCCCACTTTGGGAAGGGATAATGTATGATCCTTAATCGAGAGTTTTCTTGGGCTCCAGCCTGAGATGTAATTTACTATGGGGGCTTGCACCCATGGGAAACTTGGCCCCACATCTACTAAACCCCACTCGAGCTATTACATTAGGTGGGGAAAACCCGTGATTAGGTCGTGTATATTGCTACCCATCGGGGTGCGCTGGTGAGAGTAGCTATCCTCAATGGTTAGTTGTATGCACTATCCAATATGTCCCTTCCAATTGACCCACTCGCGCGGTGTTCTTTTGGAGGTCCACAGGTTTCTAATGACCACAGTGGGACCAGTTTCTCTATCCATCTTTGGATTCTATATTATCCTCTCTTGTGTGTACTCCGGGATTGGTACTCCTTAGATTAAGTCCGTCCCACTCTTAGTTAGGATCTTTCTTAGTTAGGGTTCCTTCCCCTTAGCTAGGATTCTTCCCTACTCTACCTCTTTCCAACCTTACAGGTTATTCTATCCTTTATCCATTCTTATTTATCTCTATCAAATCCTCACTCATTCATTCTTTCTTGATTTTCATTCTAACCATTCTTTTCACTTTCTTTCTTGGCAGCAGTTCCATGGCTAATTTTGTTCCGTCTGTTACTTTCATTTTTGGTTCGAACGCACTGGTGACTCTCCCTGAGTCCCTGCTCGCCAGTCCACCCGCTGGAGGAATCATTTTTGTTTTCTTCACAGACTCGGCCTTAATCACTGTTGGCGGGCCGACCCTGGTGGAGGCTGGTGCATTCTCTCATCCTCAGAGGAGAGGACGCGTAGCCATGCACCCTTTTGGATAACCAACTGCTCGGTAGACAGCCCAGGTACCTGCTCGTCCCGTTCCTATACTTACGTAGCCTGTGCGCCCTGTGGCTAGGCGACCAGTGCCTAGGCCACTTCCCGTTCCACCAATTTGTCCTACGGTTAGGCATCCAGTGCCTACAGCTCCTGTTGCGCATGTTACTCTGGGCCCTCAGCGTCGGCAGCCTGCTACAGTTGTTACTCCTGTTATTTATATTGAAGTACCTCGAGTTAAGGTTCCCTTTCTACTTCCACTAGGAAGAGGGGTGCCCAGACCAAGGTGCCTTCGCCCTCTTCCAGCCAGGTTTCTATTTTTACTCAGCTTTCTCACTCTAAGACTGCTGTGCAGACCCCGGCACTTCCAGTTATCCCTGTTCCCCCTACCACCCAGGTAGTGGGTTAAGATGTTCCGTCTACTTCCACTAGGAAGAGGAGTAGGAGGCTCCGTCTAGCTGCATCTGAGGCAGATAGACAGCAGATGACATATACGATAACTCACTAGGAGCTAGTTCAGAGGACAGTGGCTCCCAAGCAGTGGAGACCACGACTAGTTGCAGTTACACCCACTCCAGATGTGGTAGTAGCTCTTGAGATAGTGGCAATCCAGGGAGGATGCTTCTCCCTACTGACTCATAGTAGAGATAAGGAGGATGTTTCCCACAACGTGGTGGTCCCTCCTGTCACTACTACCTTACCCCGAGCTAGGCTCCCTAGGGGCACTGGTGTTCGAGCCCTCTCTCAAGAGATTCATAACCTCGTCCGTTTAGCGTGAGGTACAGGGCCTGTAAAGTGGGAGAAGTTACTCCAATAGACCTCTTATATTACTTTTCAGTTATGGAAGCAGATTTCAGGATAGATACATAAGTGGCAGAGAGGACAACCACCTCAATAGTCGGGAGAGACAGCTCTAGTTATTAGACCCTATGTAGTTACTCCTGTTGTCGGATGACGCCCACATCGCCATAGATAGAGACAGCAGTAGGAGCCTGCTCAGCCCCAGATCAGTTTAGTTGTGGTAGCCCCTCATCAGCCAGTTACCCGTACAGAGCCCTGCCATAACAGGTGAGTTTTTAGACGTCGACAGGCGGATACTCCTATTGAGCCAGTATAGTTAGTTGAGGCAGTACGACCAGTTGAGGCAATACAGTCAGTTGAGGCAGGGCAGTTGACAGAGTCAGTTCAGCTAGCTGATGCAGTAGATCAGATGTATGTAATAGTTCCTTCAGGGTTCGAGGTGGTTCCGATGACTTATGATGAGGATACAATAACTACTCCTAATGGATCACCAAACCGAGTTGAGACACCTTTAGCTCCCAGCACTTATAGGATCACTTCCCCTATGAGTCCCTATATAGAGGCACTCTGTCAAGCATTTTCAAAGGATGATACACTAGGAGATGAATCAGAGGAGGACATATCAGTACATTAGGTCTGTGAGACTACCCATCGAGGTCGCTCGGATGAGCAGAGAGAGCGCGAGGACCAGGATGAGCAAGAAGACCCCGAGGTAGGAGGATCTCTGAGATCAGTGGATACGGACGCCATAGTCTTGCACCTATAGACTCAGATGGCCATAGGGATTATCCATCTCCATGACAGTGATTCGATACAGCCTTTAGACAAGGCTAGTCAGACAATTCAAATGATCTCCAGTCCTAGCCACAGTCCTAGCCACAGTGATAGTCAGAGTTACAGTCAGGGCAGTAGTGGAAGATCACTCCATAGTTCTGAGGGAGAGTGGTAGCTAGCACTCTCCGAGAAGATCTAACAGATGATTAAGTACTCTATAGAGTTCAGAGGCAGTTGAGAGCAGGCCTTCAAAGGCCAAATCGATAGTTGCCACTCCAGCTTCTTTGTTAGCACTTGTTTTTCTTTTCTTTCTTCTATTATAGTGCCATATGAGCATATTTTGTTTTTGTTTCTATTTATGCTAAAAAATATATATGAAAGAGAACAGATGGTTGTAACCTCAGAAGGGAAGATAGGTCCTCTGCCAGCACGTAGGCTGAAGGATCTCGTTCTCCCTTATATTGATGATTAATCAATAAAAGAAAAAAAAAAGAATGATTTTTCAATTATTTTAACTCACTTGGTTCCTTTAGCCCTACTAGTTTGTAGTGATGACTCATGAAAGAGTATGATCTCTCTATCTCATTCTATGTGTGGAGAGATTTCTTCTTTTGAACTAAAATTTATTTCAAATTGAAATTTGATTTTGAAGTAAAATTTTTCTTCATTATCTTATGATTCTCTATCTCCAAGATAACTATAGCATATTGATGAATAAAACTTCATAATTTTCTTAATCAAGATATTCGTTCTTATCAGAGGATAGGATTTATTTTGTATATCCTTCTTCCTTACCCAAGAGAAGTGAGTCTTCTTTTCTTGTATTTGGAAGATGATCTTACAATTGAGAAAAACTTTTCTTTTAGAGATTTGGAAAAGGGAGAAAGTTATAAAAAGTTAAAAGATGCACAAAGTGTGCCAAAAGTTAAAGATACATAAAATGTATCAAATAAATGAAAATTGTGCAAAGCACACAGAGTTGAAAAGATGGCTCAAAGAGCCCAAAAGTGTTAAGTAAATGGCTTTCCTTTCCAGTAAATCTCTAAATCTCAAAAAATCTATATCCTTCTGATATTTTTGATACTTGAATCTGACAAATATGATTTTGGAATCATCATTATGCATTGATATCCTATAAGATATGGAAGTATACTTTCATACAAAAAAATTGAGAAAATTTAATTTATTTTTCTAATTTAAATCCCTTTTTAAATTAGATTTCAATTTAAGAGAGAGAAATACTCATATAAAAGAGATAGCATGATTCAGTTAGTATGGAGCTTGATCTGAGTTAGTAAATTTGAATTGAGATTCTTTCGATGATTAGATGGATTTAGGTACTAAACTCCTTTGGGATAGGTGCCCATTTGTCACTTTTGACTGGGTCCATGAAGTCAAAATATACATTGTAAGTTTTAGTGCCCCTAATTTCACTTGTCACCCCAAGTGTGGTCTGGGATATAAAAACTAATGATTCTAGACCCTTTTGAGATGTGATATTGGGTCCAAACCCACCTGCGTTGGTCAGGTGTGGTGATAAAGATCCACTATCTCTATTTGAGTTCCTTCTCCCTATCAGTCCTGCTCTGATAGGTGTAGCTCCCAATCCATTCATGTGAGTTGAATTTGATTGAGGTGGTTGTAGTCTTTAGTCTAGACCCTTTTGAGATTTGATACTGAGTCCAAACCCACCAGCGTTGGTCAGGTGTGGTGATAAAGATCCACTATCTCTGTTTGAGTTCCTTCTCCCTATCATTCCTGCTTTGATAGGTGTAGCTTCCAGTCCATTCATGTGAGTAGAATGTGATCGGGGAGGTTGTAGTATTTAGTCTAGACCCTTTTGAGATGTGATGCTGGGTCCAAACCCACTTACGTAGGTCAGGTATGGTGATAAAGATCCACTATCTCTGTTTGAGTTCCTTCTCTCTATCCGTCCTTCTCTGATAGGTGTAGCCCCCAGTCCATTCATGTGAGTTGAATGTGATCGAGGAGGTTGTAGTCTTTAGTCTAGACCTTTTTGGGATGTGATACTAGGTTCACACCCTCCTATGATAGTCAGGTGTGGTGATAAAGATCCACTATCCCTACTTTAGTTTCTTCTTCCTATCAGTCCTGATCTAATAGGTGTAGCCCCTAGTCCATTCATGTGAGTTGAATGTGATCGAGGATATTGTAGTCTTTAGTCTAGACCTTTTTGGGATGTGATACTGGGTCCACACCCTCCTATGATTTTCAGGTGTGGTGATAGAGATCTGTTATTCCTACTTTAGTTTTTTCTTTCTATCAGTCCTGATCTGATAGATGTAGCCCCCAGTCCATTCATACGGGTTAAATGTGATCAAGGATGTCAGAGTCATTAGTTTAAACTCTTTTGGAGGTAGGATACTAGGTCCATACCATCCTATGTTAGTCATATGTGGTAGTGTTGATCCTCTATCCTGATGTTGATTTCAGTTATACATCAATTTCACTATGATTGTGCTCCCTAATTCATTCACATTAGTTGAATGTGGTCTGGGTTATCAAAATTAATGATTAGCTTCCTTACAAGATTCTGTTAGATCTCTTTCTCCAATTTTATTCATGTGGCAAACATGGTTTGGGATATCAAAACCAATCATAATTCCCTCTATAAAAACAAAAAAATATGCATATGATAAGAAGAAGGAAGCTCTTAGTAGAGCAAGACAGGTTTCCCTTGTCATAGGATGAACCCGGTAATACTCTCTAAGAGCACAAGTTCCCCAAGGTTCTTTTTCTTCCCTCTCCTTTGAGGCACCTTGGTGTCATCCTAAAGAATGATGGCATACCTATTTAGGTATGAGTTTTCATGACTTTAATTATCTTTGCTAAGTGATGTGGTGCATTGTGTTTTGGATGTTAACATCACTACCATGTGGGCGTAGGTCTTTCGGAGAAAAGATTAATCCCCTTCTACAATATTTTGGCAGTCTACTATCTCATTCATATATTGCTCTGAGTTACCAGAGTAGTCCCATGAATGTGGTAGTATCACTTTTACTCCTCACAGGATCCTACACAGTTAGGGTATGTGGTAGTATATTGCTCTGATTGTTGTGGATTTCACTCATGATTACTGTACTTGGTGTCAGGTGTTCTCCCTTGTCACCTCAGAGTTGTTTCTTGGTTGGGATGTAGTACATCATGTCTCACATGTTAGCATCATATCCTCAGGAGCTCTGATTTTCTAGTGAAAGATTGACTCCTTGGTTTATGTACCTACTTCACCATTCATACCATATTCTTTGCTGCTAGAGTAGTCCTATGAAGGTGGTAGTGTTACCTTTACTCCATATAGGGTCCTACCTAGTTAGGGTAGGTGTTACCACTGTAGCCCTTCAGATATTTTATCAATATTATTCATAATTATTAGCCTCGATAATGAGTGTGCCCCCTTACTACCTAGAGTTTCTTTCTTAGTTGTGATGTAGTACATCCTGTCTCAGATGTTAACATCACAACCTCAAGAGTCTTGATTTTCCAGTGGAGGATCAGCTCCTTTGCTTCTTTCATCGACCTACTTCAACATTCGTACCCTACTCTTAGCTTCTAGAGTTCTCATATAAGTGTAGTAGTGTTGCTTTTTACTCCCCATAGGATCCTACCCAATTAGTGTAGGTGTTACCACTGTGGCCCTTTGATGTTTTATCAACCTTATTCATGATTATTATCCTCACGTAGTGAGTGTGTCCCCTTACTACCTGGAGTTATTTTCTTCGTTGTGATGTAGTACATATTGCCTCAGATGTTAGCATTGCATCCTTAGGAGCTTTGATTTTCTAGTGAATCGGCTCCTTGGTTTCTTTGCTCACTTCAACATTCGTACCCTACTCTTAGCTGCCAGAGTAGTCCTATGAATATTATTTTATTGCTTTTTCTCCCCACTGGGTCCTACCTAATTAGGGTAGGTGTTACCACTGTGACCCTTTTGATAATTCTTTACTCTTATTCATGATTACTATTCTCAGGTAGTGAGTGTGTCCCCTTACTACCTAAGGCTGTCTTCCTGGGTGTGATGTAGTATATCCTGTCTTGGATATTAACATCACTACATTGAGAACTTTAATCTTCTAGCAGAAGATCAATTCTTCTACTCCTTTCTTTCACCTCTTCTACCATTCATACACTAGGCTCAGTCGCATATTAGTCTTATGAATGAGTTAAGGTCACTTTCACTTCCCACATGATCCCACTAGTTTGTGTGGGTGTTACCACTATGAGATTTTGCTTACTCAAAGCTGTTTCCCTTAGTGGAGAGGGTGCTCCCTCACTACTTTTGCTCTTTTTCTCCTATTTGGTGATATGGAGCATCATTCCTTAGATGCTTCCATCACCTTTTCCTTTAGCTTTGATTCTCTAGTAGAGAGTCAGCTCTTCCAGATCTTTTACCACTTATTTTACCCATTGAGACCCGACCCCTAGCTGCTGTAGAGGTCATTTGGATGTTTTGATACTATTTCTACTTCTTACAGGGTCCCCATCAGTTAGTATGGGTTTACCATGGTAGCCTCTTTGAGGATTATTTTTGTTATTATGCTTAGTCCTACTTTCTGTAGCAGAGATACTCCCTCACTACTTCAGTTCTTTTAACTCCTTTGGAATGAGATCACCTCTTTGTACACTTTACTGAGGGTGTATCTCTTCCAACTTTGTTTGGGAGACATCATTCTAATGTCCTCCTTCCCTTTTATGTAGGGTTAGGGTTCCCTGGGAGATCCTGACAGCATTTGGATACTCATGGCCATGACGATTTGTCCTCTACCATATGGTTACCAGAGCGCTAGAATGGATTCCCTAGGTGGCTCTACCATTAGAATTATTCCATTTACCTACTCCTTTCTCCCTCACATCCCTATGCAGATACGTGTCAGACTGATATAAATGTGACTTTTACCTCTTATCCTGCTGTTTTAAATGAACAGACAGGTAGTTGATCTTACTTGATAGAGAGGACATGACAGAGCACCTGGCAGGTACTCCTCGCCACTCTTCTGATTATTCTATTATGATCAAGCAGGCATCAGAGCCTGACTATTTATTCAATCAGTTGAAATGACTGAGTGGATATTGAAGCCCTTCTTCATTTGCAAGATCGAGCTGGTGGAGCAGATGTTGAAGCTTACCTGGTTAAAGTGACGCCTTGCCAGAGCACTTGGAAGGTGGCCCTTACCGCCCTTTTATCCCGGATGTCATGTAAAAGACTAAATAGGCTTCCATTTCATGGCTCATGAGCTTCTTGCTAAGGTCAAGTAGAAGTAGTGAGTCACTCCAATCCACTGTTTCGAAAGGAGCAAGAGGAGAGGGATCCATTTCACCTTCTACCTCGCTATCCAGATACGGTCAGACTAGTAATTAGTTTTACTTACCCGTTGAGTGAGCTCAATAGAGTTCCTGGGAGGCATTATTCCTCAACACCCCTTTACCCCGAATGTCATGTAAAAGACTAAGAAGACTTCCATTTCGTATCTCATGAGCTTCTTGCTAAGGTCAGGCAGAAGTATTCAGTCACCCCAATCCATTGTTCTGAAAGGAACAGGAGGAGCAGGATCCTTTTCACCTTCTACCCCGCTATCCAGATACGGTCAGATTGGTAGTTGGTTTTACTTACCTGTTGAGTGAGCCTGACAGAGACCCTGGGAGGCATTATTCTTTAACACCCCTTTACCTCAGATGTCCTGTAAAAGACTAAGCAGTCTTCTATTTCGTGGGGCATGAGCTTCTTACTGAGGTCAGGTAGAAGTAGTGAGTCACCCCAATCCACTATTCTGAAAGGAGCAGGAGGAGCGAGATTCTTTTCACCTCCTATCATGCGGTTTAAAATGAACAGACAGGTAGTTTATTTTACCTACCTAGTTAAGCGAGCCCGACAGAGTCCCTGGGAGGCCTTCCTCAATGCCCTTTTATTTCGAATGTCCTGTAAAAGACTATGCAGACTTCCATTTCGTGTCTTCTTTAATTTTGCTGAGGTCAGGCAGAAGTATTGAGTCACCCCAATCCACTGTTCTGAGATGAGCAGGAGCGGCGAGATCTTTTCACCTTTTACCCTGCTGTTTCGAAACGATCAGGCAGGTAGTTGGCTTTATTTGGTAGAGAGCGCCTGACAGAGCACCTAGCAGGAACTCCTCGCATTTTTTTCCCTGAGTGTCTTATTCTGATCCAATAGGTACCAGATTTTGTGACTCCTTCATTTGCTGTCTTGAGTTGGTCAGGCAAATACTGAGTCACCCCAATCCACTGTTCTGAGATGAGTAGGAGGAGATGGGATCTTTTCACCTTCTACCTTGCTATTTCGATATGGTTAGGCAAGTAGCTAGTTTTACTTACCTGGTAGAGAGGGCTTGACAAAGCACCTGGTAGGAACTCCTCGCCACCTTTTACCCTGAGTTTCCTTTATCCGATTAGGTAGACACCAGGTTTCGTGACTCATTTATTTGCTGACTTTGTTTGGTCAGGCAAATACTAAGTCACCCCAATCCACTGTTCTGAGATGAGCAGGAGGAGATGGGACCCCCTTCACCTTCTATTCTGCTATTTTGATACGGTTAGGTAGATAGTCAGTCTACTTTTACTACTTTACTTTTGGTTCTTTCTTTAGCTCTGCCCTCGTCATAGGGCAAGGCAAGGAGAGACACCCTCCCCTTTCTTTTTCACCCTTGTGGTGACCTTTACTTGTGGTTCTCTCTTCAGCTATGCCCTCACTACAGGGTAAGGGTAAAATTGAAATCATTTGCTTCTTTTCACCCTCACGGTGATTTCTACTTTAGTTCTTCCCTGTCTCTACCCTTGTTGAAGGGTAAGGCCAGGAGAAGACCCTACTATAGGTCCACCAGTATGGTGAGACCTCACTTGTGCACTGCTGTTCTTCCCTCTCTCCTAGGCTCTGCCCTCGCAATAGGCTATGGTCAAGAGAAGAACTCTCTACTTACTTCCGCCTTTTCATACTCATTCACTCATGTTCTTCACTCTACTCCTTTGGTATAGTCAATCAATGCCAATACGAGCGGATCACTAGTTGTTCGTCGCTCCTGTTGGGGGTTTGTTTGTTGACCTTGATTTTTATTCGAATGCCCTCAAGAGCCTTTGATCGATTTAATTAAGGCTCGTCAAATCTAATATGAGCTTGAATCAGCTCGAATTGAGTTGATTTAGGCTCGATCGGGTTTGATTAAGCCTGATAAGTCTACCTTAGCTGCATCGAGTTTGTTATGATTCGAGTCGACTTTTTAAATTGGGTTAATTTGAGTAAATCAAATTAAATTATAAATTCACCTAAATCGGATATAATTTTGAGTTTGATTTTAATTTAATATGTTTAATTTATTTTTTTATGAGCTTAAATTTGTTTCTAAATCAAGCAATCAAACCGATGGCTAAATGACCTCAATTCCCTTCAAATTAATCTTAGGATGAATCCAAGCCTTACATCTTTCCAAGGCCTCGATCCGGTTGATCTAGAGCTTATTTGATCGTGATTTCAACTAGAGAAATATACGAGGATAATCTATAAGCTCAACCGTATAAAGAACTTGAAGATCCAACGGTGAGATTTCTCAAAACTTTAGATTTAGGTCACTACACTTAGATCTATATTACTTTATAATAATTGTTTTTTAGAGCTTTCAAATATCACCCCATGCTTTCTATTCTTGATGCAAATCTATGTTTAAATTTTCATTAAATTTGGATGTCTCGATCGAAAGAATGAAATTTCTTTTTTTTTTTCTTTTCATTTTTTCGTTTTTTTTTTTAAGATTTAAAATAAATTTAAAATTATTTTTAAAATTATAAAAAATACATATAATATATTATTTTCTTCATGATTTTACCTTCTTTATTTCAAAATTAAAATTATTCTTAAATATCAAATATATTTTAAATTATTTTATAAAACCTAGTTTAAGTATTTAATTAATATTTAAATGAATATTAAATTAAATGTTTTTTTATACAAAAAAAACAAAAAAATTCATTAACATATTTTAAATAATTATTTGAAAATATTATTTTGAAATAAATTTAAATTTATAGTATATTAAAATGTTATTTAATAAATTTACATATTTTTTGCATATTAATATTTATTAATTACTTTGAAAATATAATAATAAATATTATCATGGTTATGTTATTTATTAAAATCCAAGAAAAACTTTTATAACATTATATGTTTTTATTATATTAGTATCTTAAAAATAATAATTATGTTTAATATTATTACAATTTTAAGTTATTCTGATTAGGTAAGTAATTAAATGTTTAAATTATTAATTAATAATTAATTTAAATACTTTTCTAAAATATAAAAATTAATATTATCATTAATTATTTTAAAAATTTAGGGAAATTATGTATATATTTTACCTTAAATTAAATAATTACTTCCTTTTTATATTATTCTAATTATTATAGTTACTAAAATAATAACTACGTTAATTTAACTAAATTTTAAAAGTTTAGCTTTCTAAATATATTAAAAAAATATATTTTCTTATTAATCATTATTGGAAATTTATAAAAATTAGTATTATTTTATTATTTAATTTGGATTTAATATGAATTAATGATTATATTTTTAATTATAATATTTCAACTGAATTAATACTTTAATTGGCTAATGAATAATTAAATTATTTAAATCTAATTATTTTGTTTTAAATTTTTTAAAATATAGTTTTTTTTCCTAATTATGCTAATAATTAGAGATTTTATTATTATTATTATCTTATATCTATATTTTAAATTAATAAATTATTCTTATTTTAAGATACTTCTTAATAATAATTACCTAATTACTAAATTATTTTTAAAAATCAGTATGATTTTTTTTATTTTTTTCATAATAGTTTACTATTTCCAATACTTTCCTATATATTAATTGATTTAAGGTTAGTTATTAATAATCAATTAATTTAAACTTAGATTACTTTTCGCAAAATTATGAAAAGCTTATTTTTTTATTAATTAGAATTTAAATTCAAAAGCTTAATTTTATATTAATTATTTTTTTAAATATTATTATTTTTTTAAATTATTTAGAAATCTTTTTTTAATACTTTTAAAACTTATAATAATTATAACTATTTCATTTTAAATGAATTTTACGTACAATACCTCGTATTTTTCAAAAAAATATTTCTTTTTATTTAAAAATATTTTAGTAAATAAAAATTAATTTTCTATCTTAATTCTATATTATTTAATTATGTGGCTATTTAAATAATAATTAAAAAATTAATATATTTATTATTTTGAAACTATAAAATAATTTTCAAATCCTTTTTTAACCTTCTTGAGTGACCAGTAGATCTCTCCTATATTTATATATGCATTCAAATTAAAATATTTGTAATTATTTTATTTTTAAATTTATATATTTAATATATTTATATTTTAATCTATTTTAAAATTACATATATTATTAAATCTTTAATTTAGAGAGATCTACTTATGAAGTTTTAAACATGAGATTTAATAATGAATAACATTCATGGGGAGGTGGATTAGTGAATGATTGAGTCTTAATTATTCACTAATCGCATTGTTAATCATGTTTAGTCCTTACTTTATCATACCTTGCATGAGTAGGATGCACGAGCACTTAGTTTAGGCTCTCCTAGATCTAAGGACATGGTGTGTTTACTGCTTTTGTGTATTACCATGCATCGAGCATCGTTATCTTGAAGGCTAGCTAAAACTTCACTTTAAACCTTGATAACATAGCGACACCTTAAGGATAATAATTAAGGTTGTCTAGCAAACTTAGAAAAATTCTAGGAGTTATGATAGATCCTGGATTAGAATGAAAACTTCAACACTTAAACTTAGTTACATTTGAAATATCTCAGAATTGTTTAGGAATTTTTAGTGCTTGTTAGATCCCTTAATTAACTAACCCTAATTAACCTATTAAATAGGGACCCGAGACCTTCTAAAAATTACAATAAATCAATTTTAGGTCATAAAATTACCTACAATATCTTTTTTTGTTCAGAATCAGATCCTTTACCTTAGATAAATAGGGCTCCTTTGTTTGACTTTAGGTTGACACTTAATTTGACCTTAGGTGGAAATTACCATTTTACCCCTAATAAATCATTAAAAATTATTAAGAATCCCAAATTTTCCCCAAACACTTGGGAACACCTCCTTATGACATCCCTGGCCTTTGGGAGTGATTCCAAACTATTTGGAGCTAGTTTGGATCAAAACCTTAAAATCAGACATTTATTAGATAATTTAGATAATTCCATAAATATCCTGAAGTTAGAAAATTCATAACTAATTATAGAAATTTCAAATTTTGGAAAAATCACTTGCATTAGACTCCTATTAGGGTCTAGTATTTATGAAAAATATTAGATTTCTAGAAACTAACCTAAATTAGAAAGTCAACTTTTTGGTCAACCCTAGTCTTTAGTCTAGGGCCTGAAACTTCCAGAATTCATAAGTTTTCCTAGAAAACTCCAATTTCAGTGTACTACCTGGCTAACTACCCATCTTAAGGTCTAGTATTTATCTAAAATGTTAGGTGATCGAAACCTAGTCTACTTTCCATAGTGACTTTTGGACCCCCTTAGCCTAATACCTAGGAGGATCAGGGACCTTCCAAAATTGACTAATATAATTTTAACATCAAATATCATTACCCTAAGTATTTAAAACTGATCAACAAACTTAATTAACTAAAATGGAATCTAATCCATTAAAACTTTGACTTTAACAAAATTCCCTTTTCAGACCTCCAACAAACTTGAACCTTAGGTAACTTTAACTAATCACCCTACTTAGGATCTATCCAAATCACACAAGCCATACACACACATAGAATTGCTTGCTAGGGCACCACATCTAGACTTAGGCTAGGCCGGTGTTTATTTCCTTTTCCGCTGTGTGCCAGAGTTTTCCGTGGTTTTCATTGCATGCTGTTTGAAATTGATTGGTGTGTCTACTTACTTTTCTTGCACAGTGGATATGATGTGATAAGCGTTAGATGTACCCCTATGTTAGGAACGACATATATATTATTCTTCCAAGTAGGTGGCCATGCTCATGCTAATAAAAAGGGGGGCACCGTCATGATTTCTGACATTATTTTGTGCAGATGCTTGCTCAGCCCCCCCCGCCCCCACCCCCCCCCCCCCAAGCACACGGCAAACCGCAAATTGAGGGCTAAATAAAAATAATTATAACTACTACAGGTGCTACATGTGGACTACTTAGCCCTCATAATTAAGAACATGGCTTGTTATAGCTTCAATGGATTGTTTCTTTATATTTTATATAACTATTTGAGATATTACAACTGCTTGAGATTTTTATTAGGATAATCATGCAGGTCACTTAGATTTTTTTTCTGCTTTCCAATTTATGTAAAAATTTATAATAATTATTAAGAGTTGTGAAAACAACTGTAACTTAGGATATTCTTATCCAACTCAGATTTCAAAAGAAGAAGGCATCCCTAAAGGGGAGGGTCTTCTTCCATTTGGAAGATCGAGTTGGATGGCTTTAGATATCCAAAGAGCAAAGACAATGCTCACTAAAGGGGAGAATTGTCTCTTCGTTTGGATAGTCAAGCCACAACAGATCCAAGGAGTCCAAGGAGGAGAGATCCAAGGAGTACAAAGAGGAGAGATCCAAAGAGTCCAAAGAGAAGATATCTAGAAGACTGAAGATTGAAGACCCAATATCCCACTCAAAGTTGTTGGTGTCTATCATAGGCTTAGAAATCCAGGTTGTTGGCAGTGGTGCTTGGCCACTTTATTTTCTGCATACCCTAGGTTGTAATAAGGGCAGTTTGCCTATGGACATTTAGTTGATTATTTTTCTAGATTTATATTGATGTGCTTACCTGATTGCACAGTAGAAATTGCCTTTTTTTCTTAGGTTTCTTTCTTGCATGTCATTTTTATTTTCGCCTGGATATCGTTAGGCTCTTTAAGGACTATAAAAAATTTTCTACTCATAACCAAAATTTAATATTTAAGTTTTAAATAACATAGAAATTTAACGAACCTAAGGAATTGCCAGAACAGTCTGGGGTCGCTTGCATATTACTGTATTTTTTCTGTCCTTCTTATAAGACATCTCCCTGCTTACGGGTAGAGTCCAGGTAATCTGGCCTATGAGGATGAAGTGCCGGACCTAGGGAGATCCAGTCTTTTCTAAAAATCTATTTTTTGTAAGCCTGTTTTTAAAGTTCTAAAGCATACATGATTTGAGACCTTTCAACTAGTATGCATTGCATTAGTAACTAACTTAATTAAAATTTAATTGCATTAGCTAGGAGCATTCACTCCACATAAGTTCATGACCAATTAGAAAACTCTATAGATGTTGGTCCTATTTCTAAATAATTGTACCACCCACCCAGCTTTTATAACTGATAGCATGGTTTCAAAGCGATTAGGTGGCTAGCTGGCTCCCCAATCCAGGCCGGGGTAAGTTCAGGTTTTGCACTACATTAGATAGGACATGGGTTTATATGTTGTGTAGAACACTAAGCCCAATCTAGATTTAGGATTCGAGACTACTAAATTTGGTCTCGTAGTATGCCTTAAGTAGTAGGTAGGCCCCTTCCTTTTAGGGACTATAAATCCTACTTATCTGTATCACAGGATGACGCCACCTTCATCTTTCTCTCACGCATGTGATTGATTGCCTGATTTTCCTTTCTCTAGTTTCTTCTATAGTACCCTAGAGCCTCTGAATACTGGTATAAGCCACGCATATTCACTTAACCCTTTGAGACATTTTCTTCCTTTTGAGTGGGATTTCCTAGTCTATACCCTCATGCCGATCCCACTTTGGGAAGGGATAATATATGATCCTTAATCGAGAATTTTCTCGGGCTCCAACCTGAGTTGTAATTAACCACGGGGGCTTGCGCCCGTGGGAAACTTGGCCCCACATCTACTATACCCCACTCGAGTTATTACATCGGATGGGGGAAACCCGTGATTAGGTCTTGTATATTGCTACCCATCGGGGTGCGCTAGTGAGAGCCGCTATCCTCAATGGTTAGTCATATGCACAATCCAATATGTCCCTTTCAATTGACCCGTTCGTGCGGTGTTCTTTCGGAGGTCCACAAATACATCAAAATATGTCTCAAAGAAGCAATAACAATTCAACTTCATCCAAGGGATAAGTTCCTAACTTCATATACAGTATCAATGGAGTTGTACAAATTCAAATTCAAATGTACATTTCTTTTCACAAGAAATTGAAATTAAAAGTACAGTGGCGTTATTCATATAAGATACTATCATCAATCAACAAATAACTTCAAAACAGTCAAAAATCATTAGTGGATTTAAGTGACTTCTTTTCTACTGCACACAAGAATCTCTTACAACTTTTTCTTCAAAGAAAGATTGTAATTTGGTCATCATCAGGCCTCAACTCAATTGATATTACACATGTATCGTTAGAACATCGAGATAGCACACTGCTCAAGCACTTTAACTCAAGGATATCTGATATCAGTACACTTCAATTTGGAGGCATATTATGTCTGCAAAATACCACTGGACACCTGCCATCATCAGGCCTTCGTCGAGTTTTTGCCATAGGTCATTTAATTCATATCAGGCAGCACTGCTTCTCGTTCGGCTGCTATTTACGCCGCACCCTTGAACTCTCTCCTTCAGCTCTACACTCAGTTATTGACTTATAATGGGCTTCAACTTGATCGTATATCATCGACAGACTTTCACTCGAACAACATCAAAATTCTCCCCATCTGCTGGCTCTCCTCCCGAGTATTATTACCGCCACATCTTCTCAAATAACCCTTGCATACAAGCATCAATTGATCTTCTTCTATCAAGAATCATCTTTTAAGAAGATAGCTTCTCCTCATGCTTTTTCATGTAAAAGAGAGCGGCACTGAATCTTGATAGGGGAATGCCGCCTATCTATAATAGTGGAAAGCCTCTAATGTAAGAAGAAGTTTGCAAGTGAAGACGAAAGAGAAAATAAATCTACTTCTACACAAAAGAGGGGCATTGAAGCTCGATAGGAGAATGTCATCTATCACTAACAGTGGATTGCCTCCGGTATAAGAAGAAGTTTGTAAGAGAAGAATAAGAATGAAAAAATCTCCTTCTATATAAGAGAGGGGCACTGAAGCTTTATAGAGGAATACCACCTATCTACGACAATGGAATGCCTCCAATAAAAGAAGAAGAATGTAAGAAAAGAACAAGGAGCAATAATTTTAACTTCTACACATAGAGAGGGGCCCTGAATTTTAGTAGGGGATGCCTCCTACAACAAACAGGGGAATGCCTCAACTGTTAGAAAGACAGAATGCGGGGAGAGAAAGAAAAGAAATGACTGCAAAAAGTCTAACTTCAGTACAAGAGGTGGGGCGCTAAATTGAGTAGGGAAAATCACCTACTAAAAAATAGTGAAAAGCCTCAACTACCAGAAAGCTAGAAGAAAAAAGGAAGAGAAATTTCCAACTTCTATATAAGAGAAGGGGTGCTAAATTGAGTAGGGAAAGTCACCTACTCAAAAACAACAGAAAGACTCAACTGCCAGAAAGCCATAAGAAGAAAGAAGAGAAAATTTCAACTTCTGTATAAGAGGAGGGGAACTAAATTGAGTAGGGAAAGTCACCTACTCAAAAATAGCGGAAAGCCTCAACTGTCATAGAGTTAAAAGCATAAAAGGAGAAGGTGCAAGTTTCCCATTGACCCTGTGGAGCTATTTATAACATTTTTTGGGAAGAAAAGAACATTCTAGAATTTTTTGGAATTTTTTCAATTTTTCTAATTTTTTTGGAATTTTTTAAAAATTGGCGGGTCCCATGAAATTAAAAAAAAATGAAGCCATAACTGCGCGGCTAACCGCGCGGTATAGAGCGAGGACATGCCTGTGGCGGCCAATTCTGTAGCCTACACTTGTCCGGGCCCGATTTTTGGCCCGGACGGTCCAAATCGGACGTTTTTGGGGTCCCCAGACACGTTTTTCAACATTCCGGACTCAATTTCGACACTTTTGGAGCTCAACGAGTCCTCTATGATCAAGTTTGTACAACCATTTAATTTTTGGAAGCTATTGTTTTGCAATTGGCCCAATGTAAAATGTCGACACATATATTTTTGAACTTCTAGAGCTTCGACACCCGAAAATAGGGGGGCAACTGATATATCATGCAAAAAATATCTTGATTGGGCATAAATCTTGAGTTAAAACAAAGCTCGAAGCTTCAAAAATTAAAATCAGGATCACTTGAATTCTGATTTCAGCAAACTTACAATCAAACTGAGCGTCTCGAAAATACGAACCCAACGACACCAAATTTGAATAAATCTGAGCCCAAATGGGTCCAAATCGAATACCCGAAGCACATTTAGAAGGTTCAAATCACAATTTGAGCTACAAAACAATATCCAAACATGACAAGCTTATAGTAGAATCGAGCAGCTCAACGACACGAATCCAATGAGTCTAAGATTGCCGAATTCTGGTATCATTAAGACCTTCAAATGTCTAACAAACAGTTCACTATCAAGGAATTCAATATCGGTCGTCCATCGAACCACTCCACATTTGCCCCTGATCTCACACCTATTTACAAGCTATGTCACTCCAGGAAATCTATAAATAGACGCCTCATTTCTCATGAGGGGGAGGCCCGAGCAAGAGAAGAAGGAGAAGAGAAGAAGGATATGAGGGAAGAACTCCTCCTCAACCACCACCGCCGGAATTCTGTCCAAGTGACTCCGGAATTCCGCCCGACCTCCAAGAGATGCCGGAGTTCTGCTTGAATACCATCTTAAGTTAGAATTCTCATCGGCCTCCAACTGGCATCAGACTTCTACCCGACGTCGGACCTCTGCTCGTCTCCAAGTTTCTACTTGACACTGGACTTCTGCCAATTATCAGACTTTCACCAGACAGCTACTTGATGTTGGATTTCTATCATTTGATGGTTTTCTACCAGACATCGTCTTTCTGACCTCCATCATCAAATAATGGCTCTTCTGACCTCCGTCGCTCACCGACTACGGTCCTTCAGGTTTACGTCCCCCGTCGACTATAGTATTTCCGACCTCCGTCGCCCGCTGACTACGGTCCTTCTGACTTACATCGCCCGCCGACTTCAATCCTTCTGACTTACATCGCATGCCGACTACGGTCCTTCTGACCTCCATCACCCGCCAACTACGGTCTTTCCGACTTACGTCGCACACCGACTACAGTCCTTCAGATAAAACAAACACATAAACAATGATGATTTGTATTCTCACCATGTAATGTACTCTATAAGATGTACATCAAGCTAAGGCCTTCCCTTAAGGAAGGACCTCCTTTGTAATCAAGTACAATACTAGTGGATTCATTCATATTAGGCCAGGCCCCGTGGTTTTTCCTCCTATTCTGGGGTTTTCCACGTAAAAATCTGTGTTTCTCATAAATGCACCCTCTCATTTTATCTGTGTGCGTGCCGGATTTTCGTACAACGCTAAGATGTTAAATTTTATATTTCTCTCCTGCCGTGAATTTTCCAGGACGCAACAAGAGGTTTATATATATATATATATATAGAGAGAGAGAGAGAGGGAGAGAGAGAGAGAGAGAGAGAGGTTGTGAACGCAACATTTTGATGGATTAGGGTTGACTAATATTCATGGCAGCTGGGTTTTATTTAATAGCATTTAATAATTTGTACATCAGATAATTGTGTATCTCTATCTAATCTATACGGCTAGCAACGCTAAAGGAAGAAAATGGATCTCTGTGTTGTTAGAAACTAAGCCCAATATTGGGAAAGGAGGGATTTGAAATAGGCATTTCAAATTTCAATCGGGCCTTTAAACTCCAATTTACAAAATAGCCCAACAATTGGGATTTCTTATACAGGCTTACTGTACCTTAAAAAAAGACTCCTGCTCACAATAGTAAATGAACTCCCTGTTTTTTAATCAATTGATGGCACATGCAACGAATGCTTGTTTTAAAGGTTCTTCATGCTTTTTGGTGTAGTGACCAGTTGTAGTTATCAAAGAACTGAACAGCACATCTCGGGGTCTCACATAATCATTAACTTAGGATAGGATTCCATCCATGCAACATTAATTGAAGTAGAAAGTTATGAAAACTATACCCACGGCAATTAAGTTGTAGGCCCATTCCTTAATTACGAGGACATTACTAGTTCAACCCCTTTCCCGATGAAGCAGAAAAAAGAAAACAAAGTTTAATGCAGCAATCGCTACCCTATTAAAGCATCATAAATTAAGTAGAAAGATATAAAAGCGATTGCAATTAAGTTGTAGGCCCTTTTCTTAATTACGAGAATAATACAAAGTAGAAAATTTTCTCGATGACGATAAAAAATGCCAAAATGTTTAATGCGACAATCACTTGCCTATTAATGATGCTGACTCCTAATGTTTCCTATTAAAGACTTGGAAAATTGTGTATCGTTATTGAGCTCATCTCTATTGTAGAAATGAATGCCAGTAGCAGTAGATGTCCCTTTGAAATTTATTAATATTGATAAGTGCTTGCAAACTAGAACCACAAATTCCTTTTTGACACTAGACAAGATTCCATGTAAATTTTCCGAATTTTATGTAGACATCAGTAAATTTGATCAATTTGATAATTGGATTGTATAATTTTTTGATAAAATTAGAGAATTGGATCATCATCTCTTTATGGACCTTAAAAATCCCGTAATTTTATGAACCTAAAAAATTACATTATAAACGTTCATAAAAATTTTGAAGGGTTATATAGATATAAATTTCAGAAAATTTATAATCAAGATATACAAAAATTTTGAAATTATAATTAAACCCCTAAGCTAAACTAAAGCAATGTATTGGACATGTGTCTTAGGGGCAGCACGGCTACCACCCAATTGGCAGATTTTTTTGGCTAACTGAAACTTTTTGCGGGCTGCACTCATTAAGATGAGTTTATATTTCTATCAAATTGCAGGAATAAGCTAAGCTATTCATAGAAAAATTCAAAAGGCTATTCATTGAAGAAAGCAGCTTTCTAGTTAATACATAAATATATATAGTTGAAGAAATTTTTGCACTAAAAAACTTGTTAAAAAAATAGTAAAAAACTGTCGCAAAAGATGCCTAATCTTCTCTTAGACATTATGCCCTTCGTAAGTCATGGAGTAACTAACCATTTGCAAGGTAAGAATGCTTTTGGGAAGAGAATATTTCAACTTAAATATAGTTGATTTTTATCAATCTTTTTCCCCAGTCCCAATCCATATGCCTTCTCCAAATGATTATGACTTGCAAGCGCATTTGATTATTTGCCTTTAACCTATTAGTTCTTGAGAAGATGGACAAATCAATTTTTTTTTTTTTTAAGCCAAAGCAAAACAACTTTATTAAAAAGGAAGCTAATGATAATTATTACAACCTACGGCCATCCCACTCCTTTAACAAATTGATAAAGGAAGGAGGGATTTTATTTATATCTAGAAATTCCCAACAAAAAGAAATAATACAAGCATAGTTAGCACGGAGATCTGCTAACTTATTATTTTCCCTTCCCACACAATTAAAAACAACGTATTGAAAATCTTTAATGAATGAAATATTTTTCAGTCCTTCTCCGCCCTTATCCACCATTTTTTGATGTAATTCATTACATTCTTGTTGTCCCCTTCAATGATCAAGCCTTTGTAATCATAAATCCAGTCCTTCAAAAATAATTTGATCGAGAGGATTGCCTGTAGCTCCATATCTGCTGCATCCCAGTGAACATAAGACTTACCAAAAGCCTTTAGGAATCTCACTTAACCGTCTCTAAATACTCATCCAATTCCAACTTTATAATTTTTTAAAAGATCTGCATCTATGTTAACTTTGATCTAATCATGTGGAGGAGGATGCCAAATATTGAACAACCTATTCGGTTGATTAACATCCTCAATACCTGAATTTATACAAGTAGAATTATTTATGACTGCAGAAATACTAACTGCATTGGATGCTATTATCAGAGGACTGGTATTTTTCCTTTCATGAACATACAGATTCCTTGCCTTCTAGGATAAGTATACTATGTTGCAATATAATTTCGCCATCCATTTTCTATTTATATACATTCATTTACAACAATCTTCTATTGAGTTCATACATGGAATCCCAAACGCCCAGTTGTTCAAGATCTCAATAACTTCCTTGAGTTTACAACAACCTGCTGCTATATGATCAAATCAATATTTGTTAATAGATAAGAACATTGCAACGATCACCTAGCAAGAAAGTACAATTCTTGCCGTTATTTCAGTTATAGTCTGTACGGTCCACATCTGTAAGAAGTCTAAATATTGTTGTAATACACTAAAGATGTATGATAGAAATAAAGAAGTATTTCATTTTTTACAAGTCCACTTCTCTGTTTTTGCTATAGTTTCTTTCCTGCTAGCTTGAATGCATTTGCAAGTTAAAATGGTATTAGAGACCGGCAATGCCAAAAATTGATTTTTCTCTTATTTTACCGTTCTATGTTTGTGATACATTGTTCCATATCTCTTCCTCATGGCAGGATCATCTACCTCCCCACCCACCATTGACTCAATTGCTTCCTATAATACGATCCTCATTCCACCACAACTCAAGTTCTTGATGAGCAATATCAAGAACCTTGTTCCAACTCCATTAGCCACTGATAATTACCCAATTCTGAGATCTCAAGTAGAAAAAATCTTCAATGCTAATGGTTTTAAAGGATTTCTTGATGGTACAGCAGTGTGTCTGCCGCATCCATCTTAAACAACCGAATCCTCCATGCCTTGCGCTTTGTCCCTGTATGATACCTAGGTGCTATTGGATCAAAATCTTGTTGTAGCTTTATATTCAGTAATCACACCATCCATTCTACCGTATGTGCTTTCCCTAACGCATTCTCAAGTAATATGGATAATTCTTGTTCATCGTCTATAATCTATGACACATTCCTGAATCATACATTTGAAAAATAAACTATATCATTTATCAAAGGCCGACAAAACTATGACAAAATATCTGTTTCATGTGAAAATAAAAGTTGATGCTATAACGACAGTAGGAAGCACAATAAATCTAGAAGATGTAATACTTTATACACTAAAGGATCTTCCATCCTCTTACCTAGCGTTCAAGATGGCCATATGAATAAACCTACAACTGCTAAATCTTGATGATCTATACAACTTGTTACGCAGTGAAGAATAGAAACTATCCCATGAAGCTACAAAATATCTCCAATCTCTCCACAAGATGGACAACACTCTGGCTCTCACTTTGTATCATGGTAGAGTCCAGGGTCAATTCAACAAAAAACCAAGGAAATCATGGTTGACGATCGCTCCCACCTATTGGAGATGGAGACACAAATTAGAACACTATATGTCATATTTGTAACATTGCAGGTCATTCAACTATTCGTTGTGAGTATCGGAATGAGCCAACATATATAGGTACTACACCAAATTCGGCTCTATTTAGCTCACATGATCCAACATATATAGGTACCTATATAGTGGCGCTTCCACACATCTAACATCTGATTCTTCTCAATTAAGTGCAACAGATCCATATACATGACCTTCTCAAGTTGTTCTTGGCAATGAACAACAACTACTAATTAAACATACATGTAACAGTCTACTTCATAACACAGCAGGTAACCTTTATCTGCACAAATTTTATCATGTATCGAACATTTCATTTAATCTTCTCTTGGTACATCAATTAGCTACTGACAATAAATGTGTCATATCCTTCTCATTAAATGGCTATCAAATAAAGGATTCAAAGACCAATCACCTTCTTCTTCAAGGTCCTTACCATAATGGTCTTTAAAAGGTCCATACAACTATGAATTCTCCACATCTTGCACTACTTTCAGTTCATGCTATTCCTGACTTGTGTCACAGTCGGCTTGGACATCCAGTATTTCCCACCTTAAAATTCTTAGCTCATTCTCATTCGGGCATATGTACTTCTTTTTCGACTAAGTCCTATAATACATATTGTCGGTCTAAAAGCAATCATTTCCTACTTCTGTTTCTACTACCAATGTTGTTGCGACCCATGACCCCGAGTTTGAGATTTTGAAGATGACAAATAATGTCGCCTGAACCACTTTTCAATGAATATCATTTATGGTTTGCTATTGTCTTTGAGTATTAACATTTTAAGAAGATCATAAGTCACTCAGGACAATGGGAAGACTCAAGTCTAGTTAGATTAGGAGTATGAGTCTGATAAGGTAATTTGTTATTTATTTTATTTTTTTTATTTTCTTGAGTCTGGCCACAAATTGCATGTAAGTATGAGCAACCATGCACACACATAGAGGGAGAGAGTTTTAAAAGTAAAAAATATAGTTTTTTCTTTCTCTGATAATTGTACTGTACGAAGTTATTTCGTACTGTATGATATTATGTTGTAAAATGATTTCTATGAATAGATTGTATCGTAAGAATACTATCGTACTATACGATGTGTTTTAAATCCAAAATTCTAGCTGTCACATTAACTTAAGTAAGTTATTCTCTGTCGTTCGTACTGTACGAATAACTTCGTACTGTACGATCTATTTTAAATTATTACTTAAATTAACCCATGATTAGTGGAATAAATCAAGGCCTAATTACTGATTGATAATCGTACTGTACGAATATGTTCACACTATATGATGAACAGAGACAAATTCTGATCATCCCGGAGAACATCCTGGATGATCCCTAGTTTTTGTCGCATCGTACTAAATGATGTCTATCGTACCATACGATGAACAGAGACAACATTTGATCGTCCCAAAATTCATCCTGGATGATGCCTTGATTTTGACCATTCATACTGTACGATGTGTTTCATACCATATGATGAATAGAGACGACATTTGATCGTCCCAGCTATCGTCCTGTACGAGTAGTAGTGTTGAGGATCATACCATACAATTTAGTATCATATCATACGATTAGGTTTTGAATTGTTCATACAACTTCGTACCAGGATAAAGCCAGTTTATACATGTCATACTATATGATGTAAAATCGTATTGTACGATTGTAACGGCTACTTTGAAAATTTTAGGGATTTTGGAGCCCATTTTATGTGTCAGAATTTTTATGTTTTTAGATATAGACAAAAAGAGGGGAACGTGATTAGAGAGGAAATTCTTGGGAGAGAGCTCTTGAGACATTTTGAGGGTTTGAGAGAGGAAGGAGAAGATGAGCTTGGTGAGGGAGAACAGGTGTAAAGGAGATCACACGGTTGCTCCATGCTTGCTGCATCTTGCTCCTCCTGTGGCCCGGGAAGAACTTGTGGGAGGCTCTCTAAGGAGGAGACTCTTCTACATCCGTGACCTCGAAGGTACTCTGCCTTTACCAGGAGGGAGAAAAACGAGAAGGTTCTCTGCCATCACCTAGAGGGTGAAAACAGCGCTTGGCACTCCGCCATGCCGGGTTGGTGAAAGGGATTATTGTAAGGGCTTCTCCGCCTTGCTGAGGGGGGAAAAAGGAGAGCTATAGTTTGTAGTGAAATTCCAGGAGCGGAGGACTCCAGGGAGTGGACATAGGTCATGGTTTGACCGAACCACTATAAAATTCAGGTGTGCTTTTTCCTTATCACTATTTACTTGCACTTAATTTTCATAATATTTGCCTGGTGAAATTTGTGGAAGAAAAGGATTCTATAGTTGCATGTTGAGTTTAATTGTTTGACTTTGTAATAGTTTAAATTTTCATGTTAAAAATTTAAAAATATAAAAAAAAAATTTGAACTCCTACTTAGGTTTTAATTATTGGAACAAAGTTTTTACAATTCACCCCCCTTTTGTACATCTATTTATTTCAATTGGTATCAGAGTCTGTTATCAAAAATAGTGTTTTAGAAAACCTTGAAAAAGTGATCATGTCTCATTTTGGAAATCGTAACACCGTAGAGGGTTATTCAATAACACGTCCACCTCTTTTTGATAACATCCCGTTTGATTTCTTGAAAATTAAAATGTCTACCTTTTTGTAATCTATTGATTACCGCATGTGGATGTTAGTCAATGATGGATATATCGCACCTTTTAAAATTGTGAATGGAGTAAAAACTCCAGTACCTTTTAATGAATTGAGCAATGAGGATAGGGATTTAGCCCAATTGAATGTTAAGTGTTTAAATTGCTTTTTGTGTGCATTGAAGTCTGAGGACTATATGAGAGTTTCTACCTGTGCTACTAGGAAAGAAATTTGGGATAGATTGTGCATTACATACGAAGGAACAAGTGAAGTAAATAGTATAGGCTTAACATTTTATTGCATGATTATGAACTCCTAACAAAATACTATCTGACATGTACACTAGGTTCACCCAAATCGTGACATCCTTGCATGCATTAGATAGAGAGATTTCAAATTCTGAGAAAGTTAATAAGATTCTAAGATTCTTACCTAGTTCCTATGATGCTAAGATAACTGCTATCACTGAATCTAAAGATCTTAACATTTATTCTATTGATAATCTCCTTGGGTCACTCATTACATACGAGCAAGGGGTAAGTCAAAGGCAAAGTGATGCTGGTGAAAAGAAGGAGTGAATCATCCATCAAAGTGGAATATCATGATATCGTCATGGCTATAATAGAAACCATATGGCTTCATAGACTACTTTAAGAACTTGACTTATTTCAACAAGAACCAATAAAGCTATATTGTGATAACACATCTGCAATAACATTTACAAACAATCCAGTTTATCATGCTCAGATGAAACTTGTAGAGATAGAATGTTATTTTTATCAGGGAATGTATCAAAAATCATATAATACATGTTCATCACATTTCATCAAAGGACCAATTAGCATACCTATTTACAAAATCCTTATCCATATCTTGACTTCACTACCTACTTAACAAACTTATTATCATGTTTGTGCCATCAGTTTGTAGGGGTATGTTAATAGATAAGAACACTGAAATGATCTCCTAGAAAGAAAGTATAATTCTTGCCATTATTTAAGTTATAATATTTACAGCCCACATCTGTAAGAAGTTTATAAATACTGTTGTAGTACACTAAAGATGTATGACAAAAATAAAGAAGTATTTCATTTTCTTAAAATTCCTCACCTCTTTTTCTGCTATGGTTTCTTTCCTAGTTGCATGAATGCATTTGTAGTTTAACAATATCAAGCTTATGATAACCTTTGTAGTTTTCTTATGATGGTAATATACGCATGTTTTGGGTTTTAATCTAAATGATCCAATCATCCAAACTTTTTACTTGTCAAGTACATTACATTTATGACATTACGAGCTTCATTGTCTTGCCTTTTCTTGCTAATTAAATAATTTACTATTATTATTGGTCCCTATGAACCTCATGCACAAAATAGATTTTTAAAATCACAAAAATTATTGGTTATACAAATTTAAGTTATATATAAGTGTGCAAGTTGTTAATTTTGGACTAATGTTTCAGATAACAAAAGATACATATTAAACTAATATCTTGCAAACAATATGAGATTCTGGAAAATGAACTCATTAATCTTAAATAAGAAAATGTGAAACAATCGTATAAATGAATTCATTAAAAAGAAAAGTATGCGCTAATTTTTTTTTTATCTTCGTGAGCCTTCTTATGTCCATAAAAGAATATAGTTAGTTAAGAAAGCAAGCAACACACATGTGTTAACTAAATTTAAATTAAAAAATTAAGAGCAAATTAAGATATGTAATCCTCTAATTAATGATATTATATGATATGGAATGTACTATACGATACAGATTACACTATACAATAACATCAGGATTTTTTACAAATCAAACAATCAAGCCATATTGAAAAATTAAAAATTAAAAATAGTTTTCTATATAATTTATTTCAGTATACAATAAATATTATCTCATATAATATGATATTTTAAATGAAAACCCACTATTATCAATTTTTTAAATAGAAAAACTAAAATCTAAATTAATAAAGATATTTGATATCCTTGGAACTCTTTGAATTAATAGGATATTTACTTATTTTTGTTCCATAAAATTAGGTGCCAAATTGGGATAAAATTTGATACTATATGATCTATATTATACTTGCAGAACAAAGTAAGAGGTTGTCCGTATGATCACAAGTTAGAAAGACAATACTATTATCTTGAGTCGATTGTAGGGGAACATTAATTAAAGCCAAGCAATTTTGGAGTTCTCCTATTTTGTAATTGAACACTGCATTAAGAATAAAATATAATCTTAGGAGACTAACATAATATTCTTCAATGGATTTAATATCAAAATAGTGTTTTGAAAAATGATGTTTCTATGATCGAACACAATATAAAGAATAACATATCATCTTAGAAGATGAACATGAAATACCATAAAGTGTGTTTAAAAATAGAAATAGGATTTTGAAAATCTATCCATTCCTTTGATTAGACTTAACAAGGAGAATATTTTATCATCTTAAAAGATGAACATAATATTCTTCAAGACATCTAAAATTAATAATGAGTTTTATACTATTCATCATTTCTAAGATTGAATATAACAAGTGGAATATTATATTATCAACAAACATTATAATAATATTATATAGGCATATTTAAAATAAGAAATGAGTTTTTAAAAGACATCTTCATTCCTAGAGATTTTTCCCTTATTTTGTAGAAATAGAACATGGCTTATTTTAATCTAGAGTTCTAAAATCTCTATAGGTGCCAACCCCTATAAGTAATTATATCTTAGGAGGGATGCTCCTAAGAAAACTCTCAATTAAAGTAGTAATTTCATACACTTTGATTACAATGTAGAAGGCAAGAAAAGAAGTAGAAAGTTTTTCAAGGAGAAAGCTCGACATTGAATAGTTCTTAGGGAGTCAAAGGATAAAAAGTAGGAGGTTCATGATTTTGAGAGACACCCTAGTCTATCCTATGTTAAGCATTACATTTTAAGAGAGAATTTTCATGTTTAGGTTGGCATTTTTTAAAAAAATATTGGATTATATTTCTAAATGGTAGGGAATTATGATTTTAGGTATGCCTCGGATCCTAAGTTTAATTTGGGTACTACAAATTAGTGAACAAAACCTATTTAATAAAGTTCAAATTTGGACTTATTTAAACCTATATTAGGGAGCCAGCTAACCACTTAGGCACTTTAAAACTATGTGTTCGATATATTTATAAAAGATGGGTAGGGACATTATTTTAAGTTTTGAAGAATTAGGGTCAACATCTAGGACACATCCTAATATGCCCATTTATACATGTAGCGTAATTAGATACTTGAAAGTAAAATGCAATTAAATTTTTAGACTCGTTTAATTTATGTCTAATACAATGCATGCTAATTGACTTGAATACATAAAATAATTATGAATCAGTTTTAAAATCACACTTAGAAAATATATTTTTCTTAGAGATTACACAACATCTTAGAGATTACATAACATCTCAATATAAAAGAAAATCTAGACCACCAGCAATGTATTCTTAAGGAGTTATAATAAAATTATCTCAAGTAGTTATATATTTGTATTTAAATTAAATTCACTAGCCCCACTTAGACATGCTCTTTTAATTTTAAGGGGGCTTAGCATTTTGCTCCTAGAAAAAATCTGTCAGTTTAAATCATTAATTTCACCCCTTTAATTTAGCCATGTATGAGCGTAGCCACCTACACAAAATTTTGCAAGCACCCAGGTCGTTCCTAACCTAGGAGTAATCTATCGTTCATCACATCAATTCTTATTTTATTGGAATAAATAAAAAAATATACACATTAAACTTTATAACCAACATACTATGAAAACAAAGAGAAATGTTTATGTTTAATATTTATGTTAGTCTTATTATGTGTTATTATATATTTACATAAAGAAAATGTGTTTTATTTGAATATCTCTTATTTATGATTTTGATTATGGTTTTAATATTTTTGTAGGTAAATTTTATTTATGTTTTTAGGACTTTAACTTTTATGTATATTATTATTATTTTTTTTTAATTTAGGAGCCATTTTAGTTATAATTTTATGATTTCATGATTTTATGATTCTATGAATTTGTTTTAATTTATGGTTTGATTTACTCATACTTAACAAAAGATTTTCACTTATCATTTTATAATTTTAGTTTATATATATTATAGGGTTTGCTGGAATTATTATGTTTAGAAAGGTCCTAAATGATTTGAAACCTTGAGAATTTAATAGGAGAATAAATTATGGCTAAACAAGTCAAATTCAAACACTCCTAATCACTAGCGCAGTTGCCAACTATGCAATCGATTAGATTCATGCTCTAAAAAAACAAATAGAATCTAAATAACATAATGAAAGTAATTGGAAATTAAATTCAATTTTAAAATGTATAATAAGATAAAAATAAGAGATTTTTTATGGCCGTTTGGTTGGGAGATCCAAAAACACAACAAGGGTTTTGTTGAATACTCACATACATCGGAGCCAATGTTCGGTAATGCCCGGCTGTAGTACCTCCACTCATTTGGATAGAGACAACATACACCTTTAGTCCACTTCCATTTGCTCACTTGATCGGTACCATTCCTCGCAGTTCATGCAAATAAAAAAAGTAAAGTAGGGATTGGGGCATGTTTAATAATTACAATAGAATTAATTTGAAAAATACTATTAAATCTAAACTTACCTTTTTTTTGTGCTTGCACATTAGTTTTGTTGGTTTCTATTTGCACTTTTCACCTTTAGAAGCATATCATGTATTTTTTGAAATTTCAGCCCAAGGCACAAGGATGGGGAAGAAGAAGAAGAAGAAGAGAGAAAGAGAGGGGTAGAGAGAGAGATACAAAGCTAAACCTTTCTTTAAAATTTCTCTTTACAATGATTAAAAGTTCGTTAAGGATGTTAAGCCCTATGAACTTAGT